>NW_004444090.1:1824760-1888876 GCF_000243295.1 Trichechus manatus latirostris
TATATACTTTTTTTAATTGAGGTGAAGTTCACATAAAACAAAGCCATTTTAAAGTATATATTTAAAATGTACCATTTTAAAGTATACAATTCAGTTGTATTTAGTGTATTCATAGTGTTGTGCAGCTACCAGCTCTCTGATTTCAAAACTTTTATCAGCCTATAAAAATATTCCAGACCCATTAAGTAATCATTCTGCATTCCTCCTCCCCCACCCCCTGGTAACCCTTGAGTCTGCTTTCTGTCTCTCTGAATTTGCCTATCTGTATATCATATAAAAGGAATTATACAATATGTGATGTTTTGTGACTGGCTTCTTTCACTTAGCATATTGCTTTCAAGGTTCATGGACGTTGTAGCATGTATCAGTACTTTGTTCCTTTTTAGGGCTGAATAATATTTCATTGTATGCGTATACCACAGTTTTATCTGTTCATCCATTGATGGGTTCTTAGGTTGTTAATGTAAACATTATTTCAGTTAACTCATGTATTTTAACCCAAAAAACAAGCAGGTATGTATGTTCAGACATTATTAACGGAACTCTATACATGATATGGGTGGTGCAGTCAGTTATGGCAGTCTACTTCCAATAAATCAGTCATTTGGTATACATGTATAGATATATGTAAATACGTGTGTGTATATATATCTCTGTGTGTGTGTATATATATATATAAACCCACATTTCACTTTTGTTTTTATAACTTGAAATGTTTCTTCCACGTATCTTTTTCCTTTGAAGGCTTCCTGCAGTGGAGATGAATATAGAACACTTAAGGTCGACTGTGCAAATGGTATAGGGGCCCTGAAGCTAAGAGAAATGGAACACTACTTCTCACAGGGGCTGTCAGTTCACGTATTTAATGATGGGACCAAAGGGAAACTCAATCATTTATGTGGGGCTGATTTTGTGAAAAGTCATCAGAAACCTCCTGAGGGTATGTAGTATTAGCAGTATACAATTTTGTTTTGAAAGCTGTTTGAAGTCCATTTCATTTACAGAGGGAGGCAGCCAAGTAAGTAAAGTCATGTAGCTAGTTTTGGCTCTGCCACTTTTAGACATCTGGGAATTTTCCCACTAGACAGTGCCATTCAAAATATGGTCTTCTTTCTCCAGCTATAACATCAGTATGTAGGGAATATGGATGAGAAAAGCAAAGTTAGAAAACAATAATCCAAAGCAGTGGTCCTCAGACTTCAGCATACATCAGGATCACCTTGAGGGCTTGTTAACACAGATTGCTGAGCCCCATTCCAGAGTTTCTCATTCTGTAGGTCTGGGGAGGGGCTTGATAAATTGGATTTTTAATAAGTGTCTAGGCTTTGTTTATTGTGCTGGTTTGGGGACCACACTTAGTGAACCACTGATCTAAATGATAGCAGTAGTTAAATTATCATTGTCTTTCACTTTTTATCTGAATTAGAGAGACTGTGGACAGTGAATGCAACTCTTACTTAGTTATGATTGTAAAGTCAGTGTTTTCCACAGTGGGCATATTAGGAGGAAAACTTTCATCAGATTTTAGTTCTAGATTGTAGTGTTCTACATTTATCTGCATTATAGATCCTAAATTGGCAGTCTGTTGGCCATATTGGCTTGGAAGTATGTGTTGTTTGCTGTGTGTGTGTGTGTGTGTGTGAGTGTTGCATTTGTTGCCACCATTTAAAAAACTCCATGATTTCACTTAAATATCAGACTCTGGTTTCTCTTTACCAAACACAGACATGGCCATCCTTAACGGTAGTAGAGTCCTGGTGGTACAGTGGTTAAGAGCCCAGCTGCTAACCAAAAGTTCGGCAATTTGAATCCACCAGTGGCTCCTTGGAAGCCCTGTGGGGGCAGTTCTGCTCTGTCCTGTAGGGTCACTGTGAGTCGGAATCCATGGGTTTTTTAATGGCAGTAGTCTGCTGCCGTTGAGTAGCTGCTGCCCACTTGAAGCAGGAACAGGACATGCATTCTCCAGAACTCTACCAACTTCATCCAGTTGCCTCATTCAGTTATGTTAATTTGGCTTCACTTGAGCATTTAAATTTTCAACTTTCGGTCAGACTGGTTTTAATCAACTGATTTGAGCTCCTTTTCATTGAATTGCTAGTTTTTATATTTACTTTACTGACAGCTCAGTTCTGTGTTGCTCATCTGTCCACTCACTAAATATTTGAGCTCTTACCCCTACTGCCCTAGGCAGTGGGGATACAATATGAACAAAACCCGTAGGTTCTCTGCTTTCTTGGAAGTTTGCTCTCTGTGTCCTGTAGTCAACCTTATACTCATATCCCAGGAAAAAGAAACCCACTTCTTAGTTGCCTCATGCTGGATTTGTCACCGTGCGGCTATTACAGCTAAGAAACAGCCAAATTTTCAAAAAAAATTTGATGTGAAAATCACTTGAAACTTTAATAACTTTATGCAAATTACAGACTCACAGGTTATAATTTTTTGTTCTAGAAAATTATCAGTGTTGTTATTTATGCTATGAACAAATAAATTATTTCTATCAGAAGTAAAGCATACACCTCACCTATTGCTAATTAAAATATATGCAAGTATATATGTATTGGAGCCCCAGTGGTGCAGTGGTTAAAGTGTTCGGCAGCTAACCAAAAGGTCGGCAGTTCAAATCCACCACGCGCTCCTTGGAAACGCTATGGGGTGGTTTTACTCTGTCCTGTAGGTCGCTGTGAGTCGGAATCGACTCGACAGTAACGGGTTTGGTTTTTTTTATGTGTATGTGAAGGACATCACACTACTAGGTAAATTGGCATTAAGATAATACCTGTAGCTTTCAAAACGGTACAGGAAACCTGTCTTAACCAACTAGGTTGTAAAATAGAATTTTTATCTTAGTATTATGGCAGGTTCGGGCATACATAGATTTTGAATGTTCCTATTTCAGTTTGCTGTAAAAGAATTTGGACTGTAAAACGCCCAATATACCTGTACAGAATTTAAAGATTAAGACATTGGTTTTTATGCGGAAGGATAATTGTAAATACCTCATGGAAAAATCATAGTGGGCATGCTATCTGCAACACATAAGGGCAGTTATAATCCTACTTTATTGAAAAATTTTCCCTAGTAACTAGTGTGAGAGAAAAACTTAAAACTTATGATACTGACTGAAATGAGATTTTAAATTATTCTGTGTTCTAGGAATGGAAATGAAGTCCAATGAAAGATGCTGTTCCTTTGATGGAGATGCAGACAGAATTGTGTATTACTACCGAGATGCTGATGGTCACTTTCATCTCATAGATGGAGACAAAATAGCAACGTTAATTAGCAGTTTTCTTAAAGAGCTTCTGTTGGAGGTATGATGGGGTGATTGGTTACCTTTGAAACCAAGATTTACTAGTGAAATAGTTGCATATCAGATAGTCATTTGAACGTCTAACAGGCACAATTTATGGAAAGTTTCTTATGTTTATGGCTAGGAAATGAAAAAAAAAGTGGTTAATTTCAGTCATTTCAACATTGGGCATTGGTTTTGGAGCCTGAAGATACTCATCTTTCTTACACTGGCAAAGTTTTATGATTTGAAACTTTATGAAGTGTAGTTTTTTCATAACTGACACTTCAATGAGAGTTCTACCATCACTCCCAAAGCCTCAAATCTAAACAGAAAACCTCATCATCTTAAAGATTATTATTCTTATGATAAGCTTTGTAATGTGAGATGTTTTGTTCTTTTGGAAATAGCTTTTAGGCTGGCTTTGGTGTTGTAGTTAGGTGCTGTCAAGTTGATTCTGACTCATAGCAACCCGATGTACAACAGAACGAAACACTGACTGGTCCTGCGCCATGCTCACAATCATTATGCTTGAGCCCATTGTTGGAGCCACTGTATCAGTCTGTCTTGTTGAGGGTCTTCCTTTTTTTGCTGACCCTCTACTTTACCAAGCATGATGTCCTTCTCCAGGGACTGGTCCCTCCTGAAACATGTCCAAAGTATGTAAGACATGGTCTCGCCATCCTTGCTTCTAAGGAGCATTTTGGTTTTACTTCTTTGAAGACAGATGTGTTTGTTCTTTTGGCAGTCCATGGTATCAGGCTGGCTTTAGTATAATAAAGAAACCAAACGCATTGCTGTTGAATTGATTCTGACTCATAGTGACCCTGTAGGACAGAGTTGAGTCGATTCTGTCTCACAGCGACCCTATAGAACAGAGTAGAACTGCCCCATAGGTTTTCTAAGGAGCAGCTGGTGGATTTGAACTGCTGACCTTTTGGTTAGCAGCCGAGCACTTAACTGCTACACCACCAGGGCTCCCTAATATGTAATAGGAAATAATTATTGTAATTTAGTAAAAATATATTTTACTTCAAGAATTCAATAGTTTTTTGAGTTGAAGATCAAGAGATGATTGTTCATATCACAGGCTTCTTTATAAATGATTTCTCACAGGATTACTTTAGTGCTTAAAAACATTTCAGCCCTTTTTTCTGGTTTACATGTAAATTTTCAGTAAATTATTTATTGCATAAACCAAGGCATGGCTGAACTGGCTCATGATTTTATGTCATCCTCTAGAGCTCTCATTATATTTTTGCTTTTGTAGATTCTTTCACTTCTGATGGCAGGTATCATTTTTTTTTTTGTCTAGATTGGAGAAAATTTGAATATTGGTGTTGTACAAACTGCATATGCAAATGGAAGTTCAACACGGTATCTTGAAGAAGTTATGAAGGTATTGAACCGTTTTTATTTTCTGGAAGTTTCTTAATTCCATTTTAATATATTTCTTTTAGGAAATGTAATGTCCTCATGGAAGTGAATAGGCTGTCATGCATGGAGCTGAGCCACTGTCCATGTAAGGTTAAATACAATTCAAAAATCAGAAAATTTAATTCTCCTTGATACTAAAAGGGAAAGGAACTTTCTACCCTTCCTTTTCTAAAAGCATTTCCTTTAGAAAACTTGTAATTTAAAATTCTTTCTCTGCCTCTTTGAAAAAGTAGGTAAATCTTTTAAGCCTCTGGCCAGTTTCATAATCCAGGAATGTTTTTTTCTCAAGGGCCTGGAGCCACCTCTTTGAAATATGAACATCAAAGAAGATAGCATCCCTGTCTCCTAGTTTTGAGAGTTTAACTTTGGCATCTGGCTCTAAGGTGTAACTACCTACCTACCTGATAGAGATATGAGAAGTTTTAGTGTTCCTTTAGATAAGGGAAGTTAGCTAACACAGATGGCCACTCCATTTACCAGGTAAGTTTAGGATAAACTGTGACAAGTGGTGCTGCCAAGTCCTCTTACTTTGAGGACTAGTTACCGTTTATCTTGAGAACATGTATGTAATGGGTCATATCTGCCTGGTTATGTAAAAGATTTCTGTCTTTGCACTTTTTAGCAGATTGTGTGTGATGCATCTCACAGTCTGGTTTCATGCTTGGTAATAAAACTGTTTTGTTTCTCTTCTGCGGAGAGGTTTTCTGGGTTGGCAGGAGATTTTGTTTCTGATTATTTCTCCCACATCCACTAGATGACTATCCTCTGTACTATATATACTACGTGCTCTAAGAGTTAGGAGTTTATGGCCAAAATTGGAAGTCTGTACTTTTTATACTTGTTCCTCACAGAAGCTGGGTTAAAATACAGATAAATATATAGGGAAGAGAAAACAAATTGTAGCCCTGGTGGTGCAGTAAGCGTTTGTCTGCTAACCGAAAGGTCAGCAGTTCGAATCCACAAGCTGCTCCCTGGAAACTTTATGGGGCAGTTCTGCTTTGTCCTGTAGGGTTGCTATGAGTTGGAATCGACTTGACAGCCGTGGGTTTTTGCCTTGACCTGCTTTTTATACTTGTTCCTCACAGAATTTAGGTAAAAATACAAATAAATATATAGGGAAGAGAAACATTAGAGAAGGAATATAAAACTTATTACAGAATATCAGAGGCCTGCTTAGAATGTTACTAACAAGGGTAGCACTGTACACCAGCACAAATCACAAGAGTTACTGTTTCCTTGGGGAATAAGCAGTTTTGCCCTTTCTGAACACGGTGTAATGTTTTCCTAACTTTTGTGCATCCCTTTTAAACTTCTTGCATTTTATCTAGCTTTTGTTCAGGTAGGGGTTACAGAGTCAGATTCCTGCACGATCTGGATAGGTGAAGTGAAGGAGTAAAGTATGTGGATATAGACTGTGAAGAGTATACCCAGGTCAGATGGCCAGCTTCTGTCAGCCTCAGTCTTTATTACTAGATTCTTCAAGAGAAGGTGGAAATCTGAATTTTCATGTGAATTTTCTACTTTTAAAATTTTGGCAATGGATTCAAAATTAAAAAAATAGTAAAATAAAAATTATCTAGAGGCTGCTAGTTTGTGACCATATGGTTACAGTAAACTCAAAGGACTCCATCTGGGCCCAGCTGCCTGCCTTCTACAGGGATTCTCAGTACCCGTGGTATTGTTTTAATATTTTATTTTCTGTGTTAGAAAATTTTACAGGTAGGATAACAACCTTGTTTAAGAAACTGAATACATCAGAAGCTATTACTTCTCAATCCACCATCTTCTAGATGAAATATTTTTATCCCTTGCCGTTCCTGAGGTGGAAACCCTGGTGGCGTAGTGGTTCAGAGTCACGGCTGCTAACCGAAAGGTTGGCAGTTCGAATCCACCAGGTGCTCCTTGGAAACTCTATGGAGCAGCTCTCCTCTGTTCTATAGGGTCGCTATGAGTCGGAATTGATTCCTGAGGTCCCCTAAATCCCATCAAATGTTCATCTTCTTTGATCCCTTTTGCAGTTCTGCCACTGATCAGTCTGTAACTATTCTTACATATCATATCCACCCATGACTTTCCTTACCCACTGTTGCTAGTCCAGCCGCTAAATTTCTTACTAGGATTACATCCCCTCCTCACTTATCAACATGGTTAGGGTTCCAAAGACCAGGTTGTTATATGAAAATTGACATTATGTGAAAATGGAGGATGATCACATCAGATCACAAAATATTTGGGACACATATGTCGCTCTGGACCTGAGAGACAGAAGATGTTATGTGGGTGCTCTGTGTCCCTCTGGTCATGAAAGGGTTACTGCCAGACATACATCGTTGATGTGCAGAATAGTCAGATTTTTTACTGTTATCATAAAAGTGAAACGTTGGACAACGAGATAGTTGATAAGTGAGGAGTAGTTGTAGTCCTAACCAGTAAACAGTTGCCATTGAGTCATCTCTGACTCATGGTGACCCATGTTTGTCAGAGTGGAACTGTGTACCGTACGGTTATCAGTGGTTGGTTTTTCAGAAGTAGCTAATCAGGCCTTTCTTCCAAGGTGCCTCTGGGTGGACTTGAACCTCCAACCTTTTGGTTAGCAGCCAGTGCATTAACTATTTCTCCTAGAAACCTAAAACTGTTCCCCTTAGGTCTCTTAGCTTTCCTCTAAGCCAGGGATGGGCAGACTAGGGCCCTGTAGGCCAAATCTAAGCTGTCATATATTTTTATAAATAACATTTTATTGGAATATAGTCAGGCTTATTCATTTATGCATTGTTGTCTGACTACTTTCATATTACAGTGGCAGAGTTTGGCAGTTGAAAAATAAACCTATGGCCTGCAAAGCCTAAGATGTTTACTGTCTGGCCCTTTACAGAAGAAGCTTGCCAACCCTGCACTAAGCCATTCTCCACATTATAACTAGATTCAGCTTTTTAAAACAGCAAGATCATGTCATTCTTCCACTTGTAATCCTTTATTGGCTTACAGGGCTCTTCCTGAAGAGATCTTCATTTCTTACCTTGCTTTTAAACCCATGACTTTGCTTCCTCAGAGTCCCTGGGTAGTGCCGATGGTTAACTTGCTTGCTGCTAACCAAAAGGTTGTGGTTCAAGTCCATCCAGAGGTGCCTCAGAAGAAAGGTGTGGAGATCTACTTCCAAACCAGCCAGCCATTGAAAATCCTGTGGGGCCCAGTTCTACTCTGACATACATGGCGGGTCCTCATGAGCTGGAATCGGCTGTATGGTTTTTTCATTTGGTGTGTTTCCTCAGTGTACCCACTCTCCCATTTAACACTTGCCACATTGTATTTTAATCGCTTACTTGTCTTCCTCACTAGACTAAGTTCCAGACGGTTCGGTTCTTTTTTGTACCCCTGGGATAGTAGTTACACAATAATATTTGTTGACTGAATAACTGTTATTGTGGTTCTTTAAATTTGTGTGTTTGTCATAGGTACCTGTCTATTGTACTAAAACTGGTGTGAAACATTTGCACCACAAGGCTCAAGAGTTTGACATTGGAATTTATTTTGAAGCAAATGGGCATGGCACAGTAAGTTCTCTTAAACAGAACTGTGGCTTTAGCTGGCACTTTTCTTTATGACAGGCATTCTACATCTGGGTAGTAATAGGTAATATTCTACTTTCATGAAGTGATTGAGATGGTGGTAGAATAAGATTATTTGGTTAATCTTTTATTCTCATGTTGTAAAATGGTGGTTCTCGTTTAGATTGTAGTGATCCCTCTCTGGATATTAAAAAAAATACTAATTTGTTCTTTTAATATTGTTTTTTAAAATAGCAGTTCTTAACTTTCTTTGTAATCAGACTGTCTATTAAAATATTTTTCTTCATCTGGCCATAGGTAGGAAAAGTAAGACTTCAGTAGTTGTGGTGAAATGAAAAATATTGGAAAGTTTACAAATTAAGTTATAAACCTAAAGTAACAAAGTTTTAAGTTATAAACTTCAAGAAACATGTTTAAAATATTTAGTGATAAATGTATAAACATATAAAGTTTATGGCTCTCAGCAGACAGAATTTTCTAAAAAAATTTTTCTTGAGATACAATTCACATACTATTCACTATTTTAAAGGATACAACTCTGGTTTTTAGTACATTCACATGGTTCAGACTTTTTAAAAAATATTTTCACACCTTGCCTCATCTTGTAGTGGATTTGAGTTGCCCAACAGAAAACTTGAATCTAGGCCAGACTGTTTTCCTAATTAGACATTGGCTTCTGGAGCCCATAAATATAAGAAGGGGAAAAATAATAAAGTTCCTAGAAATTGCAATTAAAATCTAACTTCAGTGATGCAACCCAGGGGCTGGTAAACATTTGCTTTCGACTTTGTGGGCCATAAAGTCTCTTTTGAGTTACTCTGCCGTTGCAGTGTAAGTGAATAGGTATGGCTGTGTTCTGATAAAACTTACTTACGTAAACAAGTGGCTGGCCTGCACCTTAGTTTACCAAACCTTGATTGAACATCTGTTTCATCAGTGGCTGAGCATAATATGCTACTTCCCCGTATTAGGCCTCCTGAGAGCAATAAAAACATGAATAAGGTATTCCAAAATGATGAAGGAATCTTGAGGAGCTTGATGTGTATTGTAATAAATATCCGTGACACCATTTGCCATAACTGATGAATACGATGAACTCTCTTCCTACTTTGCCTAGCTTATATCCTTAAAAATTTAAACTGTGCTAGTTGCAGTGAATTTTATCTTTCAAAGTAAAATGCATACAGACTGAGGCTTAAGTAACCAGGTTACACAGAACTGATTCAGGTGGCTGATGGAGGAACATAATGAACTCATTTTATTCTCCATTTGCCAAAGTGGTGTTTTCTTTGTAATCAACTGTTTAGACTTTGATAACCAGTTTTATAATACAAATAAACCTTTTTTGGGGGTTGGGTCTGTTAATATCTTCTGGGTTATGATTATACTGATTAATTTCATACTTGTAAGGCTGCCATTTTTCTCCCTCTGTTCCTTAGTATTGACTAAGAGTTTCACAGATGGTTTAGGTTGAATGATTATACTTGACTGGGGCTTGGAGAGTGTTCAGTGATTTATTTTGTATGCTTTCATTGCAGGTATTGTTTAGTAAAGTTGCTGAAATGAAGATAAAACAATTAGCAAAAGAACTAGAAGATAACAAAAGGAAAGTGGCTAAGATGCTTGAAAACATTATTGACTTGTTTAACCAGGTCAGAACCAATGGGGTGGTGGACTCGTCACCTTTACATTATTCAGAAGATGGACAGAATGGAGTGTACTGTGTAAAAAAGGGGATAAGTCCTGGCCTGGTGGCTTCCTTGCAACAGTGTTATATGCAGTTGAGTTTTACACTGAAATGGTGTAACAAAATATTTTTTCTATGCTTCACTCCCTGCTTTTTATGATGAAAATTTTTCAAGTACAGTGAATCCACCTAGATTCAGCAACTAGTGGGTATAGATGTGTTAATAGATAGATACTTGTTAGACCAGCTTTCTAGAGGAAATTATAATTGGTTATCCCTTTGACAAAGGACATGTATGTGGGTTAGATACAGTTGGGATTGAAGTGCAGAGTATGGGCTATGGACGAGCAAAGCTGAATAGGACAGGGAAAAGTGATGGAACTGATAATTTGAGGATCATCTGCATATTGGGTACTCTACATATCTTGTTATTTCTTGTAGTAACACAGTGAAATAGGTTATTATAACCCCCATTTTATAAATGAAGAAACAAAGGTTTAGAGCTAATAAGTGGTGCAAGAATATGGATCCAGCTTCAGGTGTACACCAAAGCTCATATTTCTGCACTTTACCATGATGCCTTCCAGTATCAGGATATAATATCTATAGTATCTAAAGGGATCTAGTGATAAAGAAAAATTTGAGTCATAGAATGTTAGTGCTAGCATCTTAAGAGGTAACTAGTCTAATCATATTTTATAGATAAGAACATTAAAGGCAAGTTTCTCAAGAGCTGGGTTCGGTATTCTTTGTGTACCTTTTACTGTTGTCTTCCATCGATAACTTTCATTATTGTTTGTATTTATCCCCACAAAAAAGTCACTAGTTATTAATGCTGTACAGAGTTGGGTAGGATCACAGGATACTATGATTGGTTTGCCAAGACAGACCATTCATATCCAAGATTTGCTTGTGTTAGAGTATTTTCTTCTATTTTTTCCCATCTTGCAGGCAGCTGGTGATGCTATTTCTGACATGCTGGTGACTGAAGCAATTTTGGCTCTGAAGGGCTTGACTATCCAACAGTGGGATGCTCTCTATACGGATCTTCCAAACAGACAACTCAAAGTTAAGGTATGAGGGAAATTTTAAAATAATTTATAATCCCAAATCATAGTATATAAAAAATCTTTCCCAAGTGTGTCATTTCATTCTATACATACACATACGTCACATAGAAAATAACACATTGCAGTCCTGTGGAACACAGTTCTGCTGACACACATGGGGTTGCCAGGAGTCAGGAGTCACTTTGACGGCAACTGGTTAACTGTGTTTTCTCACATTTAAAAATATTACAGAAGAGGTATACGTTAATTTACTATAGTTTGACAAGTACTTGGTTTCCAATTTTATTATATTATGAGCTACTCTATTCATCACCTTTATGGTTTTATTATGGAAATTTTAAAAGAAAGAACAGAATAGTGAACCCCCATGTACCCAGCTTCAACAGGTTTCAGCTATCTCCCTGCTCATTCTTTACACTCCCAAGATTATTTTGAAGTAAATTCCTGATAGTCTCTCATTTCAAGTGCAAATATTTCTTCTGCATTACTCTAGCTTTACAGAGGACTTTCTGAGGCTAGATGCTGAGAAGTGGAATCTGTGGGCACGATGTAAGAGAAATTTTTTTTAAGGCATTTGAGATAAGTTGCTAATGGAGTTCTATTCAGGTTTATACTAGTTTACACTTTCACCAGTAGAACTGGTGAAAATTAGAGATACTAAAGCCAGAATTCTCAGAAATAGCTACTGATTCTTCAGATGAGTTTTTGGCATATTTATCAGGAATCATGACCCTCTTATATAATAGGCATTTTTTTTTAAAAAAGGATAAGTGGCAACCTAAGGTTATTTTGAAAGGAGCTCTGGTGGTACAGTGGTAAAGTGCTCAGCAGTGATTTGAACCCACAGGAGAAAGATGTGGCACTCTGTTTCCGTAAAGATTACAGCTTTGGAAACCCTACTGGGCAAGTTCTACTCTGTCCTACAGGGTCACAGTGAGTTGGAATCAAGTCGACGGCAATCGGTTTTAAGGCTGTTTGATCACTGGCTTTACTGGGGTCCAAGGTATGACAATAGGACTTGAAATTTTATTGGCCATTACTTTAGTAATAAGATGGGGAGAAATGATTTTACAGCTGAGAGACGGTCTGTGGAAATGTTCTTTTTGCTAAAGGTAATTTTTTATAGACCAAAGAAATGGAAGTTATTCAAATGTTGAAATTAATAAAACTTTAGCAAAGGATGAAATTCTATTAAAACTTTTAAATCTGGTACTTTACTATCTCATTGTTGTACTCTGTGGTACAACAAGCTGAGAGGTCTGTTGTGTTAAAATGAAAGGTCCCTATTCTTTTAGTGGAAATGTAATTATGCTGAACAGGTGAAATTTCTTAAAGGAAGTTAAATTTGGTAATAAATACAAAATACTTGTGCCTAGGTTGCAGACAGGCAAGTTATTAATACCACCGATGCTGAAAGACAAGCAGTTACACCCCCAGGACTACAGGAGGCAATCAATGGCTTGGTGAAGAAGTACAGGCTCTCCCGAGCTTTTGTGCGACCCTCTGGAACAGAAGATGTAGTCCGAGTATATGCAGAAGCAGACTCCCAAGTAAGCTGGGATAGTTCTGTTGAAAAAAAATGTGCAATGAGAGTCTAATAACATAGGTCGGGGGTGGGGAGGAGGAGACAGCACTATAGGAAAGAAAACTATTTTATGTTTGGAATCTAAGAGTTTAATTCTATTTCAGATTTGTTTATGGGCCCTTTTAGGTTCATATTAAGACTGTATAGTTGAACAGAATTAGACTCACTTAGCTTGTTTCCTCCACGATTTTTTTGATTTATCCTAGATTTCCTGAAAGTGTGTCATATATCTAACTTTGGACGAATAATACTTAGATTGATAAATGTTAAAAGCTTATGCAATGTGAAGGATAATATCCTTTTCTTCCTCCTTTAAAAATATAATCCAGTGACTTTATGGAAACCAGTTTAGTGGTCTATTTCTAAATCAAGGAGTACCGTCATCCATGCTGCTTGAACTTCATTTTTGTCTCTGGACTCTTGATTTGTTTATAAAAGTATTTCCTTTATGTGACAGCCTTATTTTAGGCCTTTGCTCCATCTTATCTGTCACCTTAAATACTTGATAAAGGTGGTCACATAGCTGGGGCAAAGTAGAGTGTGTCGAATAGGGACTCAGAAAGAGCATACCTCCAATTAATTTATAAAACAGCAGGCAGCTTTTTTGGAAAAAGTTTAGGCCATCCTAGAATACTGTAAATCAGTAGTTCCTGACGATGAGAAGTATACTATGACTGAGGTCATAAGATTTTCTTATTCTTAGGTTAACTGTGGCCTTTGGAATGGTAACTAGTTTTATAATCATAATTAGCTAAAAGCTTACCTTACTTAAAAGAATTTGACCTGTATCTTTCATTTATTTAAAGGTCTGGGAATTTGTTACTGAAAGATGAAAAAAGGTTTTCATCTGAATATGTTAGTGCAACAAAATTAGAAAACATCCTCTCCTTGCCCAAATTTGCAAGTAGCATACAGTAGATGTTGTGTCTTTCTCATCTAATTGCCTTTAATGTAATTTGCAGGAAAGTGCAGATAGCCTTGCACATGAAGTAAGCTTGGCAGTATTTCAGCTGGCTGGAGGAGTTGGAGAAAGACCCCAACCAGGTTTCTGAAGACAATTTTTACATTCCTGAGAAACTGGATTTTTTAAAAGATGTTTTTACAAAATAATGGTAGTGCTGTTAACTGTGACAGATATGATGAAGACTTTTAAAACCAGAATCTTTACAGTGCACTTTACTGAATTGTTTCTAGATCTGATTCTTGTTTCTAGATCTGATTCTTTTTCTGAAACACTACCAGAATAAGTCTTTCTTTAGAAATAGATAAGCCTTATAGTTTTTCTTGTTTTTAAAAAAAAAAAAAAAGAAACCTCTATTTTCAATCTCACTGATGTAAAATATTGGGATTTAAATATATGATCCAGTCATTAACTTTACAATCTTTACAATGTGTGTAGGGAAGATTTCATAAGAGTTGCTGGAAAATAAAAGCTTATTTAACTCCTTGTGACATCTTTTCCACCACCGTTACCTGACTAAAATGCTGTTTTGCAGTAGTCACCATCTTTGATACAGTTTTTCCATAGCAGTCTTTGGAATGAACACAGAAGACTTACCTATTTGATTACCATCACCAGGACTTCAGAGGCATAAATATGGAGGTTGTACATCTCTATACTGAGAGGTTGAGGTGATGATAGTGCAACACTTGTAAGGATGTACGGCCCAGGCTTCAGTTATTTTTTACTGCTCTTAGTGAATGTACGTGGAAGAATTTTTTACTGCTCTTAGTGAATGTACGTGGAAGAAAAACTAATTGTGATACATTCCAAAACCTCTGACAGAAGTATCGTTCTGATAATAGGACATTGTTAATTAATGATGGAAAAGAAAAAAATCCCCCATCTGTCTAAATTAAGCAAAGCCTGAAACCAGTAGAAAAAAATGTGCAGGGTGTATTTTGCAGGTTAAGACAACTCAGAACACTAAAACAATGGACTATGTATATATAGATCTCTCTTAGGCACCATAAATCAGTATGAGCCAACAATATTTAAACTTGATTCAGGCCACATTCAGACATTTGCTCTTATTTACAAATATTTAAATTAAATACAACCTGAAGTGTTTTGTTACATACAAAAAACAAAAACTATACAGCTCAGAGTGGTGTTTGTTTTAAATAATTTACATTTAAGCTAAATGGAGCCACTTGTGGTGCTCAAGTTTTTATCACCCCTTCCAGAAAATCCTTCTCTACCATTTCTTCTATTTTTTGCCTGGCTTTGCTGGAAAATGGTTTGTGGTTCTCCAGTTTCATGTCCTTGTTAGGGAAGGCGTTTGAGTAGAGGACAGGGCTCCCTGAGTGTCCTGCACATCGGCTTGTGACTTTGCTGTTGAAGACTTGGCTGAGTACATTGAAGAATGGCAGGAGCTGCTCAATACTGCGCACAGTACAGATGGTGAGCAGCAAGTGCCCCGGCTCCCAACCCAGCATTCTCCCTGAGTTGTCTTCCTCTGGATTTTTCTGTGGAAACAAAAACGGAATTGTTATAAACAGATGAGGCAGTACACTGGAAAACCTGAAAGGATATAAACATCAGTAATCACAGCTAAGAATGAATGTAAATGATGACGTAAGTCTCCATTTCAGACTTGATTAAAAGTCCTTGCTTCTAATTGAGGCCTTATTATTTTATATAGAGGTCTGACATATTTGTAATATTTTCCAATTAGGCTGCACAGGTAAGGTTAGCTAAAGTCATTTTGGATAGGCATAGAGAGAATCAAATATAGTTTGTGTTGTGCTTTCCATATACTCAAAAAGCTCCCGTATTTCTGGACTTCGACTAATGTAACCAAGGACTGGGTCACAAAATGACCACAGAAGCAGCTAGGAAGGGACAAAGGGCTTTACACATTTTACTGTTAGTAAAATTACTGGCCCTGCAGCACAAGGAAAGGATCTCTTAGGAGAGAAACTACTGCTTTGTTGTGCTGAAGAACACGGCGGGGGGAAACCGGACCTGGAGTCAAAATAATTGGGTTAGTGTCCTGGCACTGCCATTTACTTTGTGGTATCTTTGGGCAAGACATGTAAAGGTTCCTCACTTAGAAAATAGGAAAATCTAATCTCTGTCTTGCAGTGGAGAAGTCAAATGAGAATGCATGTGAAAACTGTCAACTAAATAATATAAACACATATTAAGAGGCTATTTTGTCAGCTAAATTATACAAACAGCTGCAGACTTCAATCTCTACAGAAAGATCATAAGAAAACTGGAGATGTTTGAACTTAGGCAGAATCATAGGTATGACAACACAGTAAAGATGATAACACAATGGACTGGGTATGAAAAGAATGATTAAATGAGACTTAAAAAGCAGAATTATAATCTGTCATATTTGTAAACAAGTAGAAGATTTTGCCTTCTAAGATCAGATGCTGTTGAGATGTTTTTCTAATATCACTAGTTTCCTAATGGAGAAAACAAATGCAAAATCCAGATACTGTGTGTGATTGAAAGTAATATCCTGAGAAAGGAAAACAGACTCCAGGAGACAGCAAGAAAAGATCACTTAGTTCTTTATCTGTGGCCAGAAAAATTAAAAAACCACCTATGTCACTTTATTTCTTAGCAGTTCTTTAACCTCCAGCCTAGACTATAGAATGCACAAAACCGTCTTCCTTTCTCTTTACTATAACATGGGCTTTGATGAGAGTCCTGTGGCTGGCTGTCACATCATCAACTACCATTACTCAAGTCCTGAGCACATGACCTCTAGTTCGCTAAATCAGACTGCATTTAAATGGTAATTAGCTGGTACACAGGAGTCCCTGGGTGGCACAAACGGTTAAGTGCTGGACTGCTAGCTGAAAGGTGGGCAGTTTGAACACACCCAGAGGTGCCTCAGAAGACAGGCCTGGTGATCTGCTTCCAAAAGGTATCAGCCATGAAAACCCTATGGATCAATTCTACTCTGCACATACGAGGTTGCTATGAGTCGGAACTGACCCAAAGGCAACTGACAACAACAAGCAGGTACATAAGAGATGAACTGATGCTGAATAATATGCCTGAACCATCTACACACAGCTAGTATCCAAACGTAAGAGAATTATGTTGTAACTTTAATATTCTTGTCAGTGTGCCTTTTAAAAGAGGAACTTTTATTAAGCTCTTAAGAAGAGTGCTTTAGCTGTCCTTAATAAGAACAAGGCTTCAAACTGGTTCTTCCCAGTTTAGTCATGGTCAAGGAAGTGAAATTGGAACAGACCTGAATTTTTAAAATTTGGGTGAACCGGAATGATAACCAGAATGGGAAAAGTTACAGGTCGAAGTCCTGCTAGAAACAACTTCCCTCTTAGAAAACAAGGCCAGCATACACGTACAGCGACCAGATCTCTTCCGTTGGATTTTTAGCAGACTTGGAAACGGTGTCCCGCTCAAAGACAGCTACCAACCATGCCACTAGGAATGTGTGTCGCTCTCCACAGTCCTGCCAATAATGCAGTCTCACATATCAGGCCTCTGAAAGGGCTCCCAACTGTAATTTTTCCCATTCCAGTTTCCATTTCGGATCACCCAAATTGTAAAAAATCGGGTCCATTCCTGGTTTCGCTTTGTCAGCCATGACTGAACAGGTTCAAATGGGTTCAAAGCCCTGATGAGAACTGTACCTCCCCCTCAACAAAACAAAAAATCAGGCATGTTTCCATGCAGACTATTTCTCTTTTGACTTCACTTGATCTACACTTGAAGAAAGACTTCCTGTTTACCACTTTTTTATTTATTGACATCCAGACCTGGGTTTGTGCCTCAGTATCTGGTCCAAATGTTGCAGCATTTGCTGCCATATCACAAGCATCAAAAAGCCACCCTCACCTGATGCTTGGCCATCTCCAATCCCTCCAAAATCACTGTCTTAAAGTCCTCCTCCTTGTCCTGTGGAAGGAAAGAGGAGAACTCATAGCCTTTATTCCAGTGAAAAGTATGCTTGGCCATGAAGACCTTGTTTAAAGTGATTTGGATGGGAAAGTGCTTTCTAGCTACAACAGTTTTCTTATGCTGTGGGATAAGGTCTGGGCAAAAGATGAGAAGTCTTATAAAAACTCTCATTACTAATGAGATGCAGGAGATAATAATTAAGTCCATGTACCTGCAGGCATGTAATCACACAGCCACGGATCTGTTTGTCATGATTACTTTTCCAGACACTCATATCGAAGTAAAAGTACCTAGAAGTTCTATCCTAGGTTTTCTGGACCCAACTTTCACCCTCATCTCTGTCCATTTATTCAGCACCTGAAGAAGCAACTGGCATTTTAAATCAAGTTCCTCACATCCTTCAAGTACAACCTCATGTTTAATTGCCTTCTTCTATTCCCATAGTTTGTGGAATGTAGTTTATGGCTGCTGAACATGGACTCCAAAAGACTGGAAAGCTTCTAAGCAATCAAAGCACATACTGCAAACTAAGACTCACAAAACAGCCTAAGTCATCCCAAAATTGTACCATTTTTTTTTAGTTATTAAAAATATTGAATGCAAGACAAAACATGACAAAAGATTTGTAAAAAAGGGCCCACTGATGGGCAAAAAACTATAATCAGCCTGATGTATACTAAGAGATTTAATGTACAAAAGACGATATAAAATATATTTTACAAATTATTATCCTCGTACTTTATTTGTGGAGCCCTGGTGGTGCAGTGGCTGCTGACCAAAAGGTTCGTGGTTTGAACCCACCAGCCGATCCTTGGGAGAAAGATGTGGCAGTCTGCTTCTGTAAAGATTACAGCCTTAGAAACCCCATGGGGCAGTTCTACTCTGTCCTATAGGGTCACTGTGAGTTGGAATCGACTAGATGGCAATGGGTTTTTTTGGTATACTTTATTTATGGTAAATGTTTCAAGTTCTCACTTTTCCCCTTGAGGAATTTCTCTAAGTAGATGCTTTATACTTTTGAGTCTTTCACTGCCTTTCTAGTAGAGATAGGTTAATTTAGAGCAATGTTTTTTTTTTAATTCATTTTTATTTTTTTTATTGTACTTCAAGTGAAGGCTTACAGAACAAATAGTTTCTTATGAAACAGTAGTAGACATATTGTTTTATGACATTGGTAAACAACCCCACATCATGTCAACCCTCTAACTTCTCAACCTTTTTTTTTTGGTGAAAATACACATAGCCAAAGATACACCATTTCAAAAATTTCTACATGCACAGTTCAGTGACACTGACTACGTAGAGCAATGTTTTTAAAACTGCAGGTTGTGGGTTCTTGAAATCTATTTAAAGAATAGGAACTATAGAAAAGAAAATACTGCATGTGCTAAGGGCAAGTATCATTTTGTGAGAAACTTTAGATTCAATTATATAGCTGCACTGGGTCAGAATCTGAAATGCATTTATTACTGTAGGTCAGAATCAAAAAAGTGAACATTGACTTAGAAAATGAATTTTTAGCATTTATGTTATCTCAAATTGATAAACAGAATGTCAATGATTATTCCCTTTATTCTGATTTTTGATAAAATATGACTGCCAATTTTTTGAAATGTAAAACATAAAATCTCCTCACCCATTAATTAGTTCTGTTGAAAAAAAAAAAAACAAACTAACAGATTTGTTCTAAAAATCCCTTTTAGCATTACATTTTCTCAATCAGCTATCTTCCGGTTTCTCTCCATTGGCATTTTAAAATGGATATTATGGGTTTATTAACTTCTCACTTGTTGATATGGAAAACTTTTGGGACTACCGTGTTACGTGGTTTCCAAGGTTTTTATTTTATTTTTTGAGGGGAAAATACTTTAAGGTAGATGTTATTAATATACAGAATAATTCCTTTTTCTTTTTAAAAGTTGAAAGGTATAAAAATAATTTTAAAGTAGAATTTAGTTTGGGAGTAGGAGTATTAAAATCCATCATATCAACTTTCAAATTGCCTATCCTGTGTCCAGTTTTATGCAGAGATGTTAAAATACATAAAATATTGCCATTATCTATTAAGAGAAGTGGCTATTGGGGGTTAAAATGAAACTTTCAAGCATTTTTATGAATGAAGGCAAATGTGGCCCTTACAAATTTCACGATGCTAAATACTAAACTATCTTATCAGCTGACTGAAAAGTTATCTTAGGTTAGGTGTACTCAGCTTCTTCCAAAAATGTTTTTCCTTTTTCAAAAGGAAGGAAATCAGTGCGCAGAATTTATAGGTCAGGTCGAAAGTGACTAGTGAGAAGGCTGTCACACAACAGGATATGTAAGAGTTGAGTTGCTTAATAAATACCTGATTAGCAAGGATGTGAACTGCTTCCCTATTAATAGGTATTAATCATAGATTAATATGATTAAGTAAATACTCCTTTAAAATATGACTTTTTTTTTAAATGTCTGGAAATGTTAGGCTCATGGACATTCTCAAAACTAGGGAATTTTTTTCAAAATAGCTCAACTTGATAATGTTCTTAGTTTCCCATGAAGTATTTAATAAGGGCCTCACCAATAATGTAGTTACATAAAATAAAACAAAAAGAATGTTAATACCTTTGCCCTTTTCCGAAGAAGTTTTGCTAGTCGTACCACATAAGGTTTAAATTCTCGTTGATGTATTCCCTGCCTTCTGACTTCCAAACCTGAATCATCTGAGGCTTCTGGAATAAAGGCCCATCGGTACCTATGTATAGAAGAATGCAATTAACATCAGTAAGACAGATTTGGTGCTATTTAGGATGAGGCCTCATAGTGTAGATCATGGCCCCACCACTAACCTGGATTCAAATTGCCAGTTCTGCCACGTGTAGCCCTGGCACCTTGGGCATGTGTGTCTAAACCTCTCTGAGCCTTTTCTTCATCAGTAAATAAGGATACTGTTAAATACCTCATAGTACTGTAATCAGTAAATGAGTATGTAAACTTTTGTAAGTGCTCACACCATATAACAGACATGTTCAGTAATATGGGAGCTATTTTTTTCATGAGCACAAAGTAACTACATGTTTCCTTCCCCATTAGTTAATAAGCAAAAAGTCTGTAAACGGAAATTACTCTTATTTAGCTTATTATCTATTTCTGCTGTAACAGTCTGACAAAGATTCTTCAACATTTACACAGTAAAGGGGTAAAAGCACTGAAAGAATTTAAGTCAGTGACATTAATTACATTCATCATTTTTGCTACCACCACCACTATCCATTTAGAAATTCTTATTTTTAAATTCTTATGAATCAAATATATGATGAAAGAATGAGATGCATAATCAAAATTCAAATACTTTCTTGCTCAAGTTTGGACGTGAGTGAAAGCTCCTCTTTGTGACGTTAGGGTAAAAAACTAGTTACTATGATATTTTCTCCCTTTTCTAGTAACAATATCTTGACAAGTACAGAGGGTAAACTCATTTTGGTTCTTGTCATGGAATACAAAGTCAATACCACCAACATACTATTTAATGTTCTTAAAGTACATAAGAGTACATTTTCTATTGCCTTTGTGAATATAAACATCCTGGCTAACTTTGATTACTTTCCTACAATTCCTCTTAGTATCCTTTTCTGAATTTTCCCAGAAGTACGATCAGTGTAACAGATACCCAATCACTGGAATTCATCAAGAAATAGATGTATATGGTTTTTAAATTGGGGGGGTGGGGGACACAAACTGGAATTAACCTATTTAATTTCTAGTTCTTACCATTATATTGAATGAAAAGTAAGCTTATGAAACAGCAGTTTTTGGAGATTTAAGAATGTCCAAATATAGTTAAAAAAAAAAAAATTCTGTTACCCCTTTTTCTATTATTAATATACCATTCCAGAATACATTGCATATTCCAGTACATTTTTGATCTTGTGGAAAAATACTCAAATTAGCCATATTTTGATAAAATTTAATATAGTTTACCTATTCCTAAGTTTGGAGTCCTGGGGACACAGTGGTTAAGAGTTCGGCTGCTAACCAAAAGGTCGACAGTTTGAATCCACCAGCCGCTCCTTGGAAACCCTGTGGGGCAATTCTACTCTGTCCTATAGGGCCACTATGAGTTGGAATCGACTCGATGGCAATGGGTTTATTCCTAAGTTTACATATTAAAAAAAATATTTTTGATCACTTAAGAAAAAGGAATTGTAAGACTTTACTTTCTCAGTTTTCTCCCTATTTCCCTCTGCTATCACCCTAGTCTAGTGCACTATCATCTTAAATAAAACAGCTTCAATTCCAGTCTTGCTCATCTCCAGTCCCTTCTTCACACTGTATAGTCAAACTTTCTAAGATACAAGTCTGATAACATCACTTTATTTCTTAAAATGCTTCAATGGGTTCCCATTGTCCTTAGGATAAAGTTCAAATTCTTCAGTATAGCTTACACAAAGTCCTACATGATTTAGTCCCTTTTCAGCCTCTTCTCTCAACACTCTGCTCTGGCAATACTTATCTTTGAACACTTCAGACATACCAGGTCCACTCCTGACTCTTAAGTATTTACACATGGGCTTCCCCCAACTCTCTTACTTCACCAACTCAGCTTAAACCTGTGAGGACCTGCTCTGACCCTCAAAGCTAAGAGAGGGCCTCTGCTGTGTAGCCTCAAGCACCCTGTATATCACCTTAATAATATCCACTGTGTTTAACTGTGTATACCCCACTGTTTCACATACAGTGAGTACTCAATTTGTTGATTGAAAGGTCTGTTAATATATCCACCTAAACCATTTACTTCCAGTAACTGTGCCAGCCCACCCCTCTGTCAAAACAAATTCTAGTAATAAAAATTATGAATATTTCAACTTACAAAAATAACTTCTGAATTAGTCTTAAATGTCAAGCAAATGCATTTCAAAGAAATCCATTTAATATCCTTGCTTTTACTTACATCTGAAACTGAGGAAGATTTTCGGAGGGCAAAGCCAGAGCCAAATCCAAAAATTTGCAAGCAGAGAGATAGAGGTTTAACCATCGCTGGCTGTTGTATGAAGTAGAAAAGCCATTACCTCCTGTATAGGTTGTCTCCAGACCAGCCACAGAGGGGCCGGAAGTCCTGCACGCAGGAGACGGTGTTGTCAGCAGCTGTACCCACTTACTCACAGATAATTACTGAAAAATCCAGCTAACATTTTTTATAATCACTCTGATATAACCATATCACTAATTGCTAAGCAAGGTTATGATTAAATTATTTTCGCTATTCTCAAATGAGAAATTCACTTTTAACTTTTTACAATGTAAAAAAGTAGTACATAATAACTTACATCACACTCAAGGAATATAAAAATACAAACTGTAAAAACTAAGAAACTCCACTGCTATTCTGTTTCCTTCTGCAGAGAAGACGAAAGAACTTTTGATAATAATAAACGCAGTTATTAATACAGAATACTTTATTAAGCTAGCAATGAGGGAGAATTAAAATATATTCAAGACCAACTGTCTTAAAGCAAATTTGTACACTGTATAAAAATTCTTGCTCATAAATTTTTCAATTTGTGGATTTTGTGTATAAAACTTCCTGCTTAAATAAAAATAAGTTACATTTAGTCTCACATTGATAAACTGCTTCTACTAAAAAGAATAAAATTACAGTACATTAAATTGGGACCATCTGGAACATCTGGACATAGGGGCTCCTTACTTTAAGGTCACCTGCCATAATAGATTTTGCTGTATGTTGCAATGTTTCAAGAAACAGCTCTGACATACCAAAACCAACCTAGCTCATGTAGCTGAAACAGTATTTAAGCTAAATTTGTATCTAGATGCCAACGGTCATGAATGCCAATAGTTTAATCCAGTCTAAAATTCTTAAGTGAAACTACATTATATTCAAATATGATCAAGTAGGTAATAAGGGACTGAATATATAAAACTGTACTAGTTGTTAAGGAATATTCTGGATAATTTTAGGATTTAAAAAAACTGAAGAATATACTGAAATGAGTTACATATTACCGTGAAATATCTTCATCAGCAGTGAGTTCCTGTTCCATCAGTAAAAATACCTGTACCTAGAGACCGTAGAATAAATTTTAAATGTTTATTTCCACTAGATATTTAATCTTTCTTTCAACTTATGCTGTATTTTCATTACTACAAAAACATTTAAGGCTGCATCTTCATGATCTTTTAAATTATATTTAGCTTCTGGAAGTAAAACTGCAATTAACAGCACAGAACCTTGATCATCATTTGGCAGAAGCCCATTATGGAACAGTGACATAATTAAAAAAAAGAAAAACATTAAAGCAGATTTTTCTGTGGTCAAATTATAAATGCTAGGTTTTCAGAGACAGATTCCTTTCCCTTTCTTACTCATCCCCTTTACCCTCACCCCTCAAGTCATTCAGACAAAGGTGACCTAGTGTGGTTTGAGGAAGGGGATGGACAGTATAGGTGGGATTTGGGAAAGTTTTATTGTTTGAGAGTATATGAAATCTTCTTGAAAGTCTCTCTGAAGCAAGCTTAACTAGTTAAGTGCTTCACTTCAAAAGTGAGCATATGCCTTACATCAACCCATCTAAATCTAGCTAAACCATCTCTTTTTACCCTAGCGGTGCTGCTGCAGGTGGAAACCAGTCCTGGCAGCCATGACAAAGTTAAAACTTTGATGTAGAAGAGAGAACTAAACCAGATGAGATGAATCAACGATTCACAAGGAACTGGCGATCTGGGTTGCCTATTTGGAAGTTTAAACTGTATGTAGATGGAATTGGACTTGGTTTACTTTTTTCGACTGTAAAAAATTGTCAGTAACTAGCTTAACTAGAGTTCAATTTTCTTCCAAGATTAGTTTTTATTCAGTAAGCATACAATAGATGATGATATTGTTGGTATTTAGATTTATACCTGACTGAATTAAAATTAACTCACAAGTTCTGTAATCATAGTAGGCCAGAGTGAGGTAAGATGTTGCGGAGACATTCTTAAAAGTAACACTCTGAAAAACAGGAACACTTGAGAGTGAAGAGTTGGCACCTGGGGCAGACGGAGACTCTCAACCAATCTCTCTGAAAGAAATGCAGTAATACTTTTAATACTAAATAATCTGAATCTTTATAAACCTTTTCTATATCATCTAGTCTAGGACTTTTCAACTTATCTGTAGTGAAGGAGCATTTTTAAAAAATTTTCCAATCTGTTGACAATCGATACTTTCATAAAATATAATCAGGATAAATTACTAGAAAAATGAAATTAAAAAAAAGACAAAATACAAATACCATTTTCTTATTAAATTCAAGAAAGTCTGTCAAATTGCTGTAAAAGTTTAAAATGCTTATTCTAAATTTCTGTACTTCTCATAGATAGGATAACAGACTAATACTGATCATTGGGCCACACTTTGAGTAGAAACGACCGACTCAACTTAAAAAAAAGTTACAGAACAAAAATATTGTACATGTCATGTATTTGACATTAGGTATAAAGGGTTAAGAAAGAAGGAATCACATGTCTTCTGGGAGAAGAGAAATAATTTCATGAGAGAATGACACCTGTCATTCCCAGGCCAGTAGCCATGCTGAGTGCTGAGGCTGGAGCCTGCACAAGCACACCCGGGAGGCAAGGAGTGTTCTGTTTTGCTGGGAACAATTCTGCTCTGGGTAATATTTATTCTTCCCACTGTGGAGCTATTTGGTGACATGAGGTGATTATAAATACTGATATCCTGGATACAGACGGTCACGAAACCCATTTGATGAAGATGATCAAAACCTATACAACTACCCCCTCAAACTATTGCCCTGCAAGTGTTACTTCTAGCTAAAATTTCCAGGCTCTGCCTATATTTTGGTCCTCTTCTTAAGGGTATAAACCCTTATCTACAATAAAAAAGAAAATGCTAAACATTTGCCTGCAGCAAATGAACAGTCTTCATACCTCGTCCTCAAACATGAATTCCTCGGACATTTGAACCAAACAGTAAAAGAGAGGTCACATGTAGGGAAGTTCTAAAAACTGCATCTTAAAGATACCGGTGATAATTTTTGTTGTGTCAGTAGAACAAATGTATAATTCTAAAACGTACTCAAGCAAACTCCCTACACTTGATGTATTTCACTCCAACTTACAACTTAGGGAAAGTATTTTCTAAGGAACAAAAAACACTATAGTTTTGAAAGACAGAAAATAGAGTTTTTCATGATTTACCTTGTATATCTGGAAGATATTTCTGGTACTGGTCAATTTCACTGCTAAAAATAGCAAATGCTAATCTTTTGAGAAGCATGGCTCTCTGTTCTAGCTCCACATCACGGTTTGCGAAGAGATTGAGTGAACTGCTTTGAGCCACAGCTACCCGAGCTAAAAAAAAAAAATGAAGCAAGTAAGAGACTGTGATACAGATATTCATCTAGTCATTTGAAACGGGATCTTTCTGTTACTGCTTTTTAAAAGTGGCTACAGATGCCCTATGACATCCAAGAGTGAGAGGAGCTTGGGGCTCCCCTGAGGCAGAAGAGCCAGCAAACAGACCCAGCATACACAAGCCACAAGACTAAAGGGTAGGAACTGTGATACCAAAAGACAATTTATAACTGGGTTTCAGAAGGTAAAACTACTAACAGTATCATTTTATAAAACTCTTTAATATTCCATATCATCTGCCCAAATCCTTCCCACTGCTTTAAAAATAATGTCTAGCCTGGACTGGTCCACCTACCTCTCCCTCCTTACGTTGTTGCTCATTCTGCTGCAACAACACTGTCTTACTTGCTGTTCCTTGAACTTCCCAGGCTTGCTCCCACCCCAGGGCCTTTGAAATTTTTGTTCCCTATGCCTGGAATGGGGCCTAGTGACGTAGTGGTTAAAGAGCTTGGTTGGTAACCAAAAGTTCAAACCCACCAGCCGCTCCTTGGAAAGCCTATGCGGCAGTTCTACTCTGTCCTATAGGGTCGCTATGAGTCGGAATTGACTCAACAGCAGTGGGTTTGGTTTGGTTTTATGCCTGGAATATTCTGTCCCTAGGCCTTCTCATGGCTGGCTTTTTTAGTTACAGCTCAAATATCAGCTCATTAGAGAGGCCTTTCCTAAGACTCATTTATCTAAAGTTTTTTTTTTCCAGTTAAAATCTATCACATCACCCTATTTTATTTCCTTCATAATTTTTCCCTGAAATATTTAAGGTTAGCACACTGCCTGGCCAACTGTTGTCTTTTAATATTTGTTGAATGGATGAATTTGAACCTTCCCAACAATCTTGTGAAGCAGACAGAAAAGATAGTATGTTGTCCTTTTTCCAAATGAGGAAACTGCAGTTTGGGTCACAGAATTTACACAAAATCTTTCAGACTGATATAATTTAATTACTATTTAAGCCCATTTAGTTTAATAACTTCCAAACTTTTTCTAAAAATTAAGAAAACTTTTTTATATACTACATGGAACTCTCGTATATAAACCAATCAAGACAGAGCAGAAGCGGAGTGGAGGGTGATTCAACTTTCTTGGCCCTGCTCATTGTTCATTAGGAGGAGATAAATAGAGCCCCAGAGAATTAAAGTGACTTGTTTGATAGGCCAAATCCAATTGCCTTTCCCTGTCCCTCCACTTTTAAGCCTTTCATTCATTAAATAATTATTTATTGAGCACCTAATATATGTCACTAACATGTGCCTAACCCAAGCCATGGTTTTTTTAATCGCCTCATATTCTGGAGAAAGAGCCCTGGTAGTGCAGTTGTTAAAAAGCTTGGCTGCTAACCAAAAGGTCGGCAGTTCGAATCCACCAGTCGCTCCTTCTACTCTGCCCTGTAGGGTCGTTATGAGTCGGAATAGACTCAATGGTAAAGGGTTTGGTTTGGTGCTGAGGAAACATAGTTAAATTAGATAAGACCCCTTCTTTCCGCTATTTATCACTAAGTTGTCCTCTGTAAGTTTTAAGTTGTAATTTGCAAAGAACTAATTCAGTAGTTCCCAGAAAAAAGCAAAGTGAACAATAAGAATGAATTACATATAGGAAACACACAACTTGGATTGTCATCCCATAATACTCACTCATCAAATCTCTAAATGTTGTCTTATCATGTGTCATCAAATTGTCCATAATTGCTCTCCAACTGAAAGAGACAAGGATTACAACATGTAATTAAAACTTTGTTGTTGTTTTTGTTGTTACTGTTCTAATTTGTGGGATAAGTTGAGCTCAACAAGCTTTGTGAGATGCACGATCATGCTGAATAAAAGCAAAACAACGACTTACTGATTAACACAAGAGGCATCCATCTGAAAGAAACTGGGATCCATAAAGAGGTCAAAGGCTTCTTTTTTCCAAGCTCTCCGTGTGTACTGATAACCACTAAGACTGCTAAGCAGCTGGACACAGGCTCGGTAACTAGGGGCATTATGTGCACTATAAGGAAGAAAAGCAACCTTAACCTATATAATTTTAATATCGTTATACATAAATGTTTGCATTTATCTAAGACAATGACGTGAAGAAATGAAACAAAGCAAAGAGAAATAATATCTGAATACATTTTTCTTTTTTTAATCATAATAATTCAAGGCAAAAATGTCATTTTGTGGTAATTTCAGAAATGATAATAAGAGAAGACAACTTGTTTTTTAGAGGCTAAGAACTTAAAAAATCTATGTAAATAATAATACCTGTGATTTCGGAGGTAGGGCACAACATAATGCATAATATTTACAAGTAATGGAATAACTCTTTCCTTTTCATCACTATAGAAAACCATATCGAAAAGGTGAGCCAAAATCTAGGAAACATAAGAAATGAAATGGAATACAATTTTATAAGCTGAAACTGATTATCATCCAAAAGAATCTATTTTTCAGTCTGTAAGAAAATCTAGATACCTAGCAAGCATCATTATACCACCTCTACCTCTCTCCACCATATTGCTATAAAAAAGCACTTTTCTTCTTAAAAAATACACTTTAAAAAAAGTGTGTGGGAAGGGGGAAGCATTCTAAAATTATAACTAATAAAAAATCTGAATATAGATAAAGTAAAAACTTGGAATTAGTTAATTCTATATAGCCATTTCTAGAAGTACAAAATGATTTTTCTAATTAA
The DNA here is from genome assembly GCF_000243295.1 of Trichechus manatus latirostris. NCBI lineage: Eukaryota > Metazoa > Chordata > Mammalia > Sirenia > Trichechidae > Trichechus > Trichechus manatus. The sequence goes on from NW_004444090.1 coordinate 1,853,374, forward strand.
AAACTTCTCCATAAAAATTATTTGCTAATATTTAATAGTGAAATTGTTTAGACTAAAGTTCTAGTGAAAAAACTTGTTAATATTTACCTCAGAGAGTAGTATCAATGCATGAACACTATATACAGAGGGAGTTATATTTGAGGTTTCCATTGCAGGTGATAACATATCTAAATAAGAGAAAAGATAGATAAAATATACAGTTAGGTACTTTCCCACTGAAAAAAGCCAGGGATGATTTTATGGTACTTATAGTTGTAGCTAAAATAATTTCTTAACCTAATATTTGAGAGCAATACCTTCAACATCAGATTCCAAATTGGTTCCATCCACCATTATTTTGGGAGAAGGCTTAACTTCAAGATTTCGTCGCAGCCATGTTGTCTGTTCCAAAGAAGAACCAGCAATTGCACCAATTGCATCTACTATTTTATGTGTTACATCCTAAAGAAACAAAGAAGAACCATGAATAAATATGCTATCACCATATACTAGTTATAAACTCTTGTTGTTCAGATTTCTGGCAGTAGATATGATATACATTGATTTTCATAGAATCATGAAATGTTAAGAGTTGGAAGAAACTTCACGAGTTATCTTATTTGACTCTGACATTTTAGAGTTGAGGGCAATAATAAACACAGAGTTTTGTAAACTACACTCAATTCAGAATGCCTTACCTGAAGATCTCTTTGGTCTTTTTTATTTTCTAAACTAGGGTTTTTCATAATAAACTCATTGAGAACCCTAAAAGAGAAAAACAAAAACAAGAAATATTATTCTAAAAAAATGATGCATTCTAATTTCTCACAGTGAGCAAGTGGCTTTGTGGCCTTAATTTCCATTCTAAATCTTTAACGAATATATATACTTACTCTGTGACTCAAACGAACTAATACATATATGCATAAAAAGACATGTACAAGAATGTTCATAGCAGCATTATTTATAAAAGTCAAAAACTAGAAAGTACCCAAATATCCAGCAACAACAGAAGAGAGAAATTGTGGTATGTTCGTACAATGGAATACTAAACAACATCAAAAATGAATACATTAGAGTTATATAAAATTACATGAATGAATCTCACATACATATGTTGAGGGAAAGAAGCCAGACATACAATAAAACAGTTACATATACACAAAATTAAAAAACAGCAAAATTTATCAATGGTGGTAGAAGCCGAAATAGTGGTTATCTCTGGGCAGAAGAGAAAGGATAGTAACTGGGAGGGAGCCTGACTGTCATTAATCAAATAACCATACAAATTATTAACATATATCAGGAAACTCCAAGGCGAAGAGAGAAAAGGACTTTTCCAAGCTTTTTTATGTTCAGGGGCATTTACCACCTCTCTCCCTTTTCAATTCTACACTTTCCCCTGAAAGTAACTTCTGTTAAGAGTTTTATGTTAGTGCATTTATATTCTGTATATGTAAAAACAACATACCACCACTCCCCCCCTTTTTTTTTACAGGCCTTATATTATACATCTAGTTTTGCACCTTGAGTGCCCTATAAAAAGATAGATTAAATGTCACCCAAAAAACATCTGTTATTCAACAATTCGGACAATGGACATTATCTTTTTATTTGAAATACTATTAAATGAAATTTCTTACCCCAGTATAAGAAACTGCCCTGGAGCTGGAAGACTCAATTGTATAGAGTCTTTCAGAAGTACCAACAATGATGCCCAGCTATCCACTAAATTGGGCACTGGAATCCTGTAAGATAAATACGGTTTGTATAAATTGAAATCCACAGTAATCTTTAATTTTCTTTTTATCTTCCCACAGTCTTTAACACATTTTCCTGCTCATTTCTCTGAAACATCCCCAAATTTTTATAGACTGTGATAGATCAAAATCCCTGAAAACTTTATATATTTTTTCCTAATATAAGAAGAAAACTAAACACATTCAAAATACCCACTGTGATTTCTTAATCTATATTTTTGATAAGAAATCCCAATTTTTAATCACATGGACTCTAAAAAAGTTAAAATCCAAACTGCTGTACATCTCAGTTTAATTACTGACATCTCAGTCATCTTCCTACCCTGGTCTCTCCACTTCCCTCTTATATTAGCTCTTTTTCCTTCATATATGAATTTCCACATCATAGGGAAAGCTGTCAGTTTATCCTGAACACCATTCACTCAACTATAAAGAAATTAAGATTATCTTTGTATCAACCTGTCCTTAAACCAAATACCTCTCTATGTCTAAGTTCAGATTTTAGGCAGTCCTTGCTCTAAGTCACAACCTGTTTAAATACACTAAGCAACTTAACTTTATAAATGTTAGTCATAGATCATAAATGCATGCCAAGTTTGGTGATTAAAATGGAATTATACTGCAGGAAAGACTTAAGATTTAGATTCTCAAGTAAGAAGAAATTATCAAAAATCAAATAAATTCTTTTCTGGGGTCAGCTAAACACAAAGCTGGAATACTATGACAAAAAGGTATTTTCACATTATCATTCCTAACATCGTTTAATCAGATTAGATTGCCACATATTCACTTATATCAAAATAATAATGGATTCTGTGGCAATATGGATGGTTTCAAGAGTAGGATTCAGTTTTTTGTCATTTATAGTTAAATTATTGTTATTTGCCGACTCCTAGTGACCCTATAGGACAGAGTAGAACTGCCCCACAGGGTTTCCAAGGAGCAGCTGGTGGATTCAAACTGCCAAACTTTTGGTTAGCAGCCTGAGCTCTTAACCACTTCACCACCAGGGCTCCATATTTAAATTATTTTCTTATAATTCAGTGTTTTAATAACCAGTATATCTTCCAATATACGTAGGCCTTTAGGTTGGCAGGACTGGCATGGCTGGGTCATTAATATGGCCATAACTTGTATTATATCCAAAGACAGTGTTTTCTGTTTTCAGCATTTGTTATTAAAATTTTAGGGAGAAAAAAATCTAGCAACTTCTTCAAAGATTTCAGGCACTTTTCCTCCTATATTCCCTAACTTTTACACATTACTAATGCAATAAGGAAAGGTTCACATTAGTTATCTTACCTTTGAATATAAGCGTAGAAAAACTGAAGCATGCAGACTTCCAATGAAAGATGTTTCTATAAACAAAAGAAATCAATTTTTCAGTGAAGAAAAATGCTACCTTTGCTTTTTCATCGCTACAACTATTCTGCATCTTATTGCCAATTTTTAGTTAAAAAATTAAAAGAAAACAAAAATATTAGTTGTAAAAAACATGTAGCTCTGTGACTTATTACAAGAAACTCGTAACACAAGAGGTATTTAAAAAGTTGAAAATAGATGGAAGGAATTAAAAGATTCTCAATGTTTCCTCCCACATATCAGAAAATTGATACTCAACTGTCCACTTTTAATGATACATTTACCCTAAAAGCATCTAGAGTATTTTTGGTGCTATCAGAATTAGGTTGAGGTTTTTTTTTTTTTTTTAATTAAACATGAATTTAACTCTATTTTATTATACATACTTGTTACATTTGTGTAGTTCGTTCAAATTTGGGACCAGTTTGCAATAGTCTGAAGTGAAGTCATTAAAGATAGGACTAGGTCCAACATATAATAAAAAGGAACACTTGCCCTTAGAAATTAGTAATAGGTAAGAAAATGATACTGATGTCTATTCATATTTACTAATTTGTTCCTTTAAGTCTCAACTATTTCCTCGAAGGTTTCCCCTTTTAGCATACAAAGAAAAACTGAGTGTCTAATGGACTCAGAATTTAGTAGTCTGAGACCAGGTTGGGGAGGCAGGGAACTGGGTCATAATTGTTTTTGCATCCTCATGCTTAACCCAATGTCTGCCACAAGTAGATGCTCAAAATATCATGCTGAATTAAGCATTCACATACAAACTAAAATCCTATGACAAATGCCCCAGGAATGATTTCAGAATAGTAAAGAAATTAGTAAAGAATTAATAAAGAGCTACCAAGGCCTCCACCAGACTGAGTCCAGTACAGCTAGATGGTGCCCAGCTACCACCACTGATTGCTCTGACCGGGATCACAACAGAGGGTTCTGGACAGAGCTGGAGAAGGATGTAGAACAAAATTCTAACACACAAAAAAAGACCAGATATATTGGCCTGAAGGAGACTGGAGAAACCCCGAGAGTATGGCCCCCAGACACCCTTTTAGCTCAGTGGTGAAGTCACTTCCGAGGTTCACTGTTCACCCGGGGATTGGACAGCCCATAAAACAAAATGGGACTAATGAGGCACAGCAGTCCACGGACAAGGACTAGAAGGCAGAAGGGGACAAGAAAGCTGGTGATAGGGAACCCAAGGTTGAGTAACGACAGTGTTGACATGTAGTGGGGTTGTTAACCATTGTCAGAGGGCAACATGTGTACCAACTGTTTAATGAGAAACGATTTTGTTCCGTAAACCTTCATCTAAAGTGAGAATAGCAGCACAACTGGAAGAACGTAATTGATGTCACTGAATTGTGTATATAGAAATTTTTGAAATGGTGTACCTTTGGCTATGTATATTTTCACCAAAAAAAAAGAGGTCGAGAAGGGAGAGTGTTGACATGTCGTGGGGTTGTTAACCAATGTCATAAAACAATATGTGCACTGACTATTTAATGAGAAACTATTTGTTCTGTAAACCTTCACCTAAAGTACAATAAAAAAAATTAAAAAATTAAAAAAAAATCCTGGTTCCCCCTCTCCTTAACTGCTGCCCAAAACTAGAAGAAATTGGAGGAAACCTGTTTAGGCGCCATGTTGACATTCAGGATAACCTTTTAGCTCATTAAGTATCTCATGCATAGTAACTTTCCTGCCTCTGGGTGGAGTTTAACTGCCATTTGCTGAACATTCGATGCATGAAGTTATATGCAAACCACATTGTGCCTATGTAATATGATTAAGAATGTTGCTGATATATCTTGTACGAACCTCCTACTTGTAAACCCCTGAAAAGTAACCTTCCCAGTCACCCTCGCTGAGCAGTCTCGGCAGCAGCAGCCCCGACTGTTTCCTTTCCTTGCACAATGAAATAAAGGCGGCTTTCTACTCCGCCCCCCCCCCCGAAAAAAAAACATTAATTAATTAATAAAGACACTGACTATGCACACATATACTTTTCCCCTGGTGATTCAGGAAAACTTAAATAAATAAAATCAACCTTTTCAGATGTATGGAACAATTCTTTTAAGAATGTGATTAGGTCTATTTTGGCTTGGCTTAAAGTCTAATGTTTCTGGTTGGTAAATATACATGTACTCCAAGAAATACGACCTCTTGGTATTTCTGGAGCAAAAACCAGAAAAAACAGAGAAGCCTATAATTTTACTAATTTGTAGACTTTTATGTCTGCCTAATTAAAGACAAAGCACTGTGAGTGCAGGGACTAGGTCTAATTCAATTTCTACAACCCTTGTACAGCACAGCCTTGTAAGTGGTCAAGAAATGACATGGACTAGAACTAAGGTTATGGCAAAACCTGGAGAGTTTACAGAATTGATTCATTCAGAACAGACAGGAATAAGGGTGCTATGAAAAGTGGCAACTAAGGTATGCTGACCCTGGCCTCTGGCTCCTGTGTTCTTCCTTTAAATAAACAGAAACACTTCCCCTAAGAATTTGTTCACACAGCTCCTAACTGCCTTGGGAGTATATGTAGGGAGGTAGGTGCAGTTAACAGCTCTTCATTGGCTATAGGAATGATCATAATAGCAAATCATGGCAGATACTGATAACTGTTTTCATTACAGCAGTGCGAGGACCAGATGCAATCATCTCTGCCATTAGTACTATAGTTAAAAGGACATATGGTACAAAAATGTCTTACCTATCAGCATCATTTCTGAAACAAAATTGTGAACAAAAGCTAAGAAAAGCTTTTTCTTACCTTGTCCTTTGCTATGGCTGGCGGCTGCTTTAAAACTTCTTTCACAGTCTGGATAACAGTTTCTGCTCTCATGACACTGATTGAACGAACCAGTTCCACTAGTAAAAGCTGTTCTTCACTGGCTGTAGGAATGACCTGAATAACACATCATTGTATGCATGTTTTTCTTTTTTAAAAAAACAAAACAACAAAAAACTTTGTTGCTGTGGAGTTGATTCCAACTCATAGCAACCATACAGGACAGAGTAGAACTGCTCCATAGGGTTTCCAAGGAGTGACGGATGGATTGAAACTACCGACTTTTTGGTTAGTAGCCGAGCTCTTAACCACTGCGCTACCAGAGCTCCTATGCATGTATAGATGTGTGTATATAATTTTTTTGAACAGCAGAAACAAAATTAAGAGAATATCTTATGGCCTCTTCTTAATATAAAAAGACTTCTTCTTTTCAAGATACTTAACTAAGTAAAATTTCTTTTTAAATCAATATACAACATGTACCTCATTTCAAAAAACCAAACAGGATGATAAACCCAATAAAAAATAGCAGTACCTTGCCCCATCCCTTCCCATGCCCAAAAGCAACCATGCTTAACTCTTTTAGTTCTTTTCTATTATTTCTAAATAACATACTGCTATTATTTTTTCCTACTTCAGGATTTTTTTTTTCAATTTTAGACATTATCTATTTACTTCTGACTTTAGAAGAGTTAGCTCTCTTACACTTCTTTTCCTATGCCCCAACATAGTTATAGTGTCCTTTTCTTTAAATTAATATCCAATGTTTGCATGACATTTATGGCTGTGCTGTGTATTACACTATAATTGTATTTCTTACGCAACCTTTTGCTTTTCCTAGAATAAACTGCCTTTTTGTTTGCTTGATTTTCTCTGTATCACAAGTTCATTCCCAAATGCACCAACAATACAAATCTCTTCTAATTACATATTCAAATACATCAATTAATCTTCTACTTCCTCTTGTTTTTTTTTTTTTTTGAGACATCTCTGTTTTATGTCTTTCTGCTGTACCCTGGATTGGTACTCTTTAGGCTTACTACACAGTATCATCTTGGTATCTCTCCTATCACTTCCCTTTGCTTCTTTTCTCCTGTGTTGGAACCCCTATTGCTTGTATGCCATGTCTTCCTGCCTTGGTTTATTCCTCCTTCAAGTGAAAAGGCATCTTTTAGTAGCTGAAGAAGGCTGCATTGATGGGATTTTTTTTTTTTTGGGGGGGGCAGGGGGAGGAGAGCACTGCATGACTAAGAATGCCTTGGCTGGGTATAGAATTATAGGTTAAGACTAATTTTCCCATCAAAATTTCCATGTTGCTATTGACAAGTCATCATCATTCCTTTGAATGGAACCAGTATTATTTGCTTTAGAAGATTTCAGGATCTTTTCTTTATCCCAATTTCTGAAACTACACACTGATGTGCCCTGGTATGGATTTTTTTCCCAGTGCTGGGCACAATCTGGATATTTAGTTCCTTAATTTCTGGGGAATTCTCTTGGACTACTTCATTGATATTTTTCCCCTCATTTTTTCTGTTTTTTTTTTTTTTTGTTTCTGCAAAAAGATTGAGTCTCCAGTATTGCCTTTCTTATCGTCTTTCTCCATTTTCTCTCTCTTTAAATTTTTATTCTTCTTGGTTATTTATCTACTTTATCTTCTAAACCTTCTATTGACTTTGTTTTGTTTCTGCTGTAACATTTTTTAATTTCCAAGAAAGTTTTTAATTTTCTGAATACTTTTTTTCATAGTCTCCTCTTATTTCATGGATGCAATATCGTGTCACTTCTTGAAGGACATGACTGTATTTACATTTTATTCTGTTCGTTGCATTGTTTCTTTTGATTACTTTTTATCTAGTTGTTCTGGTCTTTGTATTAGAGGCTTTCTTCATGTGACTGTTAATCCTTGGCTGTCTATTCATATTTTAATGTGAAGAATAATAATACAGCTAATATTTACAGAGTGCTTATTAAGTCCCAGCCATTGCTCTAGGTGCTTTATATATACATTGACTCTTTTGCTTCTCATACCCAAGTAGCACTTCTACCCTAAGGTCACATAGTGAGTGAGAAGCCACAACTTGAACTCCAGGGATCTGGGCTCAAAGTCTGTGCTGTAACCACTGCTATTACTACCTCTCAAAAAAGAAAGAGTGATGGTCTTGCATTTGTGGGCAAGACTAATGGATAGATGGGTTTCCCTGTATAGTGACAGTGACCCGCTTTTTTTTGTTGTTGTTGTTAGGGGATGCAAGAATGTCAGTAGCTATAGTTCTCTTTTCTTGAATAGGCCATTTTCCCAGAGAGAGGAATCCTCAAAACTCCTACTTGAGGGAGATTTAACATATATCTTCCTGTCAGCTAATTGGGGTGAGGTTGATTTCCATTTTCAGTATGTAAACTTTTCCTGAATGTCCTTGTTTCAGCTTCAAGTCTAACTTCTACCTGCATAAACTCTGGGCCCTTGGGTCTAGAGCTTTTCTTGATAAACTCTTCATACAGTTCCCCTTAGATGGGGCCCAATAACTCAAACTTAACTCCAGTCTCCTGCTGGGGTAGGAGAGGTGGATGGTTGCTTGGGTTGGGGGAAAAGGATCTGGCTGGCAGGAGTCTTCTGCTCCTTTTATAAACTTAAACCAGCCCTCCAAATTTCAACCCCATTCCAACCCTTTGTATCTAGTACTTCTCTAATTCCTGAGACCGTGGTTCTGCAGTGGGAATTGGTTCCCCTCTTGTAGGCATTTAGATAACAGCCGTTTCTACTCTAAAAAAGTCAGTTACAATTCAGACATCGGCTTTTCATCTTGCAAAATTTTCTTCAGAGTTCTTATTTTCTCTGGTCACCTCTCCCAATATTTTTTGTCATTGTGGATTTACAATTTTTTAAATTGTTTTATTCTTATTTTTGGGACGAGAGCAGAGAAAAATGCATGTGTACAATATGCCATGTTAAATCACATGTCGTTGCTTTCAAATAGACTAGGATTTCAACTCTGTCTAGAGTAACATCTATTACTGAATCCTAACATGCGAAATCATGCAATATGAGTGGGAATGTTTGTTTATTTTTACTACTTTCAAAAAGTCAGAATAAATATAATGTGAAGTCGGTACAAAAATAACAACCCTTATAACAACAACACCGAATAAAAAAAGTCAGAAACTTTAGCTGAACAAATCACATATATGAAATTAAATTATTTGATATCTTCACCATTCTAATGAGTCACCATTTATTTCCAACATATAACCCTCTTCAAACTCACAAAACAACAAAATTTTCACATTTTCATCTAGTCAAAACCAATATGTCAATTATATTTAGAAACATGAACTAAGCTACCATACTGCAATGAAAAACTAGTCAAGACTAAGCTTCTCTCCAGACCCTTGCTTTGTACTGAATGATGAGCATTTTAAAATAATTACCATTTCTGTTTGAAATATAGCTACAGTTGTAATATGCTACTTTCTCTTTATCTCCACATAAAATAGTGCCTTTTATACTTGATTTCAAAATTTTAATCAATACATATTTAAAGAAACTTAGGTAACAAGTCATCTAAACCTGTAGACAAACTACATTGGTTTTCAACTCCCCACCCCACTACCACCGAGCCCCACTGCAACTAATGGAGAGTGAACATTGGTATGTACCTACCAACTGCTTACTAAATGAAAAAACAAAAAAGTACCAAGTGGTTAAATACATACCTTTGTCCTGGTGGTAGTTTTGTTTTGCCTCCTTTCATTCCATACAAATGCAATGGCAGCCATAAAGTGAACACCATGATTCATTGAGATGGGCCCCAATAATTCAAGGATCTGCTGTCTCAAGTTCTAAAATGGTTTTAGCAAATGACAGGTGAAATTAAAAAACAAAACAAATAAACTCCAAAACTTTATGAAAACATTAGTAACCAGATTGCACTTCTAGTTTTTCTTGAACAAGGCCTGGCAATCTACTTCCAAAAATTAGCTAATAAAAACCCCATGGATCACAACAGAGTATTGTCCAATTACAAACGATCATGCAGATGGTGGAGGACAGGGTAATATTTCATTCTGTTATACACAGTGTTGCCATGAGTCAGTGCTGACTTGATGGCAACTAATGACGACGACAACAACATATGCAACTTACGTGTTTTATTGCCTAAATAATAGTAAAGGAACTTCTAGTGATGTTAACAGATGCTACCATGGCCATTTTAATTTTAAAAGGAAAAAATCCTATAAAGTGACAACTACCAGTCAGCCAAATGCAAGAGTCTACTCACTGGTGAGATAATAGAAAAACACAATATATGAAATTCAATTTATTGTTAAGTTTGATGAAGAATCTTTTAAAAAGTTGGAAGACATTTTCTAATTATTTAAAATTTCAGTGAAATTAAACCAATAAAGGATAGTTTAATCCAAACATCAGTTTTTTGACAAAATTTTCTAACAGTTCTCATCCTTCCCTTTCCCCCAATTTGATACATGTTCCTGTGACTCCTAGATCTAGAAAGTCAGGTGTAGGAATAAGATTAGACAATTGAGGTATGTCAATCTGACAACCTGATACAGCATAACATGCTTTTAAAATATTTATATCATTTTCCTCTAAAGATAAAGTAGAATATTTCAAAAATAAGGGAGTATAAGGAAGAAAAAATTTTAAAAATTCAACCATTAATCCCATCATCCTGAGACTACTAATATATGAACTGTTTTTCTTTTTCCAGACAATTTTTTTTAAGTAATTGCAAATGCAATGTTTGTTCAATTATATGACATCCTTGTTTTATTAAACTTTTGAGCCCTGTTCCATCCAGTAAGAATTCTTCCAAACCATGATTACTAACAACTATATAATGTAACACTGAAAGGATGATTTAGTTAACCATTTCCTTTATTGTTTAGGTTCTCTCTTTTTTTTTTTTTTGCCATTAAATAATGCTATGATGAACACTTTGTATATATATCTTGGCTTAATTTTGATGATGCTAGAATTTATTTCCAAAGTAGATTATAGGTCAAAGACTATGAAATGTTTAAAGACTATGAAATGTTACTAAATTGTTTTACAGGAGGGTTTTACATGCTAAAATGTCAACTTAAACCAATGCAAACCTGTTGTTGTGGAGTCCATTCCTGGAGTCAATTCTGACTCCTGGTGGCCCCATGTGTTACAGAGTAAAACTGCTCCATAGGATTTTCTTGGCTGTAATCTTTATGGAAGTACTTTCTTCTGCAGCACCACAGGGTGGGTTTGAACTGCCAACCTTTCGGTTAGTAGCTAATCAAAAACTACTTGTGCCACCCAATGACCTTAAAAAATGTCCTTAAAAAGGGAAGAAAGTACTGATGCATGTTATGAGACGTATGCATTAACCCCAAAATGAATCTCAAAACATGCTATGTGAAAGAAGCTAGACACAAAAGACCACATATTGTATGATTCCATTTATATAAAATGCCCAGAAATGGGAACTATATATCTAGAGAAAGAAGATTAGTGGTTGATTGGGGCTAGGATGGGAAGAGGGAGTGACTATAAATGGGCATGAGGGATCTTTTTGCACTCATGGATGTATTCTAAAATTAGTGGAGATAGTTTCACAACTCTCTAAATTTACTAAAAATCACTGAACTGTATACTAAAAATGGATGGATTTTATGGTGTGTCAATCATATCTCAATACAACTGTTAAAAATTATTTGATAATAAATCAATCCATGCAGAGTATCATAAATACTACTCAAATTATTCACAAATTCTCAATCTAATCTTTGCAAAAGTCCTTTATAGACTCTTGAACACTACAGATTAAGTGTGAATTTTCCAACCTTTGTGGCTCCAAGATTAATAGTGGTAACAGATGCAGAGGCAGCAACAGCCATCTTTTCTGAAGAATCAGCCTGATGCAGGATACTCCAAAGCAATGTCACAGAGGACATGATCATATGAAGGATTGAGAGGATTCCACTACGTGCTTCAAACAAGTGTTTTTGGTCTACATTGACCAAAAGCTATTAAAATTGGGGGAAGAAACATAATATCACTTACTGAGGTTTACAAAAGGGGATTTATTAGACCTCATAGTCTTTATAAAGAAGTCAAATATTTATGCAGTCTTACTTGGTGATACTGGGTAGTTGGATCCAACAAACAGTAATGGATAATAGCTGTGATGCCTTCTAAAAGAGTAAGAATCATATCCGGTGGAATAACTGATGCCATCCACAGAGGCCTGAAATAAAATGTGCTCATTTTAATGTAAGTTTTGTCAAAACAAAGTTCATACTTTGTCACTGATAAATACCCAGCATATGCCAGGCACACAGTTAGGTACTCAATAAATATTAGATGAATAAATGACAAAGAGTAAACCAGAGGATTTCATTTCCTAGTCTATAAAATAAGTGAGTTGTATGAAGGTTCTTTTGGGCTAGAAAATTCTACACAATCTCACCATGAGTCGGAGTCGACTTGATGGCAATTGATTATTGGTTAAACAAATATGGCCAGTGAATCTCTAGCAATTGGTGAACAGCAGGCATATGGATAATTAAACTATGTAGGCAGCTTTCTTTTCTTTTTTGACATTGTAGCCAAGGTTATACTGGAGAAAAACCAGATACCAGTCTACTAAATATTTGGCTAATTTTCTACAGACTTAAGAGTTGGTGCCAACTCGATGGAACCTAACAGTAACAACAATTTTAAACACGGACTGTTTAAAATTTGCCACCAAGCCATGAAAATCCAAAACAAGAAACAAAATTAAATGGCAAAAGAATTATTTGTAAATTTATATTAATCAGTGTAAAGTTAATTTGCACTTAGATAACATATCAGAGATAAAACTATGGAAACTCTCTCCTGAGCTTTCTATTATTTTTGCCAACTCAGTCAAAAAGAGTATCAATGTTTTAGCCCTTGGGAGAAAAAAGGCCTGCTTAAATATTCCTTCCCTTTTCCATTCTTTTTCCTTATATTGATACTCTTAAGCTGAATTTTCTTCTTTGTGAAAATGACTTACTATTTGTAACCTATTGATAACCACTAATTTCTTTACTCAAATTGTAACTACCTTTCAGTAGGTGCTCGATAAATATTAGATGAATAAATGACTGGAGCCCTGGTGGCAAAGTGGTTAAGAGCTCAGCTGCTAACCAAAAGGTTGGCAGTTCAAATCCACCAGCTGCTCCTTGGAAACCCTATTGGGCAGTTCTACTCTCTCCTATACAGTTGCTATGAGTCGAAATTGACCCGACGGCAACCAGTTCTAGATGTTTAAGCAGTCATATATGTGAAAAATGCCAGTGGCAACAAGATAAAGATCAACCCTTACCTACTATCAGATAAAGCTGTTTCATATTTGTACTGCTGAATTAGGTTATCCAAATTTCTGCAAAGCTGTAGTGTCACAGAAACAACCACTCTCTGTAGAACTTTTCCCATGTAAGGCAGACTAGATGTGATTAAACCAATCCATTGTGGGTGCATTTTACAAGCACAGTGTTGATGAAGAGCTCGTATCACTGCACAGAGGAACATGCCTTGACATGTGATTGGCTGAGCATGCAAATACTGAAGAGAAGTCATGGGCTGATGGGGGTTGATGTGTTCTAGGTCAGATACAACAAAATCAAAACCTGTTTCATTCTCTTCAGGGATAGTCATTACCCGGTGCTCTAGAATAATCAGCCTCTGAAGCACCTTCAGAAGTTGTGACTGGAGCGTGCTACCATTGTCAAATTCATCCTCTGAGAAATTGATAAGACTGTCCTCTGAGAAACCTTCTTCCACAGCAACTATGTTCTTACCTGCCATTTTTTCACTATGCCACTTCTGTGCACTAAAGATAGATGATAGCAAACAGTGAAGAATTACCTTCTGAACTTTACACTTAGATAACATATCAGAGATAAAACTAGGGAAACCCTTTGCTGAGCTTTCTATTACCTTTGCCAGCTCAGTAAAGAGGAGTGTCAAAATTTCTATGCTCATCATCTGCATGTTTCGATTGCCTATTAAATCTTGTGCAGTAACCTTGACATGAGTTGGGTAATGGCTACGCATGTAATATAAGCAGAGGGAAATAAGGATTTCTATGTACATAGAACTCCGGAAGTTATGATTAGAGTCCACTGGAATGTGACTATAGAAGTCTTTGCCCATAACAGAAATCCGATGTCTGGCCAATAAATTCTGAAGCAGAGACAACTGAGGAGTGTACGCATTATTTACACTAGTGGTTGAAATGGCATTTACAAAGGCAACAGGATTAGTTTTCAAGATGGCTTTGATAGCAGAGAAAGCATACAGAGTCCTTGATGAATCATACAACTGCAGATACAGGAGTACATGTTGATAGAGAGGATGGATGTTAAAGTTGGGAGATTTCCGTGATCCTGGAGAACCCATGTCACTCTCAATTTCAGAGATTTCTCCTTCTCCACAGCTATACCAGTTCTCTAAATCCAGACCATCACTAAAGAATACACTGGTTTGTTTGAGTTTTTCATTTGAAGTTTTTTTCTTGTCATCATCCTTCTTTCTGGCAAGTTTTACTTTGGGTTTTGCTCCTGGTTGTTTACCTGATTCCTTGACAATTGTTTCTTTCTCTGAGACTTTTTCTGATAATTTTTCTTTGAAGCTGAATTGAATACTACTGTGACTCCTCTGTCTAGATTTGGTTTCTGTAGAAGCAACAGAAGGGTCATGGAGAGTCAGTGTGGTTCCGGAAATACAAGGTGAGGAGCTATTTCTGGAGATTCCATTTGTCACGTACTGACAGCCGTCCTCCGCAGACACAGACAGAAACTGTGAACTTTTGTCACTCAGCAAACCACTCTGATTCTGCTGGGTGGACTGATCTTCATTTTTAATTGTCTCCTCACCCATATCTAAACCACTGCACTGTGATGTCATAACTTCACTTTCTAACTGAGATGAAATTGATGCTGATTCTGCTTCAAGACCACTTATGACTTTACAAATTAGGTCAAACACTACCTGCTGAACATCATCATCTGGGGAGCTTGCCTTTGGCATTTGAGATTCCTCTTGGGCACTCACATTTTCAGCTTCCACTTCGTAACTCAAGTTATCCCCAGCAGAGGAATGTGAACATCCAGAGTCAGAACTCTGAAGTATTTCTATCTGTTGGTCTGGAAGATCAAAATCAGACACAACCATTGGAATTGTCTCACTGCTGGTACTTAGAAGGGAAAGTCTGTCACTTAATGGATTAACAGTGAGACTAAAGTTCTCTATTTCATCCATGGTAAGTGGCTTTTCACCATTTCCTTTAGATGTAATGAGTTGCACTTGGCTTACTGTCATAAGAGAAAATTTGAAAAGGAGGAAAAATATAAAATTTATTAATATAATTTATATGTAGAAAAGGTAAACTTAAGATTATTAATCATTAGTATCATTTACTAGTAAAAATACTTATTGATTTATCATTATTTTAGACCTTTTAAGTCATAAAATTATGTAGATTACTCTAAGAGTTTAGAAGTTTAAAGATAACAATAGAAGGCCTATTATTGAATTCAAATAAACAGAACATCATTTTAACATACACAAAATGTAAGTGTCCTTTCCTCCCAAAATAAGACATCCTTTTTACTGCATCTCAAAATTTTAGATTTTTCTCCTCCCTGTATAATACTTCCCTTTAGTTATACTATTTCTAAGAGTTCAATCAAAGTTTAGTATATAGTCAATGTATAATAACCTCCTCGATTTTAATAAAAGTAAAAAAATATTTATGAACTCTACAGTATATTTAAGGTGCTAAACTAGGAGATAATGAGCGGGGAGATAAGGAAGAAGCATCATTGCTCCTCTTTTGAGAGTTTAAAATTAGTTGGAGACCACAAATATACATTCATCCATTTCTGTACCTTTATTGGGGACAATTGCTATTGATAGCATTCTTTTGGAAAAGGCAGAAGCCATAGTGCCACACAGTAGTACAAACCAAACATCATGGAGCTCAGGGAAAGCACTGTGACACCACAAATGGGGCCTGAGATTGATCTCAGAGGGGAATGAGAATTCAGCAGATAGACAGAGACCACAGCAGGTAAAGTGCTAATACAAAGATTTTCTGGCAATAAGCAGGGTAGAACATGATCTTGGAGATTTAGTAAAAGCCAGAGAAGGAAACTGAGGCGCTGCAGAAGAAACACACTAGAGATGGAGAACATGAAGCTTCAGTTCCAGCTTCACCACTTACCAGCCGTGGGAATTTGAGAAAGCCACAGCCTTCTGAGGAGCAGTTCCCCACTTGGTAAGTTACCTTTTTATGACCTGACTTCACAGTGTTACTTGTCAAGAGATATAATTGAGATATGCAATTCTCTTTTGTCCTTAAACTATAATGAATGGATCCAATATAAAGGGCTGTTATTACTGCATCATAAGAGGGTATCACTCGGCAATTTCAAAGTGTGGACTTAATAGTGTGAGCATCACAGGCTTTATATAAATTCTCAGTGAAGAATCTACAGAGCCTTGCAGGCCTAGTATTGCTAAATCAGCTCTAAAGGTATTTCCATCAAAATTGAGAAATGTCTCTCTGACCAGAGCTGTGGCTGATTCCTCCTCTGGTAGCATCAACCAATAAGAAAGATCCAAATTCTCTAAGACAGCCACTGATGAAGTACATTTTGACAAAGCCTACATAAGCACTGCTTCAGGGGGTGGGGGTAGGGGAAGGGGAGAAAATAAGCCTATGGGCAAAATCTCACTTCAATTCTCCTGCCAATCACTTTTGTGTTCACCTCTCACTTTCTTATTTTAATAACTTAATTCCAAATAAGGCTATTTTATTTCCATGTGATATTCACCATTGCTGCAGACAAAATTTTCCACGAAATGCTTGTCATTCTCCTCTCCTGGATAACATGGTGCCTTATTCCAATAACGCTCTGCTTGTACACGCTGCACTGAAACCCTCTGAGTTTTTGGATGAAGCAGGAGCAATAATAATGGTTCCAAAACTCTTGCGATATCATGTCTCTGGAGGACTTGGTTCAGCCAGGCTTGTCCCACAGAACTAGTAGAACCATCTAGACTGTTAAGGCTATCTAACATGATGAACAGTGACCTATAATAAACAACAACAATTAAAACAAAGAACAAACCACCTGAAAAAACTGCAAGACTCAAATTTATCTAAAATGAACATCATTATAAGTTGCATTTCCTATTTTGAATGAACTATTTTAAAGTAACCATGCTTCAAGATAACTTTTGACCACAGCATTTTTATAATCTCAATCCCTACAGTCTCCATATATAAGAGAAAGGAAAAAACAAGTCCTTTTCCTTGAAATTTCACAAGTATGTATTACTTTTAAAATATAAATATTAAAGAAGAGAAAAACTTACTTAATAAGTCTTGTTTTACATCTTACTCCTGTTCACGTCAACATATACCAAACCCCTTGCAAGGCGACGCTGCTTTCCATGCTGGCCCAAACTATGTGCTTAATTCAAGGAAAGACCTTCTCTGAAAGGTATGAGTATGTGGTTTGGAATAAAAAACCTCAAGATTCAAATCTGGGCTGTTCCATTTTACCTCTGGTGTAGTCTTGAGCAAGCCATTTAACTTCTCTGGGCCTCTGTATCACCTCACTTGTAAAATGAGGAAGGATGGCGAGGAAGGAAGGATGGTTGTCAAGGTTAGAGATGGTATTTCTAAAGTACCTAGCCCAGGTCCTACTATACTGTAAGGGGTCCAATACATGGTTCAATACTGGATAATTTTAAAAAATGGTAATGCTGCTTGAAAAGCACTAGTTGAAATAATGTCCAATACAGCACAAGCTGATCCTGTCCTGGGTTTTAAGCATAGTTAGGTTTGTGGTCAACTCTGTGAGACCTGTGGTGAGACTGCTAACTTACACAACACAGATAGAGGGCAGCTTCTTGGAACTAAATGCAAATCTGTTATTTGGGGTATGAGTCACAGGGTAGTCTGGAGAAACAGCAAAATCACTCTTAGGCAACTACAGTTTCTTTGAACCCATGGAAAGAGTTTGTCAGTTCAGCTGAAGATTTAGTAAGTTTGGTTTAGGCACAAGATTGAGAATAATTGCTAGAGAAACACTTTATACAATCTACTGTGTATCTGCAGTTTCACTGAATAGGAACAGAGACTCAGGAAGGCTGCATCCATTGCTGGCACCTAGAATGGTGCCTGGCACATAGTAGCAACTCGATGAGTAGCTGGCCCATGAAAGGAAGGGCCTTGGGTTAATAAATAATAAATTCTCTTAACAAATAAAGAGAATTACTCTATTTTTAACCAAATATGCACACCTTCTACATTTGTTTGCCAACCATGCTAGCCTCCCACCCAAGGTATTACTGTAAGTGCACTATGCTAATTTCTTTTTACAGCAACAAGTAAAAAAAAATTGAAAGAGTCCCACTTATGAAAATACTACGGGGTGGGGGGAGGGTGCAGCTGGCAAATGTAGAAGGTGCGTGTTACTTACATAAAAATATGGTAATAAACTCTCCGTAAAATTTGTAAATTGGCATCTCCTACCCCTACCAAACTAGCCAGAGGATTTAAGTACAAGAAGCAAACATTAAGATATCTGACTGAAAATTTGAATATAAAATGTAAACTGAACACAGTAACTAACCTGTCAAAGGAACGTGCAAAAGATGAAGATTTATTTATATGGAGGTCCCTTGTTAGATGCCAAAGAACTGCAAACTTTGCATGCGCTTCCATTCTTATTTTCTGAGGAGGAATATGGGAGATTAAATTATTTCATTTTTCCTTGAAAATATTAAGCAATTTTAGCAAAATCAAAGTAACTATTTACAAGAGAGCCTTATGCTCACAGTACTCAAATACAGACTGCAATCGATTTTAATTATGTTTTTATGGAAGTAGAAATATAGATAATATTTAAATATATACAGAAGTATTAAATCTAAAGGATCATTTTACGCTGTCAGATAAATTATTTAGTTTAGACTTTAGGGAATCAGTTTACTGTTGCTGCTGTTGTCAGGTGCCGTTGAGTCGATTTCGACTCATAGTGACCCCATGTGACAAAGTAGAAATGCCCCATAGGGTTTCTGAGGCTGTACTCTTTACAGAAGCAGATCACCACATCTTTCCACTTCAGAGCCTCTGGGTAGGTCTGAACCACCAACCTTTCAGTTAGCAGCTGAGTGTTTAACCATACTTGATTATTCCATATGAGGGAACTGAAAGCAATAAAATACATGTCATGGTATCTTGAGTCTAGGAAGCACTTCATCCTTCATTTTAATGTAAATATTCAGTTGTCAAAATTTATTTTATCAGACAATATAATTTATTTTTATTCTCAGAAATTATATGGTAATCCCAAATGAATTTGTCATTACTTATAAAGCTGGTTTATTAGACTCAAAATTTAAATACTTCAAAATTACTTCTATAAGAAAAGTATTAAACCACTTTTGGGATTATTTGGAAAAGATTATGTATTTATATAACAATGACAACACAACGTAAAAATAAATTATTTAGAAAGACAAGAACTTGGTATTAGATAATGAACATGCATTAATATAAATCATAAAAATGCCAAATAAAAACTGTGACATTATTAGAATTTGTATAGTCTTCCTCTAGCAATTGTGAATCCTTCAAGTAAAAACTCCAACACATCAGAAAATGTATCTGTCTAAATTGCTCATGGAGTCCCTGGGTGGTGTAAATGGTTTACATGCTTGGCTGCTAACTGAAAGGCTGGAGGTTTCGAGTCTATCCAGAGGTACCTTGAAGAAAAGTCCTGGAGATCCACTTCCAAAAAATCAGCCACTGAAAACTTTATGGAACACAGTTCTACCCTGACTCACAGGGTGTTGCCATGAGTCAGAGTCAACTCCATAGCAGCTGTTTTTTTTTTTTTTTCCAAATTGCTTGTGATAGGTCAGTAGAGTGCCCGCTTTTTCCAGGAGCTTAATAAATGCTTTTTCTATGAAGCCTGTGTCTGTACATCAAGCAACCCAAATATATAAAATAAAGTTATAAAAGGTGTTTTAATTTTTTTCATGGGTGCATACTTTTATTCATAACTTAGAAGCATCTCTTCAAAATGAAATTTTACATAAGTAAAAACATGTACATAACATGTCCTAAATTTATACTTAATGTCAAACACATAAATTGCTGAATTAAAATGCAAGGTGTACAATATACTTTTATTTTGAAAGAATGTGTTGAAGTAGGAATAAAATTTCAATATTATCTTGAAATAAACTTTTCACTCCTCTCCTTACCACTCTTCTCCTAATCAAATGCTTAATTTACTCAATACAATGAATGTCTTTTGAATATGACCCATTCAAATTCACTAGCATTTAGATTTATTTTTTAATAGGCTAATCCACTTCTAAAAGCTGTTCAATAAAATTTTCAGTTTATAATACAGAGCAGGCATGGCAAGATCACAAACTTCATTAAATTACCTTGAAGAGGTCAATCAGAATGATTCTTCCAGCTTCTTCTCAGACCTGCTCCTACCTTTGCCAGTTTTATTCTGACTTATGTATAACTTCATATACATTAGGATACAAAACTCTTATTTTGGATATTTATTATAGGGTAAATAATATAATCTCACAAATTAACACTCTATAGCTTATAAAGGAGCCCTGGTGGCACAACAGCTAAGTGCTTGGCTGCTAGCTGAAAGCTTGGCGGTTCAAACCCACCCAAAAGCTATGCAGGAGAAAGACCTGGCAAGTGGGTCTTATAAAGATTATAGCCTAGAAAACGCTATGGGGCAATTCTACTTTGTTACATGGGGTTGCTGTGAGTCAAAATCAACTCGATGGCACCTAACAACAATAGCAACAGCTTATAAAAGTAATTTCACACACATTATTTCATTTCACATATATTAGCTAATACATTCCCCAGTTCCGTAACTGTGGCCACTGATTCCTCTTTAAATGATACAAGAATTTGGACCAGCAACAGCTTTAATCACTATTACCCATAATTGGTGTCCTAAAACAAGAAATAAACCCAGCATTTGATTTTGGGTCACTTAATTTTTCATGTTAAGAGCTTTGCTTCTAACCAAATGTCAGCAGTTCGAATCCACTAGCTCCTCCTTGGAAACCCAGCGGGGCAGCTCTACTCTGTCCTATAGGGCTGCTATGAGTTGGAATTGACTTGATGGCAATGAGTTTGTTTGTTTTTTAAACATTTTTCATATTACCGATGCTTCTATAAAGAACTATCCTTTATTTTGAAGAGATTATGATCAGTCTTTACTCTGAACTAAGCTATATTATCTCTCATTCAGATGCTAGCTGTAATAATTTTCCTAAACAGTTTTCTAAATTTACCTTTTGTTATAATAGGGCACAGGATAAGAAGAGAAGAATTTACCTTATCTTTATGGGTTAACTGCTGGCTTATAACATCCTCACAGATGCTAGAAGAAGGAACCAAGTTATGTAACTGATAAAACAGTTCCACACTCTTCTGGTGGTGCTGAGGTGTCCCATCTCCCAGTTGATCCCACAATGTTAAAGCTACATGCTAAAGAAAAAGATGTAGGCGACAGTTCCAACAAACATAAATGAAAACTAATTTAACAAACATTTCCTATTTGCTACAAACAATTCTCAGGCTGCCAGACCTGAAAGATCTCTAATATACACTATGCCACTGGGATAAGATTTAAAAATGCAGCCTTCCATCTGCCTGCTTTCTGCTTATCCTGGCCCTTCAGAACCTTTTATAAGTGTCATTTAATGATATTTGTTTTAAACATCAGACATGTAAGTGCTTTCTGCAAGGACCAGGTAAGATCTCATTTCTCTATTTTAGTTATGTTTAGTAAAGTGATGCTGGACTACACTATCCTTAATAGGATACAAATCCCACATTGAATGCAATTTAATGTTTACAGGTCTATGTTTCAGAGTGAAATATAATTCATAGTCCAAATAACCAAGATACTTATGACTTTTATAATAAAGCCATATGTATTTAGGAGCTACCCGTTAATAAAGCACTTGATGATCTATGACAGCATTAATAAAAATGAAATAATCTTCAGGGTTTACCATCACAAAATTATGGAAACCAACTGTAATCTAGCAGGAGGAAGTATCTGGAGGGGCACTATGACCTCAAATCAGATTAAAACAATTTTATGTATAAAAAACTATCTGTAATACAATATTTGTAATACAATCCAAATATACGTGATGTTCTTTCTATGTAGAGGATACTATCTGTACCACTGTGGTAGAAATCAAAGAATACATTTTTTCTGAATGACATCATATGCCACAGATGATAATCAGACAATCTAGATTGTCAGAAAAACTTCCTGGGAGTTTTGAATAGCTGAGGTTTACTCTATGAATAGGAAAAGTGTCACAACCACTTCATCTATATATAAGTTCCACTGTAATAAATGAGCTTTCTTCCTAACTTTAGGTGAAATTATTTCCTCCATGGCCTCAGTGCCCTAATACTTGCCTTCCTTTACCCTAATACTCCTCTGATCCTTACGTTTTTCTCCCTCACAAAACTGGAGACAAAATGGGCAAAGCAGTACACATCAAATGTGCCATCCTTTTTTATATGGAAATATGATACTAAGATGTGTTTAAGCTTGATTATCATGTTTAAAATCACTGTTAACCTAACTAGGTCTGTATCTTACATGCAGTGGTTATCTTAGTCATGTATGTGTTTTTAGTACTTACCTTGAAAAATTCTGTCTTCTCAGCTATGTATTTCAGATTGCCTTGAGTGAGGGGAGGTCTAATAACCACAGCTACTTTTCCCTGGTTTGGACTTAAGGGCTGTGCAGGCTCTACGCTATTGACATTTTCCCCAGTGACCATGGCCACAGACTGAGTCAATCCCACAAGGTCCATGACTAGTGAAACAGCGACACTCTGAACACTGAAATCACTCGCTTGGCTGCAAGCACTCATCAGAGTCTGGAGCCAGAGTGGAGGCTGCACCTGTTCACAGTCTGAAACAAAAGAAAAAAGCAGAGTTCATCACACTAAACACTTCACACATACTCTAAGTTAATTTAAGAAAACAAAGCAACTCTACTTACCTTTAGGCCTTGATTTGTTTAAAACAAAACAAAACAAACAAACAAAAAAAACACCATAGTTTCTCACCTAATCTATAGCTTTAAGAAAATAAATCAGCAACAAGAATTTCCTAAACTTTTTTTGGTAGTATGTATTTTTCTTATCCCAAGTCATACAATCTTTTTTTCCTATCCTGGAAAACAGTATACTAATCAACAAATATTATGTGGTACTCACTGCTCTGCTGGGTGAAGGCAATCACTTAGTCCATCTACTCAACAGATATTTCTTGAACAACTACAATACCCACGGCACAATGCCAGGGCTGGGAAAGGGGGATGCGAAGTGAATAAAATATAACCCTATCCTGAAGGCCTCAACCTAATAGAGAAGTGATGTCATGTCTGCAAAAAGTAACACTCAATGAGTTAGAGTATATAGACACCATAAGAGAAGTGCAATGGTATGCTACAATTCAGAAAAAGAGAGGTAACTTCAGTGAAGGAAAAGGTCAGAGGAGAGTTTAGGAAACAGTTGTCCTTTGACATGCTAGCTAAGTTAAGGGCAGAGGAGGAAGTCAAAGAAGAGGAGAGCATTCGACATGAATAAAAAATGGTGTGAGAGGAGAATGGAAGTGGGATAGCATAGGGAGTGTTTGTCAAACTTTTTAACTGCAAATCACACAAACAATATGTAGTACTTTCACGGGGCCCCAACACACACATAAGTGAACGTGAGACAAAAGTTTCAAAAAACAATACTTAGACATTTGCATTCTGATATTTTCCCTTCTGCTAAGCTAATTCCATACTCACAGATTGGTCATGATTCAGTTTCAGAAACACTGCTATAGGGCATGCTATGGGAATTACAAAAAATTCTAATTAGGTACGTGAAACAGAGTAGTGAAAACTTAAGGCTGGGATACACTTAATCCGCAGAGCGACGACCAGAAGACAAATGAGAATGCTGACTTGCAAAGCAGCACTGTTCACAACAACTTTCTGTGATGAAGGTACTACTGAGCATTTGAAATGTGGTATGTGTGACTGAGGCACTGAATTTTTAATTTTATCTAATTTTAATTACTCTAAGTTTAAACAGCCACATAGGCCTATTTGTGGCTATCATACTAGACCACGCAGAGAGGTCAGAGCTTATTGCCTCACAGTTGAATCTGCATATGAAGTAGTAATAAAATTACACATTACATTTTGGGCATTGTTTCTTCCTTGAAAAAAAGAATTACACTTTTTTTAAAAGGTTGTACAATTACTGTGAACTATTATGCAATGGGATTTTAAGTATTTCACGGAACATAACTGACTACTAATATTTACATTTTATTCTTATTTTATTGTCACTAATAACTGAATAAAATATATGACATTTTACATTAAGATAACAATAACCTTAATAAACCAAAAATTCAGTAATGCACCATATTATTAAAAGCACTATGGAAACTTATGATAAAAGTCAACAATAAGACAGTAGAAAACAACTCCTAAAATGTGTTTATCACAGCATAAGTACAGCCAAAGAAAGCTATTTTTTTTTTTTTTGTTTTAACAAAACCAAAATTTCAAATTTGGAATATTGGAAAAAATTCTCTAGCTGACATGAATATTAACACAATAGCATTCCTGTCATTCAGTTAAAATCTTTTGTAAATGCAATTTTAAAAAGAAAATTATAAACTAAAGGAACTTGAAAATTTCCAATGATCCATCCAATATATTCAATGGAAAGGGGGCACTGACTTTTACTTGCATATTCAGAAATCAACATTCTTTTGTATTTTTATATATGTAAATACACAACTGTATGTGTTGTACAAAATCATTTGACTTCCTTATTTTGTTTCTATACTTATTGTCTTCATCAAAACAATTATGTTGCAGATTATTTAAATATATTCAACTGTATTCTTTTTGCTTTAAAATCCAGATATCAGCAGCAAGTTTCCTAAACAACCTTGACCTTTTTAAAGCACATATCATCATTTACATGAATACATCTATGTGATAATCTATTAAATGGTAGAATTTTTCTGATATTTTAACTACAACATAAGGATACCAAGGAAGATTTATCCATATTAGCAGTTGAGACACCAACTTTATTTTGAACATTTTGGCAAGGGGGGGGTGTATTTATTTTCTTGATTTATTACTTTTAAGCTTGGACATATTACACTGGGCAAATCTGCTGCGAAGGACTTCTTTAAAGTGTTAAAAAGCAAAAATGTTATTTGAGGACTAAGGTGCACCTGACCCAAGCCATGGTATTTTCAATCACCTCACATGCATTGTGAAAGCTGAACAATGAATAAGAAAGACCAAAGAAAAATTGATGCCTTTGAGTTATGGTGCTGGTGAAGAATACTGAATATACCATGTACTGCCAGAAGAATGAACAGATCTGTCTTGGAAGAAACACAGTCAGAATACTCCTTGGAGGTGAGGATGGCAAGACTTCGTCTCACGTACTCTGGACATATTATCAGGAGGGACCGGTCCCTGGAGAAGGACATCATGCTTGGTAAAGTAGAGGGACAGGGAAGAAAAGGAAGACCCTCAATGAGATGGACTGACACAGTGGTTTCAACAATGGACTCAAACATAGCAATGACTGTGAAGATGGCACGGGAGCAGGCAGTGTTTAGTTCTGTTGTACACAGGGTCGCTATGAGTTGGAATTGACTCAACGGCACTAACAACAACAAGAAATTTGGTAGAAATTGATAACAATTTTCCAAAACAGTAACTTTAAGGCTTTTTGGATCTCTATTGGACTCAGATACTTGCCTGTCTCCAGCTTAAGAGGGACGATTCTTGCTCCCAAGTCCAGATAGATACTGGAGGGGGAGAAGATAGGGAAAGAGAAGGACCTTCTACAGCTAAGCAGCCAGGAGCTGCAGTGCCACAGTTTACCAACTCTATTCTTTCTCATTTGCCTTTACCTTAATCTCGTCCATACCACTGCTAATGGCTTAGTACATATCTTTTCCAGCTCTCTAATCTTTGTATTTGTTAATAGCAAATATTATGTTTTACGTTTTTTACTTGACCTAACAAGCATTTCCCCTAATCCTACTACATGCCTTTTATTTTTGATTATGTTTCTTTGGACATACAAAAGATTTTTGTGGTTAAATCACCGATGTTAGCAAAAACTCCTTAAAGAGTCTACATTTCACTAAACAAGCCTGATTATTTTGTGCTCTATTGCTAATGTTAGAAGTTTTATTGGCCACTGCCACCCTGTTTTTTTAATCATATGAAATGATGTGTGATATAAAAAATTTAAATAAAGACAGACATATATGATACTAGCCATACTAAAGGAAACCAGTAAATCGAAATGTTATATTACTTTCCTCCAGAGAAAGGAGTTAATTTCTTTCTTAGCTTCTGCTCGCTTGCAAGCCAACTGTTAAAGACATCAAAATCACAAAATCTTCCAACATATCATAATGGTAGTCTTTCTTTAAAAAAAAAAAAATTCTCCAAATTAAAATACACTTTTTAAAATTCACTCACTAAAGAAAAAAGTTTTCATATCCCAGTTTTAATATCCATGTGCTTCTTTTTTAAAAAATGAATGGTATGCTACAGAAAGTATTTAAATATAAACAGAACAGAAAAGACCTTACCAGTCTCTGATTTTTCAGAATGCAACTCTGATGTATGGTTCCCCTCAGCAATGTAAACTGGGAAACTTGAGCACTCTAGGAAGAGCTGACAGGCAGCAAGGAAGGCAGAAAGGTATTCTTTTGAACTTTTTTGTTTACTGATGTTTCTCTCTTTCACATCTCCATGTGAATCTCTGTCCCATTTTGATGTCTCTCCTTGCTCTCTGCTGAGATCCTTTTGTTGTTCTGTAGCCAAAACCTGAGACAAAGAGTTACTCTGAATGATATAGAGGTTGATCAGTCTGGTTAGAAACTGTTGGACATACTCCAAGCAGCACTGCATTGCAGTCTTTTGGGCTGTCTTTCCACTTCGGGTTGCTGTCCCCTGAGTAACTATGGAAGAGGCCTGGACGATGGTTTCTTCAGATCCCACAGTGGATGCTGTTTCTGTCTCGGAAGATGTGCTACCAACTGGGATGGCAGCTGTGCCCTGCCCCTCACTCAGTTCTCTGTCAATGTCATCAGTTCGGTCTGCTTGATACTGTATAAACTCAGTGAATCCACTCTCTGATGATCGACTACTTGGTGGATTTTCTCCATCTTCAAACACTTCAGTAGGATTTTCAAGAGAAACTGATGACACCTGGTAGAGATTAAAAAAGCAAACAGCTGAGTAGCTAAAATTATAAAATTAGAAATGGCTGCCTTTTAAGAGAAATCAGTTTTAGATTAGACTAATCACAACTTAATCTGCATATACTGTCGAATCTCTAAAACAGTTTCTACACTGACGTATACGTTTATAATAATCAATAAGAAACACTGATAGGGTTCTAATGAATATATTACTACCAATTCACCAAGCATTTATTATTCATCACATGCATTGCATAAGGTTAGGTTTTGGAGGGCAAAAATACTTATATTTACAAATCTCTAGGATCTATATCCTTGTTTTCAAACAACTAACAATTTATTCAATTCACTTCATGAAATAATTTTCCTAATGTCTAAACAATGCAAGGAATGAGACTTGTAAGGTTAAAATGAAATTTTAAAAACTAAGGTAAAATCTAATAGGTCATCTGTTCATGACCACATTAATGTGAAATTTTTATCTGAAAAGTATAAAGTACTAAATGTTGCTATTAATCTAACATCCTTTCGATGAACTGTTACTGAATTCATATTCTATGCCAGACACTGTGTTTTAGGTACTAGGAATAAAAGGAATAGTTTATAATCTAGATGGGAAGAGATACTAAAATATTAAAAAACCAACCAGCTACTGGGGTAAAGCTGGAATGGACTAACAATTCCCTCCCTATAATAATGATAGGATGAGTAAAGTTATTAAGTATATTTTCTGGCTCAGTTTAAGTAAACAAAAGTTGTACGTATCATGACTTCCTTGGGTTACTGTGCTAGAGCCTAATTTTCTTATGAGACTTGTAAGGTTAAAATGAAATTTTAAAAACTAGAGGTAAAATCTAATAGGTCATCTGTTAAGGACCACATTAATGTGAAATTTTTATCTGCAAAGTACTAACTGTTTGTTATTAATCTAACATTGAATGTTTCACTAAGAAGTAATCTTATTAATATATGAACTAAATGATCTGCTGCCCCAAAGCCTGGCCTCAGACAGTGTTCCTTGCTTCCGTGAATGACACTACCATTCATTAAGTCAGGAAGACAGAAACCTAGGATTCATTCTTTGTACCTTTTCTCTCTCTCCTCTCCTTCCCTCTCCCCCTACACATCCACTTCAGTATAGTGGTTAAGAGTGAGGGCTCTGCCACTTACTAGCTGTGTGATACTTTGCAAGTTATTTAACCTCTCCAAACCAGTTTCCTAATCTGTAAAACTGAGATGACAATAATACCTACACCTCACAGTTGCTATGAAGATTAAGTAACAGTATATATAAAGTACCTGGCACTTAATAAACACTCAGTAAATGTTAGTGATCACTCATTACCCTTACCAATTCATTCCTAAGTCCTACTGATCTTTCCTCACTAATCCATCCATTTCTCTCTGTCCTCACCCTTTCCCCCATCTTGTTGGCATCAGTTATCACCTCTCACCTGCACTACTGCAAGTCTCCCCATATCCATTTTTTGATTCTCAGTTCCATACTCCACACTGCGGCCAGAGTAATTTTTCTAATATACAAATATGATTATGT
Source organism: Trichechus manatus latirostris (assembly GCF_000243295.1). Classification (NCBI taxonomy): domain Eukaryota; kingdom Metazoa; phylum Chordata; class Mammalia; order Sirenia; family Trichechidae; genus Trichechus; species Trichechus manatus. The sequence continues at coordinate 1,882,201 of NW_004444090.1, forward strand.
CACTTGATTTTTCCCTTCTGTGTCTTCCCATTGATCCTAAGATAAAGAATAAAAGCCTTAGTATAGTGAGCAAGGCTCTGTCTTGCCTCTGCCTACCTAACCAGCTGCATCTCCTCTTCACTGTCTGCACAGTGCTCTTTCCTGCCTAAGAGCCTTTGCAAATGTTCCTCTCTCTGCCAAGTGCTCTTTTTTTCCTACCCTCACCCTACCTCATCCCACCAATTCCCCTAGGGCTCCACTCATACATTCCTTCCTCAAGAAGGCCTCCCTTGACCTTCAGTCTAGGTCAGGTCACCTACTTTCCATACTCCTATCACTCTATTTTTCTTTGTACATTTATTACAACTATAATTAAACATGCAATTAGTTGTTTAATATATATCTCTGCAACTTAAATGAAATAGTTGAGAAGGGCAGGGACTGTGTCTAGTTCACCACTGGATATCCAGTGCCTTGTACAGAGTGGGATGGAGCCCTGGTGGCACAGTGCTTAAAAGTACAGCAGTTCGAATCCACCAGGCGCCCCTTGGAAACCCTATGGGGCAATTCTACTCTGTCCTACAGCGTCACTATGAGTCAGAATCGACTCGATGGCAATGGGTTTGGTTTTGGGTTTGCGCACAGAGTGAGTACTGAATGAAGAGAAGTTGTTTTCTCTATTTTAAAGGTAAGAAAAATGAGCCTCAGGGAAGTTAAAAAAAAAAAAACTTGTGCATGGTTATAGCAGGCAAGCTTAGTAGTAACAGCTCAGATGAGGCGATTCTAAACTTCATGCTCCTTTTCATCATAGCATATTGCTATATCTACAACAGTATGAGAAATTTTTGTATTATAATGCAAAGTTTAGAGATGGCTATCATCAGAATTAAACTTAATCATGAAGTTTTCTCCTTCGAAAGTTTAATGACCATTTAAATCTTGTGCAATTAAATACATTAAAAAAAATCTTATCCAAATAGTAACACTGTCATTAACTTATAAAGTGATTTCTGTATTAATATATTTAACATAAGGATCATAAAACAATGGATAATACTACATTAATAGAAACTATAAATTCAGTTGAACGTCTATATATTTATAAAATTTAGTTGCAAGATTTACATTATATAACTATGCTTCAGATTATTTTATTTTAAAAATGTCTTTCTGATAACAGAAATTACATGCATTAGGCATGTGGGTGTAGAGATCTAATACACTAATTTTATAAAAACACACTAAGTGCATCGAGTCAAAATAAGATTTATATTTTTCAAAGACTGATTCTTTCACTTATATGTTCAAAAATAGGGATACTGAAAACACCTTCACCTTATAAATATAATCAATTTTCAGACATCTCAGAGAAGATAATAGCATTGTATTTCAGTAAAGGACAGAATATATATATCCTGAGAGCATATAAGAAAACCAAAGAGAGTGAGAAAAGCATACTGAGGTTAATTAACTCTAAGGTTGATGAAACCATTATATTAAAAAAAAAAAAAAAAAAAGTATATTGTCTAATTGTCCTTCATTTAACATGAATGGATGTTCCCATTCACCTTACCTTAACCCTCAAAAAGGGCCTCCAGATGTTTTCTACAGAATATTTACATATTTTAATATACTATTGAGAGAATAAGGTCCTTCCCCTATTCCCATTTATCTCATTCAAATAAAAACCAAAGCTTCCACAGCAGCTAAAACCCATTTTAGTTTTATTTCTAAGAAGACCTTAGAGGCATAAATTAGTAGAAAACAGCATAACAAACCTAACTGCCAAACAACAGGAGAGAACAATATGTATTTCATAAAAATAATGAGCAGAATAGAAGGAAAATAACAGAGACCGATTTTAGTGTATGTAGGATAATCCTGAGATATATTTAGATTGACTGAGGGTCAGTAATGTCCACTTTATATACGAAGGATGAAGAAAAAATTTTGAGATTAATACCTGAGGGAAAAGGTTGTATGAGAGCATCCTGATACTATGTTTGTCTGTATGAAAAATAAAGGCAACTAAAAAAAGAGGGCAACTATTCAATCCTGGGACTTACATAACTGAACCTGATACTCTAGAAATTTAAAAATTGTTAACATTGTGGAACTGCACCTAAATTCAATGTAATTATCATATAATTCCATTGAGCCTATTTACTAAAATATTTTAATATTACAAACCTGAAAACTTTTAAATTCTTGATTTTTACATAGGTGTTTCACAGTTGTTTAAGTCTGCTACTAGAACTAGATATTAAAATTCTTATTATAGCTTTAATTTATTCAACATTATAAAGAAAGCATTAGGTATCCTCATGACTGTGGAGGACAAAAAGATTCTGGATTTCAGGAAAAGCATGTCAAAATTTTAGTGTATACAAAAAGGACAGTAAACTTTAGACATAGACCTGCTGTCCATCAGCCATATCTGGCTACTGAGCACTTGAAATGTGGCTTAATTTTAAATTTTATTCAACATTAATTAATTAAAATTTTAATTGAAAAATTAAAACTCAATTTAGTTATCAGTATGCTTAGAACAACTTAGGTCTGTGAATTTACTTTTTTGACTGTAAATTTTATGAAATTAAGTATTTATGATAAAAATTCAGCGTATGAATGGAAATGTGCTAAAAGTGTAAAATACACACGGGGTTTTGAAGACAGTACAAAAAATGTAAAATAGCTCACTAATTTTTTTATACTGATTACATGTTGAAACAATAATATATTAGAAATACTGTATTAAATAAAATATAGTAAAATTAATGTCACTTGTTTTTTTTTTACTTTTGTTTAACATGACTACTTAAGACATTAAAATGACATATGGTGCTTGTATTATATTTCTATTGGAAAGTTCTGATAACACAGTTAAACTGCTTTACAGTCCAAAGCCTAAAGTACAGTCTACTGCCACAATACTTGGGCCTAAGAAAGATTTTCACTAATTTGTAAATACTTATATCTAAGTGACTTTACCCTGAATCTATCGTGCTCTGAAGAAATATAACTAGCCTGATACAAAAACAATAGGTAACATTACCTTTTTGTCTTCCCATTCTTTGACTGAATTGTTCTGCACCTTTGGGAACTGCAGCACACCCCCAGCACCCGCAGATAATAGTGGAGGTTGAACCTTGCTAAGGATCTTTGAGCAGAGCCTGAGTGAATCTGTGAGTTCAGACAAGTGCAACGTCTGGAGATGGCTTGTCAGTGCAGAGATCATCCTGAGCAGCAACTGGGGCAAATGTTCTGTCTGGATTTCAATGTAAGTCTCCTGAAAATAAAAGTGAAATGAGAAAATTTTAAACAATGTGTAAGTAAACCTGTTCTATTATTCCAGTTATTTTTAAATCTGTAAATAAGGCAGTAATTGTAATCACTGCAATGTTTTATATGTGTCATGTTCTTAATTAATACTGTAGTTATTTTATTATTAATGACTTATAAAATTTCTATTCCCAATTTAAGTATTTCAAAGGATATATTATGAAATAACCCCAGTTTTATCTGTCACATTACTGAAAATTTAATATTACGAAAGTGAATAAAATCAGTTAAAAACAAAACAGGCTGAATGTCATACCTGACACAGCACCCTCATACTTCTAGTAGGCTTCAAAATGAGAAAGCACAGAATTGAGGAGAGAAAACATAAGGGAAAAAGATTTCTAACAGTCTTCATTTAACAGACAGAATCATTAATGATTATAAATGCAGCCATTAGATCACTATACACTAAACATTTAAGATTTTACAACATGCAATTATGATGTATAATCCATGTATTATATGACACTTGTATATATATTACATATATGTCAGAGGACAAAACCCTTGCAAAATTTCATGAAAAAAGCTACAACAAAAGGACAAAATAAATTTATTTCAAAGATGTAATTTTATTTGAAGATGATGTTTGTCTCCAATATGAAATATTTGAACTATGTTTTTAGATTCCCTCAATGTTTTCACCAAGATGGCCTTACCAAGGAAACTATATCCAACAAAAAATCCACCAGTAAGCAGAAATTGATCAGCTGTAACTCAGATGACTCACTACTATCTCCAGGCCCAATATGAAGTCTGACGTGCAGTGTCCTCCTAAAAGGACAAAATTCACTTTATCAAGTATACTATCAAGTGCTATAAATACATGTGACAACATCATTGTCTTTCTAACGAAAGCTAATTCAACACTGGTACACACACAATAATGTTTCTGTGATGAACATTCCACTTCCCCCTGGATGTTCTTCTATGTGGAAATTCCCAAAGCAAGATTCCTAGGCTTAACCTCACCCTGAAAGTCCCATCCTGCACTTCTAACAACCTACCAGGCATCTTCATCCATCTTCTGGATGCATCTCACTTTTTGGGGCTTATTTCCCATTTTTCCCACTACAGATGTCATGTCCTACTTGAAATGGATTGTCTGTTCTTTGATTTCCGATCTCAGGGCTTTTGCTCATACCAGTTTCTACTCCTGGACTGTCATCCTCCCCCTACTTCATTCTCTTGTATCCAGAGTGCATCTGTCCTTCAAAGTCTAGGATCAAATGTTACCTCCTCCAGGAAGCTTCTTCTGATCCAGGTAGTAGAGATCATTCCTCCAACATATTAATCCTATATGACCATACATTGCTCTACACTCTGAAGACACAGAGTAAGAACATGACATACTTCCTGGCCAGCAAGAAATATCAGCATATAGAGAAATAAATGTGACAATGTGGGAGGAGTTGATTCTGATGGGCGATTTGAGAGAGTCATAGAGGCTACTGAAAAGGCAGGTGACCTGGATATAAGTCCTTACCAGATGGGCAAGGGGGAAGAATATTTTAGAAAGAATAACATGAGTGAAGGCCCAGTAGCATGAAGGTTAATGTGTGTTCAGGGAAGAGTCCAGGTTATCTAAAGAAGAGTGTGTGTGTTTGAACACAGAAATGAAGGTAGAAACACAAGCTAGAGCAAAAGGATATTCATAATTCCTTCTGCATTCCTACCATATTTTAATCTCCCTATTAAAATATTTGTAATTTTAAATTTAGTACTAGGAATATATATGTACATGTATAAGTAACTGTTCCCACTGTACGGTCTCTGAAGACAAGAAGAGTCTATATGCCTAGCATAGTGCTTTGAAACTAGGTGCTCAATTCCTGCTGAATGAGTAAGCAAACAACTTCCCAAATCATTAAAAGGACTAATACCAAACTAATCATCAAGAGTTGTATTTTAAAATATTCATGAGATAGTACATGATCAATAAAGTGGGCTAATAGCTTACTTCTGACTACATGCACCCAAGGTCTGAGACATTAATCTGGCTCTGACAAGATTTGATCTAGAATCCAGGCAGAGATTCCACTCAAGTTCCCTAGTATCCTAAGGTTTTCAGATTATATTTTAGGTTTTAGGTTCTAAAGGGTGGAGGGCTTTTATCTACTCATCAGTGACAATATGGGCAATTTCTATGGCTTTAAAAGCACAAGCGTAATCAAGGTGTTTTTTCTTATTCAAAGTGGAAATCCTTTTGGGAAAATGTGAACAGCAGATACAAATTTGCTATCTTTCCACAACAAAGATAAAACTAAATCACTACAAACTAGAAAGGGAAAACCTTTCACCTGTGCTGGCGACTGAAAAATTCATCTCTAAACTCCTTTCCATTTCTAAGATTATTTGATCAATGATTCTATATCCTAGAGTGACAAAGTAGAATCAGATTATGGCTATTAAATAATTAACAGTTGTCAGTAGCAGTAGAATGTATAAAAAGATATTCTTTTCAGTAGACTTAAGAACATAAAAAAAAAGAAAAGAAAGGTAAGCTTTGGATGTTATTGAATCAGAAGGAATTAAACAGTTTAACATACCTACAACATTCTTCAAACCAACGTGCAACATAATCCCACATATAATAAGGCTCAAAGGAATTAAAGAGAAGGTTGGCAGTTTTAATCAGCTCTGCTGTTTTCTTGTTTTCCCTTAATTTACTAAAAAATGAAAAGAAAAACATTTACTTTATCAAACTTAAATTTAAATGCAATGTTATAGGACTATGTATATTCCTAGGTAGTTGCTAGACAATATTTTAAATAATATTACAACAAATAATACTTATCCACTGCTACTCTATTTCTTTATATATACAGTCATTTTTCCAAATCTGAGTTTCATAACTCAAATGTATGATCAAGATAAAAAGTTAGCCTTGCATAAGAAAAAACAGTTGTGTCCCTTGAAAAGATAAGGAAGTTTCTTTATTTGAGTGTGTGGCTATTAATTTGATATTACATTCTTAACTGGACTAAACCAAAGCTAAGAAGTTTCCTGAATAGAATCAAACACTTTGAGGGACAGAGTAGCAGGGGTTGTGGTCTGGGGACCATGCTTTCAGGGGACATCTAAGTCAATTGGCATAATAAAGCTTATTAAGAAAATGTTCTGCATCCTACTTTGGTGGGTGGCGTCTGGGGTCTTAAAAGCTTGCAAGCGGCCATCCAAGATGCATCAATTGGTCCCAACCACCTGGAATAAAGGAGAATGAAGAACGCCAAAGACGCAAGGAAAGTATTAGCCCAAGAGACAGAAAGGGCCACATAAACCAGAGACTTCATCAGCCTGAGACCAGAAGAACTAGATGGTGCCAGGCTACCACCGATGACCACTCTGACAGGGA
>NW_004444090.1:1889013-1931844 GCF_000243295.1 Trichechus manatus latirostris
GGGTGGAAAGGAGGAGTGTGCTGTCACAGTATGGGGAGAGCAATTAGAGTCACATAACAATGTATGTATAAATTTTTGTATGGGAAAAAATAAAAAAAGAAAGTTCACTCTAGTAGAGTGCGGATACTGAATTAGAGGAAGGTAAATCAAGGACACCAGTTAGGAGCTGCTGTGGTAATCACTGTGAGAAGCAAGAAGTGTTTGGATTAGGACAGTGGCAGAAGGGCTAAATAAGAGGAGATAGATTTAAGAGAGATTTAGGGGATAGAATTTACAGGATTTAGTGATTAAATATGTGCATCTAGAACAGTGCACAGAAGGTGGTAGATGCTCAGTAAACATTTGTTGTATGTATGGATGAATGGGATGAAAGGGAGAGAATGAACTTTCCAGAAGGACCTGGAAAGTTCTATCCAAATTGCGCTTTGAAGCAAACAGGTCTGAGATAATAGCTCAAATGGTGCTAATTTCTAGATCTAATCAGCAAACTAAATGTGTGTATGTAAAACCAGAACCTTAAAAGGTGGGATTTGGGGAGTGAGATATAATTTAGTTTGTCTCCCACTGTTTATTTAAACCTACTCCATAAGACTGCACCTCTGTGAATTTTCTGGTCATTTTTAGGTAGCAACCAGTACTCATCACTTTAAGTTTCATTTTCATAATTAAACTTTATCTATGAAACCAAATGGACAACAGTTACTCTAAAGCATGGATGAGAAGGTTGAGGGACAGTGAGACTAAGTTTACGGGAATGGAACAACTAGAACGGAAAAACGAGAATTTTGATACAATGTGAAGAATGCAGCCAATGTCATTAAACATTATGTACAGAAATTATTGAATGGGAACCTGTTTAGCTGTGTATACTTTCACCAAAAATACAATAAAGTATTTTTAAAAAATAAGCATTTTTACTGAAATTTCATCAGGAAAAAATAACTTTGTTATTTTAAGTTGGAACGTCTTTGTATTACCTACTCACCTACCTTTCCCACCCATCCTTCCTATTAACACAATTTTTATATATAGTGAGGTTCTGTCAATGCAACCAGCATACCACAGCAGAAAAGACTGACTAAATACTCTGTGGTGCAATATAATTCCTCAAGCACAGTACAGAATAAATTAGGGTGCCAAGTTAGTCAATATTAACTTTTAAAACAAAAAAATACAGGGGATTATATTTATCGGAAATAAAAAACTGCCTTAAAATGTTTTAATATATAAAAAGTATGTTTTAGGAAGGCCTAGGATATCTCCAAAGTCTCATCAAGGAGCCATCAATAAAACGTAAATTATGTAAAAGAAACTGGAATCTTTGTCATATTGTAATGATAGATGAGACTGGAAAAGAGGTGGTCTGCTTATACTAGAGAAGAAAAGACTTTGTCAGCATGTATCTATCACTGAATTAGGAAATAGGCTATGCTAATATCACATGACTTGTCCCAGGCATTCAGAAAAGAAATATATTGAAAGAAGAAATAACCATAACTTGATTAAAAAAATATTCTTTAAAGAACACTCAGTGCCCTTTGATTCACTTGAGTCTTCTTCTGATCTATGATTTGGTCTCCTGAGCATGTCAAGTCACCAAAAGGGACTAGCTCATGTAAACAAACAGGTCTGGTAACCTGTTTAACTGACATGTGGCAGTTAGTGCTCTGAGTGTTTGTTTGAAAGAGTGCAGTTATCACTCTTAATTACAGTTGACAGTTCATATTTCCAAAATACAGAGAGGTTTTATATCAAATTTACATATTCAGAGCAAACTTCATAGAGCAATACTCCTAGTTATCACTATCTCTTTAAGTTACATTAAGTGAATAATAGAGTACTGTCTACTTTATAACATTAATAAGTGAAGACATCTTTATGTCATGCTTAATTTTTCAGTAATCCACCTGCTTAACTGAGCATGATCCTTGCTGAAGGGTGGCTCCATCTGAAGATCCAACTCTGCTTTGCATTGGGAATATAATGTTCTAAACACTTCAATCAGGACATCTTCTAGAATTACAGGTCCTAAAATTAATACGCAAATTTAAGGCAATAATTAATTAGCATTAGCAAATCATGATTATCTGACAATTGGTCCAATTAAAAGATGCTTTAAAGTTTTTTTTTTTCCAGAACCTAACTAAACTTCCCACATTGAGATAGTAAACAGTAAATAACTGAACAATGTTTATTTAAAGTATAGGTTGACATAATAGAAATATAGAATCAGGGGTATTTAACTTCTTTGAGCTTTGGTTTCCTCATCTACAGAATAATAACACCAAATGTACAAGGCTGTTGCAAGGTTTAGGAAAAATACTTGTAAGGTATTTAGCACAGTTTCTGGAATATAATGAGTATTCAATAAATGTTACTTGTATTACTACTACTGTTAATTAATTTAAATAATACTAAAATGCACAAGGCCAGACTTACAGCTTATTTCCTAAAAAAATTTCGTGAGCTTCATCTCTTACCATTTAACAGGTAAAATAAACTCTCGAAGCCATTGATATAACTCAGCTTAAGTTACTTTTATATTTTTGATTTTTATTTTAAGACTTTCTAAGAGGACTTAAACATATTTGCTAAAACATCTGTATATAATTTGATAACATTACATACGTTATGATTTCATTTTATGGTTGCTAATATTTTCTTAATTTTTGCCTCAGGCACCATAACTAACTTCCAAATAGATCTAATACATAAGAAATGTACACTGAAGGGAAAACACACAGAACAAAGGGGATATAGGGAAGGAAGCTGAGGGATATAACCCAAACACTTTTTCTTTTTTGTTCAAGTCCTTGAATTCTGTGAAACATAAAATAGTCATGACAGATCATAAATGTTTCAATTTCAGTAACTTAAACAACTTAGATAAGCTTAGATGGTGACTCCTCTGCTACGTAATGTTAATACAGGGTAGATGTATGATAACATACTGCTTGGATGCACACCTTTATCTTCTTAAATATCTAAATTTTACATAAGAAAAATGTTGAGAATCTGTGTTTAAAGTCTACTTAAAAATAAAGTAATTTTTCTATGTAATGACTTGTCTTCTCATTTTTATTATGAAACAATACCAAACAACCAAGTGTGACCATATGCCCTAGGATAGTATATATTACCTAGCTCAGGTTTGTCCAGTAAACTGATTAAAATCCGAAATGGTTTTAGGTCCTGCATTAGTGTGCTCTCTTCTCCAAACCCATTCACTTGTAAGATTCCCACCATTGCCTTAAAAAAAAAAAAAAGAAAAAACAATAGTAGACTAATCATTTAAGTAAACAGACTCACATGCTTTTTCTTAAGCAAAAATATTTTTAAATGCAACCATATGTAATGGACATTTACATCCTCTATTGCTTTTCTGAGGCCCTTTCTCCCAGGCTGGCATTCTTCTTATGGTAGGAAAAAAAAAATGTTACATTTATCTATCTTGAGAGAAGAAAATAGTGCTTAAATTTTCTCTGGAGGAACAAATGGAAGAGTAGAAGAAAATCTAGAAAAAAATATTCATGACTTATTTTTTTGCCCACGAGATGAAAATATTTTTATTTAAGATGACCAACATGTCCTAAAGTATGCCACAAGATCATTGCAATATCTGCTATTATGAAATAATTTTCTCATTAGGGATTCAAAACCAACTATATTCTTATAACATCACTCATTTTAAAATGGTTCAGACATCATTTTTTGTTTCTTTTTCTATTGCGCTTTAGGTAAAGTTTACAAACATTTATATACACATTCTTATGTGTCCCTAGTTTCTAACCCTACAGTGTGACCACACATTCCTCCTTTCCATCCCAGATTTCCCGTGTCCATTCAACCAGCTCCTATCCTTTTCTGCCTCCTCATCTCGCCTCTGGACAGAAGCTACCCATTTAGTCTCGTGTATCTACTTGAACTAAGAAGCACACTCATCACGAGTATCATTCTATATCTTACAGTCCGATCTATTCTTTGTCTGAAGAGTTGGCTTTGGGAATGGTTTTAGTTCTGGGTTAACAGTGAGTCCGGGGACCATGTCTTCTGGGGTTCCTCCAGTCTCAGTCAGACTATTAAGTCTGGTCTTTTTACTAGAATTTGAGCTCTGCCCGCCACTTTTCTCCTGTACTGTCAGGGCAAACACTATGTATTTTTCTCAGTTTATTTTGAGGTGTTTTGAATAAATAATGGAATTAAAAACAAGATGAAATAAATACATGGATCGCTTTAACATTTCCACTACAATAGCAGTTCTATCACATTTAGATTTCTGTTACAGCCTAAATTTCTCTGGGGTCTCAGAGGAAATAACACTGGTACTGATCCACTTTTAGAAAAGCTTCAAATTTTATAGGGCAGACAGGTGAGAAGTTGCAACTGTATTTTAATAAGGTCATGAAGACCACAAAGTAAAAATAAGAAGAACAAAAAACAAGCAACTCTGGCCTTACAGGGAAGACAGTCTGGCTTATAATTATTTTATTTTAGTCATGAGTTTATTTTAGTTACTCTTAAGAAATTTGTGGGTCTAGTCTCTACCCCCTCAAACTGTGAATTCAACTAAGGTAGGACTTTGTCTTATACTGTTTCAGAAATTCTAGTGGCCAGTGAGTAACCAAAGAGTAAAATGAAACTATTCATTACCTGGACCAACAATTCTTTTGAAAAGGTAGTGAAATAGTAAGTGGCATGTTCTTCAGGATTACTGTGTCTTGTGCTTCGGGGTCCTATGACAGCACCGTTGTTATCAAAACCTCCATGGAAACAAATTGCAAAATAAATTAAAATATAATTCTCAAAACTGTTGTTCACTAAATACCAAAAAAGCAAATATCTCAAAAACAGCACTAAACACTTACCAATTTGTAGCCCATTCAATGTCAGCAAGAGAGATCATTTTAGATAGTTTAATAAAGGGAAACCAATTCAACACATAAGTATCATAGTATTCCTCCAGAATCATCCTGTTTTTTCAATCTTTCAAAACAGTGAAATAACTGAAGACTCACAAAATCCAAGATTAAGTTATATTTGTTCTCTCTCACTCTTGGTGATAAAGAGTTGTGAAGACAGGTCAACCACTTACAAAAAGTATGGAAGACCAAAGCAGAATGCTTAACTGCCTGAGTAGAAGACTGGTACCACGTGTAAGATAGCAGGGCTTTGAACCGGTTTGAACTGGTTCAGTCATGGCCAATGAAGCAAAACTGAAAGATACCTGAATTGTTACAATTTGGGGGACCTGGAACTATAACCAGAATGGGAAAAACTACAAGTTGAAGCCTTCGAATGGGAGACTCTCAAGAGGCGCAGTGAGCCCTTTCAGGAGCCTGATGCATGAGACTGGATTATTGACAGGACTGCAGAGAGCAACACACATTCAAAGCAGTGAGGTCAGTCACCATCTTTAAGTGAGGCACTGCTGCTTCTGACTCTGCTCAAAATCCGAGCGGCAAGAGATTTGGTTGCTATGAAACACGTACACTGGCCTTGTTTTCTAAGAGGGAAATTAAGTTTCTAGCAGGGCTTCAACCTATAATTTTTCCCATTCTGTTTATCATTCTGGTTCACCCAAATTTTTAAAATTCAGATCTGTTCCGGTTTCATTTTCTCGGCCATGAATGAACCAGGCAGAACTGGTTCGAAGCCCTGTGAGATAGTACCAGTTTAATTTTGTCTTTGGTCATGATTATTCCTTCGATGACTTCAAAGTTTTGGAAGCTATGTCATTATTTTGATTATTAATTCATCCTTGTCTATTTACTTATAGAATAACAACCTCAGTTTGTAACGGGAAGAAAATCTTTTCAAAGGGAATATGATTATATGGATTCAAACAGCCTCTTCGACTAAGAAGTTTTTGAGATTTCCTTATAAAATACACAGTTAGTATTGCTTATATTTTTATTGTTCATATAATCAAACTTTGAGTTTCTTCATTTCGGACATACACACAACTTGGTAATAACTATTTATAGCAAATTTTCTTCCATACTATTCCCAACTGTGACCACACACACCACACACCTACCGAGAAGCCATGCATAAAGTCTTCGGTTCAGGGACATATCCCTCCTTAGTACTACATGAAGAGCTGCGGACAAAATCCTGATCATATCTGGTCGAGTGGCCTGAAAAAGTTAGGAATGTGGCTGTCCTTAATCACACGCAAAAACATATAAAACACATTAATTTCTTTCCTCTTTAAAAAATAATACCTTGAAATATATTCAGAACTTTAGGGTTTATAAACTGTTTTTATAGAACACTATCTTCATTTGAGAAAATTAAGCCTTTAGTCTTTCACATTCATAGTGTTGTCAATTGACTGTAAACTCCTTAGAAGTTCACTATCTTCATCAATTCCAAGTTCTTTATTTCTCCTTTTAAAATAATTTTTTAACTTGTATTTCAAACATATAGGAAAGTACAGAAAATATAATGAACTCTCATCCATCCATCATCCAGCTTTAACAAATTTTAATATTTTTCCATTTTGCTTCAGGGCATAATTTTCTTGTATGTGGCCCACCTTGCTCCATTTTCTTTGTTTGGTGTCAGACTTTCTACTGTTGGATAGGATAAAGACCTTTAAACTGTAGGTTAAAATAATTTGCTTAGGTAAATTCAAATGGCTGGTTAGTGGCCCAGCTGGATGGAGAACTGACCTCTCCTTAATCATAAACCAGTGAACTTTATACTACACCATACTTTTTGACAGGATTAGAAAGAGATTCGCCCAGATAAGTTCTTTTTAAAGGAATCTAAGAGAAATAACTGACATGTTACAGAACACAGGTCATTAACAGCTGACAAATTATATTTACTTATCTAAACACAGATATCTTCTATTAATCTAGGTAATTCTCCAAGACCCTTTCAGGAGATCCACAAGGTAGAATCTATTTTCATAACAATACCAAGACATTATTTTGTCTTTTAAAAAATTTTTTAGATTATTGGCAGGACTGTATTTACGTTTGTTCTGATCCTGTAAAAGCAATGGTGGGTAAAACTGCTGGCTCTTTAGGATGAAAAAAAGGCAGTACAGCAGCAGCACCCACTGTACTCACAGTCATTGTATTCTTTACTGCCAATTATTTGCAGTTCGAAAAAAAAAGGAAGAAAGCCAGTTTCACTTAAGAATGTTATGAAACAGTAAAAATTTCTTATACTAAATATTGACCCTCAAGTACAAGTCTTTTAATATTCTGTGTAGTGAAACAGGAAGTACACATAAATAAGCACTTCTAATGTATACTGAAGTATGACAGTTGTCTCAGAGAAAAGTACTTGTACAACTGTTTGAGTTGTAAGCTGAATTACCAGCTTCCTTTTGTTTTTTTTTTCTTTCAGATAATACCATTATAAAAAAATGACTGACAAACTATGATTACTCATACTTGGGCACTTGGTAGACATTTTCTCAAAAAATAAAGTGGGCCTGTCACTTCAAGGAAAACAATTAACATTAATCTTTGCAATGATAAAATGTAAGCTTTCAAGAGAAAATTAAAAGTTTGGGAAATTTGTATTAGACTTGAAATTGTATTGAATTAAATTGTGTTAGCTTGAAAGCTTCTCAACACTGGGCTTGAAAGTTTCCTAATACTTAAAAGACTTATGATGTGATCAGAGGGGATAATAATAAATGTAATTATTTGATATTATATAATGAAATATGTCAACATTTGGAAGATCTACATAACTCAGTAAACCAGTATTTTCTAAATAACCAATCATAACGTTGTAAAATCATGCATGTGTAAAAGATCAATTAAAATACAAGACGTATTTTTAATGAAATAGTCTATAAAAAGTTCATTGATACGGTTTCAGATTCCATATTGCAACTAATTTTTAAGAAACTACTGCTTGTCAAGTTTGAGTGTAGTATCGAAGAAAAAAATGTATTTTTAAGTTACAACTACTGAAAATACTCCTTCCTTTTCCAACAGCATATCAGTGCAAGGTCATATTTTTTCATATACTTGAACCAGAACAAATCACAACAAATTGAATGTAGAAGCATATAAGACAATTCTGCTGTCTACTATTAAGCCAGATATTAAAGAGATTTGCAAAAATATGCTACTCTTCTCCCTAATTTTTTTTTTGTGTTGGAGACCCTGAAGCCAAGGCATTTGAGAACTGCTTATCTTTCTACGCAATATCAGATATGTAGATTATAGATATTGGTACAAGAATTTTAAAAAGTACAAATGTCTCCCAGTCTTATTTTGGGAGAAAAACTACTCTTAAGAAAGCCAGAAGTCATTTCTTGATTTCTCTTGAAATCACCACCCATGTCTAATATGGAAAGAATCCTATTATAATCTCAAAGATCTAGAGATCAAGATCACCTTTCCATGATATAAGTAAAAGGAAACTGACAGTCTGTCCACACTGTGCTGAAGTTCCTACCAGTATTCACTCTTTCAGGATAAGGTAATGAAGTCTCTGTTAAGTTACAGTTGCAATCAATACTTGTGAAAAGTCTATTATAAACAAGACTTGGAAAGAAGGAAAAGTGAGAAACAAAGGTGACTATGCCATGATCCTGCCCCCCACCCAAGCAACATGATAATTTGGCACAGTAACAGGGGAGAGAGTATTATAATTGGGTCTGGGGAGGGTGTGCACTTTCAATAAACATTCAAAATAGCTATTGTTTTCATAATTCAAACCATCAAAGGTGACTCTTGAGAAAATCTTAGCTAGCAGGAATGCAGAGAAGGCGGAGAAAGAAAGTACTGAAGGAAGTACAGGCTGAAAAAAAGAGTGAGAAACACTGCTCTAGTGAGATTACAAATTAAGTTCTTCCCAATTTAAGTATACCATGACTTAATTCCTTGGGACTTGATGAGGCACCTGTCAGCCCACTAAGGGACTAATAATGTTGAAAGTTTGGAAGGTAAGAAAATAATGAGAAAGTTCAAAAGCAGAAGTCAGCAAACTTTTCTGGTAAAGGCCCAGATAGTAAATATTTTAGGATTTGTGGGCACATACACTTTTTGGGCATACTCTTCAGAAAGTCTCAAAATGGAAACTGGGGGTGGCTTACGCCCCAGGTAGGGACACTATGGAAACCCTGGTGGCAGTGATTAAGTGCTACTGAGACCAGCTAGGGGCAGAAAAGACCTTAAACGACAAGTTATCTCTGTTAAAAATTTTGTTTAGAAGAAAGATGCAAATGTTATTGGCTTCCTCCACATCAGTCCGCCTGTAGCTGTCTTTCAGATTAGCCAATTAGAACTTGAATCCTGGGCATGCGCAGTAAGAGACCAGGTCAACTGTCAGATGGCCTCATCCCGTAAGTGTTGCCTAAGAACCGAAATCACCGAACATAAGTCATCCAGCGGTGACCGTGCCCATTTCTGAAGCGAGAAGTCCGTCAGCCACTTCCATGCCAGAATCCTACCCTGACCCCCTTTTTTAAAAATATGTATGAAGTTAATGGATATGTATGACTTCCCCTTTCCCACGTGATATGAAACTGCACCCCCAGCCCTTTGTTCCGAGAGGGTGCTTTCGGGGAGGATCACCCCTCCTCTCCTTACTCGTCGCGAGTAATAAACTATGCTTTACTTTAAATCCGCTTGACTCTTAGTTACTCTTAACAAGAGTACAAGTGGCGAACCCATTGCGTTCAGTAACACTACGGCTGCTAACCAAAAGGTCGGCAGTTCGAATCTACCACGCACTAAATTCTTGAATTATTAATAGTTCAATTTTAAATAGAATAAAAGATAGAAAAATGTCAGCATGGCATATTATTATAAAAATTCACTATGGTTATCTATTACCTACTGTACTAGTCTTTTCTGCTAATTCCTTTTTAAAAAATAAACTTACTTTTCCAAGGTATAAATGCTCTGTATCTGATTACTCACTGGGTATTTGGTTCTACCATTCTGAATACTAACATACTGGTGCTCTAAAGCACTCCTCATCAAGGGTTCAGAATGCAAAGGAATTTAGATTACTTCTTTAGATAATGAGGAAGCTGATTAAGTTTCAGCAATGAAACACGTCATTTGTGATTTGTCAAGTCAGTTACTCTCATATGTAATGAAAGTACTAGAGACTGTCACTAAATATTTGACATTCAACTTGGCTAAGGATCTGACATGCCTCCCACAGTCACCAAAGCAAGACAAGCTAATATTAGGACAGATGATGCCTGGGTACGAAGGTCAGGGTCTTGGAGTCTTCGCTGACTTAGAGCTTACACTGACTACCTCTTGCTTTTTTATAGGTAACTTCTATTATTTTTTTTAAAGGTATGAAACAATCTATTCCAATTTCCATACTCTTATTCAAGTCAATTAACCTTTTTTCTTCAATTTTTTCACAAATACCACTCTTAAAAAAAAGAATGCAACATATATACCTTTAAAAAATAACTATACATCATGATTCTATGATTTTCCAAAGAATGCCTTATATTAATATCATCATTAATGTTTTACCTGACTCATGTGGAATGGAAAACAGAAGAGTATGAGGTCCAGTGTGCTTCTCTGCACAAGTACACTAGAGTCCTGCACCGAAGTACTTACTGCTTCTACCTGAAATTAGAGAGGCTTTACCATCTGTCATCTATTACACTGGGAAAATTTTGCCATAAAAATGTAACAATTCTTTACTTTCTCCAACAAATCAAAGTATGCATCTCGGCATCTAACCAATAATTAAATCTATCCACAATATTTTGACTACACAAATATATTATGATGGCACAAAAATTCACAAGAACTAAAAGATATACAGTGAAAAGTCTCTCTCCTATCTCCATCTCCCAACCACCTAATCTCCCTTTTTGTAGACAACCAGTGTTACCAGTGAATATTTTCTGCAAATACAAATAAAAATACACATTCATGTGTCCCATAAAAAGTAGCACATTGAACACATTGTTCGGCATCTTGCTGTTTTTTTGTCTAACGATATATTTTGGAGAATTTTCTTTATCATTGTATAAAGAGCTTCTTTTTTCTTATGGCCAAAGTATTTAATTTTATAGATGAACTCTTATTTAACTATACACCTACTGATGGACATTTATAATGTTTCCAAACTTTCACTATTATAAATAAAGCTCTATTTATGAAGATGTTACAAATACAGTTATGTAACATACATCTGTAGGATAAATCTCAAGAAGTAGAACTGTCAGGTCATGGGATATACGCAATTGCAATTTAAACAGTGTTTTCACTATTTGCAATTTAAATAGTGCTTTCTATTAAGATTGTATCAATTTATATTCCCACTAGCAATGTGTGATAATTTGTTTCCCTACGTACTCACCAGAACATACATATACATATATTTTATTTATTTATTTATTTATTGACCAATCTGATAAATGGAAAATGGTATCTTGGGGTAGTTTATATTTTTATTTTTCTTATTACAAATAATGTTGAGCATCTTCTCATGTGTTTGAATTATTTTTATTTCCTTCAATTTAATTATTTGTTCAAATTCATTTTTCTGCCCAGTTGTTAATATGTATTTATTGTGCCTCTATGAATACTTGATCAGTCCTTTGACTATGATGTGTTGCAAATATTTTTCCAAGTATGCTATTTGCTTCTTAAAGAATAAAAAATAATTAGTTTAAAACTTTCATTAAGTCATTAAAAGGAAATATAACAGTATATTTAAGACTCTACATAAAAATGGTATAGCCACTTTGGAAAAGAGTTTGGCAGTTTCTTATAAAGTTAAACATTCCCTAGAAAAAAAATGTAGGAGTAAATCTTCAAGATCTTGGATTAGACAATGGTTTCTTAGATATAACACTCAAAACACAAGCAATAAAAGAAAAAAAAAACAGATGAACTGGACTTCATCAAAATTAAAACTTCTGTGCTTCAAAGGACACTGTCAAAGTGAGAAGATAATCCACAGAGGAAAATACTGCAACATCATACATCTGATAAGGAATTTGTATCCAGAATACATAAAGAACACTTATAACTCAAAAACTCAAAGTAAACAAAATTTTAAAAAATGGGTGAAAGATTTGAATAGACATTTCTCCAAAGATATACAAATGACCAATAATCACATGAAAAGATGCTCAATCTCATTAGTTATGAGACAGATGCAAATAAAAACCATAATGCGCTTACATTTCATTATAAACAAAAAGATGGACAGTAACAAGTGTTGGTGAGGATGTGGAGAAATTGGAGAGCTCATACATTGCTAGTGGGGATGTAAAATGGTGCAGTAGCTTTGGAAAAATGTCTGTCAGTTCCTCAAAAGGTTAAACAGAGTTACTGTATGACTCAACAATTCCATACCCAAGAGAACTGAAAACGTGTCCACACAAAAAGTTGTACATGTATGTTCACAGAAGCAGTGAGTATGGAGTTTCTTTTTTGGGATGATGAAAATGTTCTGGAAATAGATAGGGGTAATATTTGCACAACTTTACAAATATAATAAAAATCACTGAATTGTACAATTTAAAAGGGTGAATTTTATGGTATGTGAATTATATCTCAATGGTACAGTTCTACTCTGTTCTGTAGGGTCGCTATGAGTTGGCACTGATGTGACAGCATACAACAACAATAACAACAAAGCCATTATAAAAAAAAGTTAAAGATACATTTATCATATGACCCAGCAATGCTATGTCTATGTATTTTTCCAAGAGAAATAAAAACATATGTCTATACAAAAACCTGTATACAAAAGTTCATAGCTTTATTTATAATTGCCAAAAACTGGAAACAACTTGAATGTCCATTAACTGGTGAATGAATTAAAAAACTGTGATATATTCACACAATAGAATACTATGCAGTAACATAAAGGAACAAATTAAATTACTGCTACATGCAAAAACATCTGTATCTCAAATATGTTATGCAAAGTGAAAGAAAGGAGACTTAAAGGCTGTGTATTATAGGACTCCATTCACATGACATTCTGGAAAAAAACTATAGGAAAAGAAAACATCAGTGTTTGCAAGCGGTTGGGAGTGTAGAGGGAGGAGAGTGACTATAAAAGATTACAAGATGACTTTTTGGGGTGATGGAAAGGTTTTTATCTTGATTGCGGTGACTATTGATTACATGACTATGGACTGGTTAAAATTCATATAACTTACATATAAGAAAAGGTTAATTTTACTGTATATAATTATATTTTAATAAACTTGACTTAAAAATCTACATTAAAATATCTGTCATTTCATAATCATGGGGAAAAAGTTAAATAACAATTGATCAAAATGCTTTTAAAAACTTTCCAAAATGACCTTTCAGAGTTTCTTTGTTTTTTACCATTTGCTCATTTTAAGAGTACAGCACTCTATAGAGATAAAAGATTTCCTTCTGCTCTTAACCTTGGAATTAAAAAGCATAAATGAGCAATCAATATGATTTTCTATCTGTCCCTGTTTGCTTTAGTACTACATTCTCTCAGGTGAATCCCATACAGGCTCTAGCTATTACCTTGTCTAAAATGTTTCATTTCTATTAAGAAGGCCATGACCACAGAGAAGGTCCACTTTGGAATAATATAATAAATGTGGGCTATGTTAACAGTGGTTTGATCTTTCAGCAAGATGGTAATAATAAAGACCATTTATTTGCCTGAATAACAGATAATGCAGATAACTGATATAAATAACAATTTCTTTTCTAGGAAAAAAAATTATTAACTTTTAAAAACAATAATCATTGGTTATTTTAATCTTTAATTTTCCTTGATGAAGAATGTAAGCTCCATGAAAACAGAAACTTTGTTCATGGTTCCATCTTCATTACATGCCTGAAATAATGCCTGGCTCTAAAGAAATATTTGCTAAACAAGCAAACTATACTTTTAGACCTACCATTAGCTCAATATCACTGCCAATTATATACAGTTGATCTTCCATGGAAAGCTTCCTGTTCAAATGGGAGAGAACATACGTGATTCCAGGTAAACGCACTGTAGGACTGGTGAGAAGACTACCCCAGAGGGCACTGTAGAATGCTGACTGGTCCACTGCAGCAGCGACCTTTTCCAACAATGTGTTTGTTCTGAAGTATGAAACAAAATGTTTTGAGAAGGGAAACATTTAGTTTCACGTTCTTATAAATAAATAAGTCATTATTCTCTTCTAGAATTTATGAAAGCATCCATGCTGTAGATACATGCTCTGCTTCGGAAATAAGTGTAATAGACTAGAAGCCGCACATGAGGTGACTGGATTTAAGTACCAGGGCCAACGTTTATAACCATGTAACTTTGGGAAAGTCGTTCAGTCTTTCCACAGTTTCCTTATCTGTAAATTGAAGATAACAACAACAAAAACAACACAAATTCTCTCTACCTCACTGGACTGTTACACCACTCTAGTGGTTTAACTCTAACAAAACATATATATTTTAGTTAATAGTAATCTTATATCTTCTTCACAAAACCATAAAGAACTTTAGCAAATGTTTTCTTCTTATATATTGGAAAACCATACACTATATAATTTACAACAATTTTAATAAATCAGACCTACAACGAAATTAAGGATGTATTATTGCTTTATTAAGGACTAAATTTAAATACTAATTACTTTTTATCTATTTTAAACATAAGATAAACAATATTATATATAAAAATCTATTACAGTGTAATATAGTAGAATAAGAATCATGAGACTTTGATAAGTTCTACTGTTTACTTGCTACGTGATTTAATGCTAGCACTGAAATCCCTTCTGGCCTCAATTTTTTACATATTAAAAGAACATATTTACAAAACCTTTTTTTATAGAATTTGTGTATAATAACTAGCAAAATATAACAAGATAAATCACACAGGTATCACAGTTATCAAGATCATTATTCAATTTCTGTTGAATTTTTAATTGTAACTAATGGAGTTATAAAGTGGTATTGATTTTATGCTTCCCTTAGGATAATTAATATAACAATTTAAAACAAAACTGATATATAAACTAAATAAAATAATCTCACATTAATGTTCTAAAATTGTAGCAAATAAGTAAAAAGGTTAAGTTAATAAAAGCAAATTATAAGCTTTGAGGAAAAGAATATTTTATCTCTAAGTAGTTTATAAGAGTAATACAATATTTTCAAGATTTAGATCCTTACTGCATTATGGGAGCGGCTGAAATACAACGAAATAGAGTGGCTTGTAAATGCACCAGAATAAAGTATTTTAATTTAAATCATTAGGTTTACTCATAAAATAAGCTTGCAATTTTTCTTTTTGCCACCTCAACTCATTTGTTTTCTAAGAATATCAGTAACAATATATTAAAGATACTGAATGCCATCATGCATTGCCTACAATTATTAAATACCAAATAAGTAATAAAAGGCTCAAAAACAGATCAAATCATTTTCTTAGAAAAGTTATAATATCAAGAGTACCATGTCAACAATTAGTGAAATAGGACTTTAGTTGGTGCTAGGTTATTTTCCACCATTAACAATATAGAAATCTTTGCCACATGGCACATTTTCTTATTATTTTTATTAGTCTAAAGGTTCTTTTTGTTACATTATTTTAAATTATGAGTCCCAATCTTTTGAATGACTTCTATGTGCTAGGCATTGCACTAAGTTATTTCATTATTACAATAACACAATGAAATAAATATTAAGCTTATTTTGTAGCTGAGGAAATGGAGTAATTTGGGGAAGCATAAAAAGCTTGTCTAAGCTCACACAATACTTAGTAGAGCCAAGAGACAAACACAGTCCCTCTAACTCCCAAGTCTGTGCACTTACCACCTAGTTATATTTCTAGTATGGTGCACAGACTAGATACATTATAATGAATTTTTCTTGCTACACAAATCTTCAGATGATATACTGAAGTATCCAGATGAATTCACTTTAGTAATGCTAAAAGATAATAGATTTAAAGATGCTTGCTAACAAATACAATTACTTAGTTTGAATTAATTAGCTGCATGAATAGGTAGCACCATCTTACCTCTCATAGTATTCTGACCCTTCCTCTAAACCAGGAAGAATACCAGTTAGCAATCCTTGTAGACCAGGCTTCAGTGTTTTACCCAAAGGCAGGTAATACATCTCATACAAACTGAGCAAAGTTGGTTTCACAGACATGGCAGCATTTGCAAGAAGAGGAAATAATCCAGAACTATTTAAATATAAAAGGAGGGGGGAAAAAGAAGTAACATAATTACAAAATAGTAACTAATATGTATATACCTGTTGCCGACGAGTCGATTCCAACTAATAGCGACCCTATAAGACAGAGTAGAACTGCCCCATAGGGTTTCCAAGGAGTATCTGGTAGATTTGGTGGATTTGAACTGCCGACCTTTTAGTTAGCAGCCCAAACTCTTAACCACTGTGCCACCAGGGCTTCCATATGTTTATATATATATGTGTATATATATATATATATATATATACATGCATATATATATGAATCTTTTAAGAATTTTTTCAATGAAACAGTAAGGTATACAGATTCACTTTAAATGATATCCTATATACTGATAACTTCTAAATCCATTAAAACAACCCTGGTCTCTCACTGGAGCCCTGATGGCGCAGTGGTTAAGAGCTCAGCTGCTAATCAAAAGGTCGGCAGTTCGAATCCACCAGCTGCTCCTTGGAAACTCTATGGGGCAGTTCTACTCTGTCCTATAGGGTCACTATGAGTCAGAATTGACTCGATGGCAGTGGGTTTTTTTTGTTGTTGTTGTTGTTGTTGTTTTTGGTCTCTCACTTGAGCTTCATATTCATAAACCTAGCTGTTTTACAAGGTCCTCAAGTATCACAATTCCAAAACAGAATTTTCCCATCAAAGCCTGCTCCTTACACTGTAACTGCCATTTCAAAAACTGGCATCATCGAGGAGGGGCAAAATGGCAGTGTTAGCTGTTCCATGCCTCCATCCCCACAAAGAAACACACGTACACACGCAGAAACTGGCAGAACCAACTTTGTCAGAAATCTGGAAACCAATCAAGGCCAACTGAGCAAACACTAAGTCCAGAAAAAGATAAAGGCAGTGTCAAAGCTTTTGCTTTTTTACATGCTACTTAATCAAAGAGGCTACCTGAAGGACTAAAGCAAGGTGTTCATCTCTGTTTGGCCTATCTCAGTGCTCAGGCAGGGCAGAAAGTGTCTGGCAATGCTTGAAAACTGTAACTGCCTGTAGCCACCTATGGCTAAAGACGGCTTAAGCCTAAAAGCTAGGAAGAGAAGACTTGGAGACAGTCTTTGGGAACTTAGGACATTCAAAAGCACCATGTATACTGGGGAATTGAAAAAGCCAAATGCAAGGGCAAGACACATGCTCAGAAAATATCTGAGAAAACCCGATGCTTTCATTTTGAGCTGTTCTCTAGGCTCAGTGCAACCTAGCCAAGTGTTGAAGGAGTGCCCTAGCACCACAGAATCTAATCTGCAGGTTGAGAGAAGTGCTCTCCCACACCCAGCATTCAAGGAAATTTCTATCAAAACACTAGCTGAACATAAGCTAAGGAATAGAGATTTCAGAGTTTACACATAACCAGGAAGGCAACCTTTGCAAGAAGAGTAAGGGGAAGTGACTAAATGAAGGAACTACTACAGATTTCAATAATTTAAACATTCACAGACAAAAAGCAAGCAGTGATTGGTGAATGGGGAGAATTTGATTTCCAGAGTTATCACATTATAATATTTAAATGCTCAGTTTTCAACAACAATAACAAAAAAATCATAAACTGAAAAAAGCAAACTGAATCCAACAGCACACTAAAAGGATTGTTCACTAAGACCAAGTGGGATTTATTACAGGATGAAAGGGTTGTACAACAAAAGAAAATCAATAAATGCAATACACCATATTAATAGAATTAAGGAAAAACCCACATGAAAAACCCAATTGGTGCAGAAAAGACATTTCACAAAACCCAACACAGTTTCATAATAAAAACACTCAGAAAACTAGGAATAGAAAGTAAATTTCACTAACATGATAAAGGGCATTTATTAAAAACACACAGGTAACAAACATCACACTCAACGCTGGAAGACAGAAAGCTTTCCCCCTAAGATCAGGAACAAGAGAAAGACACCTGCTTTCACCACTGCTATTTAACACTGTACTGGATGTTCTAGCCAGAGCATTAGGCAAGAAAAATAAAAGGCATCCAAACTAGAAAAGAGGAAGTAAAACTATCTCTATTTGGAGATGATATGATCCTACATATAGAAAAATCCCCAAAACTACACAAGAAAGCCAATAGAGTTGATGAACGAATTCAGCACAGTTGCAGGGTGTAAGATCAACACACGAACATTAGTAGTGTTTCTAAATAACAGCAATGAACAATCTGAAAAGGAAATTAAAAAAACAATTCCATCTATAATAGCTGTCATAGATTGAATTATGTCCCCCCAATAATGTGTGTATCCATTTGGCTGGGCCATGATTCCCAGTATTGTGTGATTTTCCTATATGTTGTAAATCCTGCCTCTATGATGTTAATGAGGGAGGATGGGTGGCAGTTGTGTAAGTAAGGCAGGACACAATCTACAAGTTTGGATTGTGTCCTGAGGCAATCTCTTGAGATATAAAAGACAGAAGTGAGCAGAGAGACAGGGGGACCTCATACCACCAAGAAACAGTGCCAGGAGCAGAGTGTGTCCTTTGGACCGGGGGTCCCTGCACGGAGAAGCTCCTAGTCCAGGGGAACATTGAAGAGAAGGCTGACAGAGAGAGCAAGCTTTCCCCTGGAGTTGACACCCTGAATTTGGACTTTTAGCCTACTTCCCTGTGAGGAAATAAACTTCTCTTTGTTAAATTCATCCACTTGTGGTATTTCTGTTACAGCAGCACTAGATGACTAAGACAATAGCATCTAAAAAAATAAAATACCTAGGAATAAATTAAACCAAGGAGGGGAAAGACTTGTACACTGAAAACTGTAAAACATTGCTAAAAAAAATTAAAGGAGACCTAAATAAATGGACAGACATCCTATGTTAAAGAATAGGAAGATTTAATATTGTTAAGATGTCAATACTACCCAAAGCAATCTATAGATTCAATACAATCCCTATCAAAATTTTGACTGTCATTTTTGCAGAAATGGAAAAGCTGATCCTCAAATTCAAATGGAATTGCAAAGGACTTCAAATAGTCAAAACAAGCTTGAAAAAGAAGAGCAAAGTAGTTCAAAACACTGAAAAGCTACAGTAATCAAAACAGTGTGCTATGGGGAGAGGGCAGGCACGTTGTGGAGAATAGCACCAATGTCGTGGAACACTTTGTGTACAAACTAACGAACGGGAAACTAATTTGCTCTGTAAACTTTCTCCTAATGCACAATAAAAAATGTATTAAAAAAAAAAAAACAGTATGCTACAGGTATAAGGATAGACATACAGACCAATGGAATAAAATTAACAGTCCAGAAATAAATACATATAGAACTGATTTTTGACTAAGGGGCCAAATCCTTTTAATGGGGGAAAGATAGTCTCTTCAACAAACGGTGCTGGGACAACTGGATTTCCACATGCAAAACAATGAAGTTAGATACTTACCTCACACCATATTAAAAAATTAACCAAAAATGGATCAAAGACTGAAATTTAAGAGCTAAACCCATAAAATTCTTAGAAGAAAACATAGGAATAAGGCTTTGGAACCTTGTTTTTGGTATGAATTCTTAGATATAACACCAAAACACAAGCAACAAAAGAAAAAACAGATAAACTGGACTTCATTAAATCAAAAATATTTGTACCTTAAAAGGATACATTATCAAGAAAATGAAAAGACATCTTATAGAATGGGAGAAAATATTTGGTAACTATATATCTGATAAGGGTTTAATATCCAGAATATATAAATAATTCCCACAACTCAACAACAAAAAGACAAACAACCCAATTAAAAAATAGTCAAAAGTCTTGAATAGACATTTATAAAACGAAGATATACAAATGGCCAATAAGCACACAGAAAA
This sequence comes from Trichechus manatus latirostris, assembly GCF_000243295.1. Taxonomy (NCBI): domain Eukaryota; kingdom Metazoa; phylum Chordata; class Mammalia; order Sirenia; family Trichechidae; genus Trichechus; species Trichechus manatus. The sequence goes on from NW_004444090.1 coordinate 1,908,998, forward strand.
GATGCTCAACATCATTAGTCATTAGGGAAATGCTAATCAAAACGATAATGAGATACCACTTAATAATGACTAGGATGACTATTATTAAAAAAAAAGAAAGGAAGAAAAGGAAAGGAAAATAACAAGTGTTGGTGAGGATGTGGAGAAATCAGAACACTCCTCCTATGCTGGGGGGAATGTAAAATGGTTCAGCTGCTGTGGAAAATAGTTTGGTAATCCCTCGATCAGTTAAACGTAGAATTATCATATAACCCAACGATTCTGCTCCTAGGTATATACCTAAAATAATTCAAAGCAGGAACTCTAACAGATACTTGTAGACCAATGTTCACTACAGCATTAGCCAAAGAGTGGAAACAACCCAAGTGTCCATCAACAGAAGAACGTATAAACAAAATGTGATATATACATACAACAGAATATTATTCAGCCATATAGAGAAATAAAGTTCTGATACATGCTATGACATGGATGAACACTGAGAACATTATGCTGAGTAAAATAAGTCAGACATAAAAAGACAAGTATTGTATGGTCCCATATGTGAAATATCTAGAATAGGAAAATGCATAGAGACAAAAGTTATTAGTGGTGAGGAGATGGAGCCAGCATGGCGCTGTAGACAGATGCACCATGCTGTCCCTCTGCAGCAAAGACCCAGAAAACTAAGTAAAACAGATACAAATGTCAATCCTGAAACCCTAAGCATCAAGTGAAGGGATAAAGAACTACATCGAACAACAAATGGAAAAAGAAACTGACAGAAAACAGAAAACAAGCAGAGATACGGAGTGGAGGTCTCCTACCAACTAACACAGCACAGCGCTGCCATCTTGGAACACAGCCACCAACAACCCCAGACAGAGAGTATGGGAAGACAACTTCACAGAACTCCCAACAAGAGAAAGAGCACCCAGTAACCAGAGAAACACACTTTCCCACTATTCACCGTTCTGCCCCTACCCTACCTCAACCCTTTGCCAACGGGCCACACCACACTACATGGCTAGAGAGTGACTAGCCCACCATCACCCTGGGTCTGCACAGCCACAATCTGCTGGCTCCCATTGCACCACTATTATTTTCCCTTTCTTTCTTTTCTTTCTCCGTCCTGCCTAGCCCCATATGCCACCTCCACCTCTGCATCAGGCAACACCGTGCCACACAGCTAGAGAACCACTGGCCTACTGTCGCCCTGGGTCTGCACCATCCCCATCTGCCGACTCTCGGCATGCCATTTTTCCCCCTTTTCTTTGTTTTCTTTCTCCTTCCCACCTAGCCCTGTATGCCAACTCCACCACTTCCCATCTGGCCATGCCACATTGCTTGACTAGAGAGTCACTAGCCCACCACAACCCTGAGTCTGGCCCACCCCCACCTGCCAGCTCCCACTGTGCCATTTTTTCCCCTTTCTTCCTTTTCTTTCTCCTTTCCACTTAGCTTCATACGCCACCTCCACCCCTTCCAGGTGGGTCATGCTGCACCACTCAGCGAGAGAGCCACCAGCCCGCCCCTACCCGCCGGCTCGCACTCCTTCTTTTTTTTATTTTATTTCAATTTTTTCCCCATTTCTTCCTTTTCTCTCTCCCTCCCACCTAGCCCCATATGCCACCTTCACCCCTTTCGCTGGGCCATGCTGCACTGCTGCAGCTAGAGAACCACCAGCCCACCACTGCCCCAGGTCCACCCTGACCACACCCATCGGCTCCCGTCACACTGCCTATTTTTTTTTTGCTTTTTAAATTTCTCTTCTTTCTCTTGCCCACCGAGACCTGTACGTCAGGTCCCTTCCCTTTCAACCGTCCATCAGATCTGCCCTGCCCCCATTCGCTGGCCCTCACTACGTCATCAGTTTTTTAAATTAATTAATTTTTATTTTATTATTTTCTTCTTTTCTCTTTCTTCCTTTTCTTTCTCCCTCCCACCTAGCCCCATATGCCACTTCTCCCTGACTTGCTGCCACACTGCCATGGCTAGAGAGCCACCAACCTGCTGTCGCCCTGGGTCTGCCCTGTCTGCACCTGCCAGCTCCTGTTGCACAGCCATTTTTTTTCTCTTTATTTTCTTTCCCCCTCCTACCTATCCCCATAAGCCACCTCCCCTCCCTTCCTACCAGGCCAAAATCAAAACGTTAGCCCTACAACTCAAACAAATAGAAAGAGAACATCAAAAGAAGCCCACAGCCACCAGAAGAAAGGAAATAAAGATTACAGCAGAAATAAATGAAATACCAAACCAAAAACCCATTGCTGTCAAGTCGATACTGACTCATAGTGACCCTACAGGAGACAGGAGAACTGCCCCACAGAGTTTCCAAGGAATGCCTGGTGGATCTGAACTGCTGATATTTTGGTTAGTAGCCGTAGCACTTAACCATTACACCACCACAACTGGGTTTCCCAATAAATGAAATACAGAACAGGAAAACAGTAAAAAGAATCAACAGGATCACAAGTTGGTTCTTTGAAAAGTCAGCAAAATCAACAAACTGTTGACCAAACTGACAAAAGAAAAACAGAAAAGGAAGCAAATATCCCAAATAAGAAATGAGAATGGGGACGTTACAACAGACCCAACTGAAATAACAGAATACTATGAAAAACTGTACTCCAACAAATCTGAAAACCTAGAGGAAATGGACAAATTTTTGGAAACATACTACTTACCTAAATAAGCTGAGATAGAAAATGTGAACAGACTCATAACAAGAGAAGAGATTGAAAAGTTAAAAAACAAACAAAAAACTCTCAACAAAAAAAAACCCTGGCCAGGACAGCTTCACTGGAGAATTCTACCAAACATCCAGAGAAGAGCTCACAACAGTACTACTCAAACTATTTCAATAGCAAAAGGATGGAAACAACCTAAGTGCCCATCAACAGATAAATGGATGAACAAAGTATGGTACATATACACAACGGAATACTACACAATGATAAAGAACAATGATGAATTCGAGAAACATCTCACAACACAGTGAGTGAAATAAGTCAATCACAAAAGGGCAAATATTATATGAGACCACTATTATAAGAACCAAGAAAAGGTTTACACACAGAAAAAAACAATCTTTGATGGTTAGGAGAGAGGGGAGAGGTAGGGAGGGGAAATCATTAACTAGACAGTAGACAAGTGTTAACTTTGGTGAAGGGAAAGACAACGCACAATATAGGGGATGTCAGCACAACTTGACCAAGGCAAAGCAATAGAAGCTTCACAGACACATCCAAACACCTTGAGGGACTGAGTTATTTTGGCTGAGGGCTGGGGACCATGGTCTTGGGGGACATCTAGGTAAACTGGCATAATATAATTCATAAACTAAACGTTCAACATCCTACTTTGGTGAGTAGCATCTGGTCTTAAAAGCTTGTGAGTGGCCATCTAAGATACATCCATTGGTCCCATCATATTCAGAGCAAAGGAGAATGAAGAAAACCAAAGACACAAGGAAGTATTAGTTCAAAGGACTAATGGACCACATGAACCACAGCTTCCACCAGCCTGAGCCCAGAAGAAGTAGATGGTGCCCGGCTACCACCACCTACCACTCTGACAGGGATCACAGTAGAGGGTTCCAGACACATTGGAAGAAAAATGTAGAACAAAATTCAAATTCACAAAAGAAGACCAGACTTACTGGTCTGACAAAGACTGGAGGAACCCCCAAGACTATGGCCCCCGGACACCCTGCTAACTCAGAACTGAAGCTACTCCTGAAGTCCATCTTTCAGCCAAAGATTAGACAGGCCCATAAAACAAACAATAACACAGGTGAGGAAGTGCTTCTTAGTTCAGTCAAGTATATGAGACCAAATGGGCAACACTTGCCCAAATCAAAGATGAGAAGACAGGAAGGGACAGGAAAACTGGACAAATGGACACGAAGATCCTGGGGTGAAAAGGGAAACGGGGAGAGTGGTGACGCATTGTGGGGATTTCAACCAATGTCACAAAACAATTTATGGATTGACACAGTGACTGCTACAATGGGCTTAAGCGTAACAATGATTGTGAGGATGGCGAAGGACCAGGCAGCATTTCGTTCTGTCGTACATAGGGTCGCTATGAGACGGAACTGACTCGATGGCACCTAACAACAACATACCTTAAAAAAAGTACAGACTAACGATAAAATTTTACTCTATAACATGGATATACATAAGAATGTTGCTATATTTTAGAAGTGGCATACTATAATTTATTATTCTTATATAATATGCTATTTAGAAAAACAGGTATACTACAATTTTGTAAATGAACTATGTTTCTCAAGGTAAAGTTGCTGTTATTTAAGAATTAAAAAGTAGCAAGCATGAGTTAAGAAAGGGCTTGACTTAAAGGAAAAACTATCAGTTACTTGAAAATCATGTACAACACTGATTCAGCAATTCTTTTAGCCTTTTTTTTTTTTTTAGTGTTGTTCTTTGGAATTTATTATTTATTACTGTTACTGACTTCATAAGCTATTTTCATTATGATATCCATATTGTCTGTCTTCAGTAATTTTTTATAATATCAAAGAAATGAATTGCGAAAAATATGGTATCTTTAGATTCATCAGACAAATATTTATTAAGTGTGTCTTATCTGTCAGGTTCTTCAAGGTGCTAAGAATAGAGCAAATAATAAATCATACAAAGAAATCCCTGCTCTCATGAAGTTTATCTTCGAGGAGTAGGGTAGAAGACATAAAATAACAAAACAATTAAAAAAACACATATATGTCAGATGGTGATAAATCTCACAGAGAAAGGAGAACAGAGATTCAAACAGGTATAGTTATTGCAATTTTAAATAGGTCAGAGAAGGTTTAGCTGAGCAGAAGTTAAAGAAAAAGAAAACATATACATGTAGAGTGGATCAGTGAGGCTAAAAGTTGGTTTTTAAAAAGACTAAAAAAATTAATAAACTTCTTGGTGAGACTGATTAAAGCCAAAACAAGGATAGACTGAGTTACCAATGTCAAGAGCGAAAAAGATCGTACATATTGTAAAGACAATAAGAGCATGTTATGAACTTCTTTAAGCTGATAACATTAAAAAAATTTAGATGAAACGGACAAATTCCTAAGAAAAAATTTAACAAAACTGCCATGAAAAATAGAAAATTTAAATAGTCTTATATGTGCTACTAAAGAAATTAAGTCTGTAATTAAAAACTCTCCCACAAAGATAAACCCCAGATGGCTTCAATGGTGAAATCTTCCAAATACTTAAGGAAGAAATAAGATCAAGGTTACAAAAACTTTCCCAGTGAATAGACAAAGAGGGAATAATTCCCAACTTGTTTTATGAAGTCAGCATAAGCTTGACACTAAAACCTGACACAAAATGTAAGATGACAGCCACTCTCTAGTGAACACAGATGTGGAAAACCTTTAAAAAAATCCAGTGATATTTAAAAGATTATAAATCATGAGTAAATTGTAAATATTCCAGGAATGAAAGGGTTATTAAACTTCAAAAATATTGAACACTTTTCTACCTGAGGTGGGGAACAAGATAAAGACATTCACTGTCATTATTTCTCTCAACACAGTACAATAGGTCCTCGCCAGTGCAATAAGGCAAAACAAAAAACAAACAAAAAAAAAACTTAGAATATATTAAAATTGGATAAGAAAGCTTTCGGCATTCACAGACGACATGATTGTATATGTAGAAATTATAAAAGAATCCAAAAACTATTAGAAATAACAAGTGAAGTTGGCAAAGTTTATTCTAGCAACCACATACCAGGCAAAGATTCCCTAAGCAAGAAACAAAAAAGGACTACCCATAAAAGAAGAAGCTATTACATTGGACTTTATTAAAATTAAGAACTTCCTTAAAGACTACATAAAGAATTTTTGGTTCTTCAATGACACCATTAAGAGAGTGAAAACGCAAGTCACAGACTGGAGGGAAAAAAAAAAACGGTAGTGGGACGGGGGTTTTGACTAGAAGAAGGGTAGGAGACAACTTTCTAGAATGACAGAAATATCCTATATTTTGTTTTGAGTGGTGATTACACACAATTTACATTTGTTAAAACTTTAACTGAACATTTAAGATTTGTGAATTTTATTGTATATCAATTTTATCAACAATTAAAAAAAAGTAGTTATAAAAAGAGAGACACACAGAGGAAATGTATGACTTAGAAGATAAGTTAGAGAAAATTACCCAGAATCAAGCACAAAGAGACAAAAAACTGGACAATGTGGAAGAGAAGTGAAGAGACAGGAAGGCCAGAATGAGAAGACGGAACATATGTTGACTCATAGTTCTAAAAGGAGAAAAGAAAATAGATGAATTAAGGACAACTTGAAGAGATAATGGTTGAAAATCTTCCCAAATTGATGAAAGGCACCCATTCATAGATTTAAAAAGCCCAACAAATCCCAATCAGGACAAATAAAAAGAAATCTACCTCTAAACCCATCAAAGTAAAACTATAGAACACTAAAACGAAGAAGTAAAGGAAGAACTATTTCAGGTAGGGTGATTAGGAAAATCTTCTTTGAGGCATTGTATTTGATCAGAGACCTATATCTGAGCACTGCAGGGCAAAGGAACAGAAAATACAGTGACTAGAGTGAAGTAAATTGAGGGTGGAGGGGGAGAGGAGAGGAGTGGTAGGCGTTGAGGTCATTGACATAGTCAAGGCTAGAATACACGAAGCCCTAAAAGCCATGATAAGGACTTTGAATTTTTCTTCTAAGTGTGACAGGAAGAAGCCCTGGAGGATTTTCATTAGGGGAGTGACCTAATATGTTTAATGTATGAAAAAGATTACTTGGTACTGTGTGAAGAATAGAGTATAAGAGGACATAAATAAATGTTAGGTGAACATTAGGAGGCCAGTGACAAACCCCAGGCTAGAGATGATGTGTACTTAGACTGGATGTGTTTCTAGTGGAGGCAGAGAGAGAAGAAGATACATTTGGAACATATATAAGAACAATAGCTAACATTTATTAAGCACTTATTATATGTTATACGAAACTTACATATATCAACTCTTTTAATTCTTTTAACAACTGTATGGAGTTGGTAATCTTATCCTCATTTTGTCAATGAGAATGCAAACCCAGAGGGGTAAAAAAAAAAAAATGCCCAAGATCATACAGCTGCTAGTGGTGAAGACAAGTCCTGTGACTCCACATTCTTTGCTCTTAACCACTATGTGACAGAACTTTTAGTGACAGACTGTATGTGGGAGGTAGGGAAGGTATGGCAGGAAAACCAAGAAATCAAGAGTAACTCCCAGATTTCAGGCTTGTGTAAATGGGTGGACAGTGATGTCATTTACTGAGCTTTAGTACATGGTAGGAAGGTCACGTTTAGAGGAGAAGATGAGTTTAGTTTTGAATAGGCTGTGTTTAAATCGCCTTTAATGATCCACAGAGATGTCAAGTGTGTCGGGAGTTTCAAGATGAAGCTAGGACTGGAGAGATCAAGTTGGGAGTCAGCACATATAAATCATGGGCATGAATAAGACTGCCCAAGGAGAGAATATAAAACAAAAATATAAGAGAGTACAGGACTTAGTAAGCCCTAAAAAACTCCATATGTAGAATTCAGGTAAAGGAGGGAAGGCTAGTGAAGGAGATTGAGAAAGAGTAAAGAGAAGGATGTGGTGTCACAGAAGTCACGAGAAAAGATTTGTTCAAGTAGAGAACGGTTAACAATGTTGAATGCTGCTTGAGCGATCAAGGTATCTTATTCTTTCATATAGTTCTCAAGCTTAAAAATGTAGAATATACTGTAGTCTCAACAATTCTGAATGAAAATTTTCATACAAGTGACATCTAAGAATAAAAAATAATCTTACAATGATGAATATTCTAAATTTTTCTCAACCATTTAACTATAAAAATATTTAAAACTATATAAAAATCATTAGTTTTCAATTTTTTAGTTTTTATTGCAAAAAAGCATAAAATAGCTAAAATATATTTTATTTATATTACATGTAAATAGATATTAAAATTATTCTTACCTATATAAAAAAAGATCTTTGGCAAGCCGCTTAGGTCCAATGATTTTAAAGATAATTTCATATGTTTCAAGTGCCTTCCGATGAACTCCACCAGGTAATGCTGGATGCAGACATTGAGCTAGGCGTTTTCCTACGGTCAACTTTTTGGGTACTACCTGGTACTTTGCATTATTTTGTAAAACCTTAAAGAAAATATTTGAATGCAGTTGAGAAAAACAAAAATATTTTCATTTTCTCACATAGTATTATCAAAATTATCACTGTAGGATTTCCTAACACTTTGAAATTTACAAAGCCCGCCCCAAAGAACTTTTATGTTGGTCACATCTATCAATATGCATCACACTAGAAATTAAAACTGAGAATTTAAAAAAGTATTTGATTTGTTTAAAAAAAATATACGTATTACATGTTAACAGATATATTTTTTATGAAAATAACAATATTTTCCAAAAAAATTTTGAGAAGAGACACTACTTTTGATTTTTGCAAATCTTTAATGTCTGACTTACTAGAAGATAATGGATTATCATACCAACGTCAGCATATGTTTGTTTGATGTACGTGAGGAAAATCTGACCTCACCACAGATACATGGTTGGAAAAGGAAGAACCATTGCTCTAATATACCATATACAGCAAGTAATTCTAATGTTTATAAGAACCTACATGAGATTATAATTACTGCAATACCCATTACCGCTAAATGAAAATACTTGAGTTTCTACACATTTTATCAATAAAATGCTCACACCAAGAAACAAAAATTGTAACTATTACTAAATTTTCCCTCTTTTCTTTGCCTTTTGTTTCTAATAAACATAATTTCCCAATTGAACTGAAGTATTTTTCTTTCTTTATTCAACCATAATACTTATTTCTTTAGAGATAATGGTCAGGGCAGAACTTACATAAGAAAATTCTATCTTCACAGGAAATGCGGGATGGAAAGGGGGAGTGTGCTGTCACATTACAGGGACTGCAACTAGGGTCACATAACAATATATGTATAAATTTTTGTATGAGAAATTAACTTAAGCTGTAAACTTTCACCTAAAGCACAATAAAACAAAAAGAAAACTGTATCTTGCAAACAACCCAAAGGACATCAGTTATTTTAAGTAATATAAAGACCTGATAAATGCGGTCCTTCAGTATAAACCTAGAATACAGCATTAAAGTCCTGACAGAATAGCATAAACCAGAATGAAGTTTCAGAATGAAATGTAGAATAATATGCTAGAAATTGAACTTAAAAGAAATACAAGTCCTTTATTTTACAAAAAAAGAACTGAAGTTGAGATATATAAAATGATCTGCCAAAGTGCTGGGAGAAGAATCAGCACTAGAACTCCCGTTCATTAAACAGTGAAGTTTCTGAGGTCCACTGAGATAAAACATTTTCAGTGTTCTTCCTACTGTAAGTCTTCAATTCAATTTTAAATCTGATGTAATGAATGGAAATAAAATTAGATCTGTAGATAATGAAAAGTAGATTTGGGGAAATAGTAAGAATATAGCTATGAAAAACATTTTATACTTTCAAACCAGCTGTCTTCCATTTCTAGATTACCAGAATTAATGTGAACTTTGGAGACAGGAGCAAAGAGTCAATATTTACAAATATTTTTTAGAAAAATATAATTATTACCACAAGTACCTCTATAGAATGAAGTTCAATGATATATAACACAAATTGTTTCAATAAAGAAAATTCTATTACTACCAAGGAAAACGGGAGGAAAAAAAGCAAAACATAGCATCATTTCTGAATCGGGAAACTTGTATACATGAAGTGAAAATTTAGTATATTAATAAATAATAAAATTTTTAACTAAGACATCTATTTGGGCTATCTCTAGGAAATTACATATACATATGTGTGTATATATATGTGTATGTATACACACACACACATATATATATGTATATATACACATATATATATATGAAATCCCTGCCTCTCCCACAATTTTAGGTAAATTTCTTCAACCTACTTTGTCCTATCTGGATACAGTGAAATCTGTTTATAAACAAAAATAATTGTGTACTTATTTAGGTGAATTAATAACAATTTAATGAACTGCTTTTAAAAATAATTTCTAGTAACAGCTTCAAGAAGAAAAAGAACCTAACCTTTAAGCAAACACATGTTTTCGGATGTAACTTCTAATTAATTACTTGAGCATGTTGTAAAAATGAAGAATTTTTCAAACCTCAAATGATCAATGTTAGAAGCTAACATGTGAAACAGAAGTTTGAGTCTAATTTTAAAATAAATTCACTGCACATTGAAATTGAAGCTTTTCTTTTTAAGACATCAAAGTGATTATCTGTAGTATTAGGTTGAAAACTAGTGTCCTTGGTATATATTTTAAGACTAATTTCTTTCCTAAAAATTGTATGCTAAGCTGATATTAAAAAAATTATTGGAAGAGCTCTCCTTTCCTCGATGCCCTCCAGCCCCTTTAATATTTAGAAGAATTCCTACTTGATAACAGCTATGAAAAAAAGACAAAAACAAAAAACTACGCGTGTGAGGTGAGAAAAATTTAACCTAAGTTTTTTTTGTTGTTTTTTTTTTAAAGGGCCAAAATTAGATGTTAGGAGTTGGTCAGTGATGCCATCATGATTATAGCCAGGCATGTCAAGAAAGATCATTCAAGCCCAAGCTACAAGAACTAAGAGTTGCCTTGTAAAAAGTGCTGCATGTAACTTAGGCTTGACTAGATATAAAATGTTTCTTTGCTGCTATATACCACTTGGAAAAGACAGCAGTTACTGCTTCCCATTTGCAGTTTTTCATTTTGTTGCCAGCAACTCTAGGCTATTATCTGATACTCAATAACAGAAACTCATTAGCCCTCATGGTTAGCATATTGCTCCCTTGTCTTGTGTTTTTATAGGTAATAATGATGGTAATAACTATATATTGAAGTGCTATTGTTTCTTCAAATTAGAACTTCTAAAGCCTTAACAATATGCCTGACTACAAAGGCATAAAATAGCAGTACAAAAAAGTAATTCTGCAGGTTTGTTATGTTTTTAATTTCTTTACTTCAAGATTGAGAAATTCAACAAGTATGGATGCAGATTTTTAAAAATTTTTATTCCCTTTTGAAACGGATAAAACAGATGTACCTTGTTAAGTTTTCCAAGTGCCGATATTAAATCTGCCCATTCGCTGGAGTATTCAAAATTTTTCAGTGCTTTGTCGATTGCAGCTACATAGTTTCTGTATTTAGAGTCACTCAATAACTCCAGCTCTTCTGTGTTCATCCTCCCTCAGAGTCCTACTAGAGACCAGTTCGAAAGTCATGTAAAATCATTACCTACAAGAGTTTGCAGAAGGAATCAAGGTTACAATGTGAAGTATTAAAACAGGTTCAGATGATCTTAGTACAAAGTTAAAAGTTAACTTTAACTGTTTCTTGAGTTAGAAGTGATCAAAACTCTGGTCAGCTAGCATGTAGTGTCCTGGAAGTATTCAAAGATAGCTACCCATGAGTTTCTTCCTGCTATTTTGTTGTTAGCTGCCATCTAGTGGGCTCCCAACTCATGGCATCCCCATGAACAATGGGACTGGACCATTGTGATCCACAGGGTTTTCACTGGCTGATTTTTTGGAAGTAGATTACCAGGCCTTTCTCCCTAGTCCATTTTAGTCTGAAAGCCCCATTGAAACATGTTCAGCATCATAGCAACACACAAACTTCCACTGACATATGGGTGTTGGCTGAGCTTGAGGTACATTTGCTGGGAGTTGAACCCAGATCTTCCACATGGAAGGTGAGAATTCTACCACTAAGCTACTATTTCTTCCTAGGACTGAAAAAACAGCTATAAGAATTTAGGGATACAGAAAAGTAGGAAATTCTCTGGCACTTATTTCAATTTATAAATCATGTTATTTCCCTGCCATATTTACATATGATAGTATTTCTGATATTTATACCCCTCCACTTATTCTGATATTTATAACCCTCCACTTAGTTTTGATCCTAAAATAGAGTAACACTGATTAGATTAGAAACATCAAGGACATATAAAAACAAAAAACAAACAGAGAGAAAGATATGAATTGGAAATCATTTTATTAAGCAATAAATGAACATATAGTATGAAGGAATATGAAGGAGTATCAGTTGTTGGGAAGTAAATTTTACTTTGAATAAAACTGATAGGAATATGTGGTGGTTTCAAAAATTTCCACAAATTTTTTGATAGCTCTTTCAAAAAGTGGTATCTAATTCTCCTCCCCTTGGGCTGGACTTTGTGACTCAATTGTAATGAAAAGAATAAGGCATGAGCTGTAAGGTGCAAGAGTGAATACTAGGTCATGAAAGACACTGCAGCTTCCTTCTTATTCTCTGTCTTTGATCACTAACTGTGGGGGAAGCTAGCTGCCATGTCATGAGGACTCTTCAAGTAGCTCTGTGGAGAGGTCCCTGTGATGAGGAACTGAGACCTTCTGCCAACAGCCATATGAATGAGCCATCTTAGAAGATCCTCCATCCCCAGTCAAGGCTTCATTTGACTACATCTCCAACTGATACCTGGACTGCAACTTTGAGACCTGTGCCAGAACTACACAGCTAAGCCTCTTAAATACATGACCTACAAAAAGTCAGCTGTTTTGGGTCACTCAGTTTGGGGGTAATTTGTTATGCAGCAATAGATAACTGATACAAAGCAGCAACATGGCTTGACCTGAGCCTTAACTTGTAACCAATGGGACAATCCTCTCCTTTTTTTTTTTTTTTTTTTGTTATCCTATCTGACTTCCGACTCTGCATCTTTCCCTAGAGCTGGGTTCACAATGCAAAGCATTATGCTGGGGGCTGACTAGAAAGACAATCACTGATCTCATGATACTTTAACTTCCAACTTGGAGGGGTGGGAGTGGGGAACAAAATAAAGTCAAACCTCTAAGATAATCTATTTTTCTCTTTAAAGTGATATTTGACTCCAGAAGCTAAAATAATACAAAGTTGATGTGGAGAAACAACTACTACTACTTTATTAAGTTACAGTGGACTCTCAGAACGAAAACCAAATATAAAGCAGTACTTTTAGGTACTCTAGGGAACTGAAGATAAACATGAAACTAAATAAGTGAATCAAAGATAATCTCAACTGTCTGTTTCAAAATAGATTTTGTTTCATAGAAGAGTTGGCTATGCAATTCTCCGACTAGGGTGGAAGTTCTTTGAGAGCAAGAACTGTTTAACATATCTGTGTATCACACAGCACATAACTTACAACAGTGAGGCTCAAGCTGGAGTTATATAAAAAGTGGTTTCAGTATAATGATTAACTGGGAATAAATGACAAATTATACAAGCTGCTTTATTATCAATCTATGGTTTCTAAAAAAAACTTTTAAAACTACATTTAACTATAAACACTCATGCAAAATAATTATGTGCTTCAGATACAAAAGACTTACTGACATACTAAACAATGTCATAAGCTTTGATAACAAGTAAATACTGATAGTGATATATATGGAATGAATGTTAGAATGAACACAAACTAGAATTTCTAATTTTGCTTCTGGGATCAAAGAAGACAGAACAACAGCAAAACCTAATTCAACTCAGGAGAAAATATCAACTTATGTTTTCTGAAAAGTGTACAAAAATAGTGTAAAATAACTAAATTCTAATCAGTAAACCCAAGAATGTACTGGTAGTAGACAGTAAAGCACATGCATAAATTTACTGACAGGGATAATTTTTCTTTTCTTTAGCAAGATCTCCAAAATAAGGTTAAACAACACATTAATTTTGTACGTAAGATATATAATATTTGATGCATGGGGAAGATTAAGCTGAAAAATAATTTAGCAGTAATTTCTATCAATGAAAATAAAATAGGGATCATTTATCTATAATTAGGTTAGCTTTATAATTTGACATATTACTTCAATTGACATGTCCTTTAGACAAAGTTTTCTTATTTGGTATAAAAAAGTTAACCAGTAATAATCAGCTAAATCTGTGGGGTTTATAACTCTTGTATGTGTTCCCAGCTAGAAAGTTGAGTTATATAAGAAAACTGGATTTTCTGATGTTATTTATTTAGCTTATTAAAAATTCTAAATATTTAAATGTGATTGAAAAACAGTTCATATAATTTTGCTTAGGACACATGTAACACTGATACAGGAACATTAAAAACAAAATCTTATGAAAATAGCAGAAAAATTTTCTGTAGAAGATTCATCAGCAGAACTACAATCATTTTTTTTTTTTTTTCTTCATGTGAAAAGATGGTCAGATCCTGGGACTAAAAATTTAGTTATGCTTCTTCAATGACTTTTTTTTAAAAGCCATTTATAAGTGTATAATTTGGTGGCATTAATTACATTCACCATGTTTTCTTACCATCACCACTATCCATTTTCAAAAGTTTTACATCACCTCAAATAGAAATTCAGTACTTCCTCAGTAATAACCTCCCATTTCTCCTCTCTCCAGCCCCTGGTAACCACTAATAAATTTCTATCTTTATGCATTTGCCAATTCTAGATATCTCACATAAGTGGGCTCATACATTATTTGTCCTTTTGTGCCTGACTTATTTCACTCAGCATGTTTTTCAAGATTCATCCATATACAAGCATGTATCAGAATTTTTTTTTTTCTCTTATGGCTGAATAACATTCCATTGTACGTATATATCACATTTTGTTTATCCATTCGTCTGCTGATGAACACTTGGGTTGTTTCCACCTTTTGACTATTGTGAATAATGCTGCAATGAACATTAGTGTACACCTATCTGAGTCCCTGCATTCAAGTCTCTTGGGTATATATATACCTACAAGTAGAATTGTTGGGTCATATGGTAATTCCATGTTCAACATTTTAAGGAACTGTCCTCAATGATTTTAGTGCAAATAAAACTATTCATTATATATCAGAAGAGGTGTTCTAGGGATGCACCACTTGTGAACTTTTCATCCAAAATATAAATAAATGTAAAATCTATTTTTCTGGGTTTTGTTTTTCCATATTTCATTTTAAAATGGCTTATGTCAGTGCTTCTTAAATTATCCGTGGTGAAGGACCAGTTCTTTTCCCCCTAATCTATCAGTGACTGATACTTTTATAAAATATAAAATCATGCACTTAGTTGTTGTATCATCAAATTGCTATAAAAGCTTCTAAATGTTTACTCACATTTCTTTGCTTATCTCATCATGTGTTAAGAAAGAGTTTGTGATAGTCCATGAATCATACAGATCATAATTCAAGTACAACCTATTCCCATACTGCCTCAAGAAAACTTTATACCCTGCTTCTTCCCCAGAAAGGTGGTGGCACAAAGCAAAAAATACACACATTCAATAACAAAATAGTGGTAGAAAACCCAGGCCATGAAAAGACAGGCAGTGCCTCCCAGCACAGGTGCTGAAGTCAAGACAGCTGGGAATTCAAATCCTAGTTCTAACACTTGCTTAGCAGCAAATATGACCTTGGGCAAGATGCTCAATTTTTCCAAGCCTCAGTTTCCTCATCTATAAAAGATGATAATGCCTACCTCAATGGGTTGTCAAAATTAAATAAATTGAAGTTATCAGAGTGCTAGCCACATAGAAAATACTTGGAAAAAAAATCATAGTTATTGCCACCATTGTTACCTGTAAAAATATGACTATGAGGGCTAATAAGTTTCTGTCACTGAGCATCAGGTAGGGTTCTGAATTTCTTAGAAGCAAAATGGAAAACTGGAGACAATCATAACCTATCTCTACCTGTCTAATGGATACAAATCAAAATGTGTGATTTCCAAATGTGTCTGTTCTTTGTTTTTACTACTTCATTGAGGTTTAATTTATGTACATTAAACCGCACATATTTAGCATATATATATTTAATAAGTTTTCACTAATGTATGCACCCATAAAATATCTTTGTGTAGTTATTCTGAAATTAGGTCTATTCATTTTTATAACCATTTAAACAAAATTTTTAAAATTGAGATGGTCTGATGCAATATTTCATTTATTTTAATCTTAGCTTTTTATACTATAAAATATAAAAATATTAATTGGTACTCATTTATTTGCTTGATCATCTTCATAGGGCCAAATTTGCGTAGAAGGAGCTCTGGTGGCACAGTGGTTAAGCACTGGGCTGCAAACCGAAGGGTCAGCAGTTCGAACCCAGCATCCACTCCACGGGAGAAAAAAGATGTGGCAGTCAATCATCATGACAATCAAGTTCCCTCACCACAGTTAAGATATAGCATATTTCTATCACCTCAAACAAGATAAAAAACATTCCCATCACCTCCATCAAATAAGCATTTTGTTTGAAATAAAAGCTACTTCCCAGGAAGCAAAATAAAAAACTACCTAGCATAAGTAAAAAGAGGGGTCCTGGCAGCACAGTGGTTAAAGCACTTGGCTACTAACTGAAAAGTCAGTGGCTTGAGCCTTCTCAGGAGAAAGATGTGGCACTCTGATTCTGTAAAGATTAAAGCCTTGGAAATCCTATGGGGCAGGTTCTACTCTGTTCAATAGGGTCGCTATGAGTTGGAGGCAATTCCACAGCAATGGGTTTGGTTTTTGGTTTTCAGTATAACTAAAAACTTGAAAATATAAAAGAATCAATAAAAACAAAAACTCTAATTTGTTTTTTCTTAAAGTGATACAGGTAAATCCAAATGCCATTTATAATATTTCTTTCAGGAGCTGTTAATAATGAGCTTTTCTGACTTGATTTATATAGTCCACTTGACAACTTCATTGCAGTTCTTTTAAACTGACAATTCAAATACATTAAACCTGAACCAACATAAAACATGATTCAGCGTCATGTTTAGTCTCAGTCAAATATAAAAATGAAACAAAATAACTGTTTCTGAAAAAAAAAAAAAACCAAATTATTTGTTGCCGCTGAGTCAATTCCGAGTCATAGTGACCCTACAAAGGCAGGGTAGAACTGCCCAATTGGGTTTCCAACTTGTAATCTTTACGGAAGCAGACTGCCACATCTTTTTTCTCCTGCAAAACGGCTGGTGGGTTCGAACTGCTGACCCGTCAGTTTGTAGCCCAGTGCTTAACCACTGTGCCACCAGAGTTCCTTCTAGGCAAATTCGGCCCTATGAAAATGATCAGACAAATAAATGAGTACTGATTGATATTTCTATATTTTATAGTGTAGAAAGTTAAGACTAAAATAAGAAATGAAATATTGCATCAGACATATTGCCATCAGACCATCTCAATTTTAAAAATTTGGTTTAGTTATAAAAAAATGAATAAACTTAATATTCGAATTACTACACAAAGATTGGAGTCCTGGTAGTGCAGTGGTTAAGAGTTTGGCTGCTAACCAAACAGTTGGCAGTTAGACTCCACTAGCCGCTCCTTGGAAACCCTATGGGGCAGTTCTGCTCTGTTCTATAGGGTTGCTACGAGTTGGAATCGAATTTTTTGTTTGTTTACACAAAGATACTTTGGCTAGTTTGCTATCACTAACTGATCTCTCCCTCCTTTTCCTTGAAAAGTTGGTGAAGAGGTGAAGAGAAGTATATAGTATTACCCAATTATAAAGATATATTTGGGGACTGTCTAGGTGTTTTATCACATCCCAAGGATATAAATGAATGAATGATTACAAGCACCATGCAATGGAGGGAGGGAGGGACCTTACCTGATTATAAAATGTACTTAGAAAACTATACATAAAGTAGAAGCTCATTCCAAACTTTTTTGACTAAATGAAAAACTGCTATTCAGTAATTATTACCATCTAATAAATGAATTATAATGACATGTACAAAGAGCTTGAGATAGAAAACCAAAAGGGAAGAACATGCTTGGCATTTCTCAAGCTGAAAGAACTGAAGAAAAGTTCAAGTCTCAAGTTGCAATAGTGAAGGATTCTATGGGGAAAATATTAAATGATGCAGAAAGCATCAAAAGAAGATGGAAGGATACACAGAGTCATTATATCAAAAAGAACTGGTCGACGTTCAAACGTTTCAAGAGGTAACATATGATCAGGAACCGATGGTACTAAAGGAAGAAGTCCAAGCTGCACTGAAGGTACTGGTAAAAAATAAGGCTCCAGGAATTGATGGAATATCAATTGAGATGTTTCAACAAACAGATGCAATGCTGGAAGCGCTCACTCGTCTATGCCAAGAAATCTGGAAGACAGCTACCTGGCCAACTGACTGGAAGAGATACATATTTATGCCTATTCCCAAGAAAAGTGATCCTACCGAATGAGGAAATTATTGAACAGTATCATTAATATCACATACAAGTAAAATTTTGCTGAAGATCACTCAAAAGTGGCTGCAGCAGTATATCAACAGGGAACTGCCAGAAATTTAGGCTGGATTCAGAAGAGGATGTGGAACCAGGGATATCACTGCTGATGTCAGAAGGATTCTGGATGAAAGCAAAATACCAGAAAGATGTTTACCTGTGTTTTATTGACTATGCAAAGGCATTCAACTGTATGGATCGTAACAAATTATGTGTAACATTGCGAACAATGGGAATTCAAGAACACTTAATTGTGCTCATGAGGAACCTGTACATAGATCAAGAGACAGTTGTTTGAACAGAACAAGAGGATACTGCATGGTTTAAAGTCAGGAAAGGTGTGTGTCAGGGTTGAATCCTTTCACCATACCTATACAATCTGTATGCTGAGCAAATAATCTGAGAAGATGGATCATATGAAGAAGAATGGGGCATCAGGATTGGAGGAAGACTCATTAACAACTTGCATTATGCTTGCTGAAAGTGAAGAGGACTTGAAGCACTTACTGATGACGATCAAAGACCACAGCCTTCAGTATAGATTACAACTCAACATAAGGAAAACAAAATCCTAACAACTGGACCAATAAGCAACATCATGATAAATGGAGAAAAGATTGAAGTTGTCAAAGATTTCATTTTACTGGGATCCACAATCAACACCCATGGAAGTGGCAGTGAAGAAATCAAAAGCGTACCGTGCTGGGCAAATCTGCAGCAAAAGACCCTTTAAAGTGTTAAAAAGCAAAGATGTCACCTTGAAGACTAACGTGCGCCTGACCCAAACCATGGTGTTTTTCAATCGCATCACATGCACGTGAAAGCTGGACAATGAATAAGGAATACTGAAGAAGAACTGACACCTTTGAATTGTGGTGTTGGTGAAGAATATTGACTTCCAGAAATCCAAAAAAAACCCAAACCTGTTGCCATCAAGTTGATTCCGACTCACAGCAGCCCTATAGGACAGAGTAGAACTTCCCCATAGGGTTTCCAAGGAGCAGCTGAGCTCCTAACAACCACGTCACCAGGGCTCCTAGACTTCCAGGAGAACAAACAAATCTGTCTTGGAAGAAGTACAGCCAGAGCGCTCCTTAGAAGCAAGGATGGTGAGACTTCCTCTCACGTACTTTGGCCATGTTCTCAGGAGGGACCAGTCACTGGAGAAGGATGTCATGCCCGGTAAAGTAGAGGATTAGCGAAAAAGAGGAAGACTCTCAATGAGATGGATTGACACAGTGGCTACAACAATGGGCTCAAGTACAACAACGATTGTGAGGATGGTGCGGGATGTGGCAGTGTTTCTTCTGTTGTACGCAGAGTTGCCATGAGTCGGAACCAACTTGACAGCACCTAACAACAATACTCTATACTTGAAAGCTTTTAAGTCAACTCTTTGCGTGGCTAGTTGCTTCACAAAAAAACCAAAAAGGAAAAAAAAAAGAAAACCAAACCCATTGCCATCGAGTCGATTCCCACTCATAGGAACCCTACAGGACAGAGTAGAACTGCCCCATAGGGTTTCAAGGAGCACCTGGTGGATTCAAACTGCCAACCTTTTGGTTAGCAGCTGTAGCACTTAACCACTATACCGCCAGGCTTTCTAGGTTGCTTCACATCCTCTAGGTAATATCAAATCCTCAGAATTCTTTTCTGATCAGTCTATCTCAAGTGGATTGCCCCAGGCCCGAGCTCTTCAAAGCTACTCTAGAACATCACACTACTTCCTTATTACACTTACTAGAGTCTAAAATTGTCTTATTTTTTGGCTTGTTTAGCTGTCTATCTTTTCCCATGCAAATGCCCCGGGGTTAGGGGCCTTATCTGACTTGCTCATTCCTGTATTAGCAGTGCCATAATTGTATCTGATATACAGCAGGCCCTCAAGTATGTTTTGCATAAATGAATTAATCTGTCAATGTCAACACAGTTCACAAGTCATTTTCCTTCATATTCTATGAGAAAAGCTTCTATTTCTTACACTTGACTTTACTCCCTGCTGTACGTGCACAGGTTGTTTTAACAATACAAATTTACTACTGTGGTGTACACACAGGTTGTTCACTAATAATACCATGTCCGGTGATCAGAGCCAGAACACACAAGATGCTCCCAGAGCATCAGCTCATGGAAAGTAGCTAGCAAACAGTAAATAACAGTTTCATGATGGAGTAAATGGGAAATAACAAACAATAAGTAGAAATTAACGTTCACTCTTAAATAACTGGAGCCCTGGTGGTGCCGTAGTTAAGAGCTCGGTTGCTATCCAAAAGGTCAACAATTTGAATCCACCAGCCGCCCCTTGGAAACCCCGTGGGGCAATTGTACTCTGTCCTATAGGGTCGCTATGAGTCGGAATCAAATCGATGGCAACGGGTTGGGTTTTCTTAAATAAATTTCATGGGAGAAATCGATGTTCACTCTTCTGTTGCTCGGTTCTCTCTGTGGCTAATCTTGGCTAGCTCTGCCCTCTGTCGCTGACCGGTCCAATTCTTAATCAGGAGCTTCAGGTCAGCCGTGGGCTAGCCCCAGCTCTTGAAGCAGAAACTGCTCTGAGGGCAGACCCCACTGGGGTTTCACCCAGGATTGTCGGGCAGGGAAAGGCTCTGCCGGCCTCAAACCACCGCTCTGCTCTGCTCTGGCCCTCTTGCTCTTAACAGGGATTTCTTTCACTGCCCAAGCCAGTTCGTGGTCTCCACTGCTTCTGGTGCTGTCACAGTCTCTCAGTCCATTCCTCTCAGACCACTCTGCTGCCACTTCTCTGTTAGAGAACACCAGCTTCTTTCTCCTGGCCCTGCACTTTCCAACCCAGAAAGCTCCCATGATCCTCTGTCTCCCCAGGCTTTTACTGGCCTCACCACGGGCCTCCTGAGGCTTTGGCAGCATCGGGCCCCCAGGTGATTCCTCTTAGTTGGGTTGTCCCTGCTCACTGGCCTCAGGTGTGGTCCTACTCGCTGAACCAGGCGCAAAAGGTCAAATCGTCAACTGCATAGGGGTTCCAGACCTCATACTCCTTTCACATACAGACTACATTCATATGGCTACTAAGTGCTTTAAAAGATTCTTCTGAGAACACCTATTAAAAAATGCCATATTCAGTTACATTAAAAAAAAAAATCTTGGCTCAGTTTAGTAATCATCTTTATTAAGTACTTAAAGTGAAGGATATTATTCTAGCCCTTGTGAAAGGAATTAAGGAATCCTACATTAAGTATGATACTCCCAGATGTCAAGTCTTTTTCAATTAGTTAATTAGATGCAAATCTTCACTTGGAGAAAATTCAAAGGAAATTCAAATTACTGTATTTTTTTGTATATATTTACTAACATTTTCACTTGAGTTCTCAGTAAAAACAATAAAAAACTTAGAATAAAAGAAAAATCAACAAGCCTACAGTTTTGCTAAGCTGACAAAGAGCAAATCTGATTTAATTTTACTATCTTTTTTTAAGTAAAGATATATACAAAAATATACATTCTGTTAAAAATAGTATCTGAATTACATAAAAATGATGATTTAAGAATTCTTCTAGCTTTAAATTCTGTGATTTTTTGGTACACATAAGCAATATGTAAAAAGGTACATAGAAAAGTGTGAGCACATATTACAACCTAAAATGATCCATTAGTGGGTTGCTGAGATTCTACTGTAAACATCAAATGACAAACAGCCATATACTGAACACTGAACATATGCCCTCAAATTAGAAATAATCATCCTACTCCCAAAGCACACTAGCCAAGTAAACATTGTCCATACAGTTTTCAAGATGATGATGATAATAGTAGTAGCTGACACTGACTTAGTATTTACCCTGTGCCAGGCACTCTCTTAAGCCTTTTTAGTTGAATTATCTCATGTAATTGTCATAACAACTTCACAAGACAGGTATACTGACAGAGCCACGTACATACGAGAAAACTGGTGTTTGAGGTTCCACAGAAAGTATTACTCTAGAGGTGAAACCAGGAAGAACTCTAGTAGGCTGACCCTGGGCTGAGCTCTTAATCACCGTCTTCCTGAACTGCTTCTTACCACAGATCTTAATTCTTATGCCTAGCATATCCCACTTACCCTCTCATTCATTTTTCAAAAGGTTGTTCAGGCTATACAGCCTTTCTTGACTTTTAACTACCCTACTGTACTTACTAAAAAACAAGCAAAACTCTATTCATGTAAGTACATTATCTTTCTCTCTCCTCCTAGACCTTGACTTAAGTAAGCACAGGGACCAAAGTTCAACTCTGAATACCTCAGATCTAGCTCATTGCTAAATACTACAAGTATTTAGGTTAAAGTATAAGACAACATGACTGTAAATTATGATACAGATTTTCTGTTTGTGATCTGTAAAACAGTGATTTAAATTCAATATATATACATGATGAAAAGGCACTTTATATGGTATGTACAACAAGACGATCTATTCTCCTGAGAACACAATTCCTAAGAGGTAAAAATATGCTCTCAATTACAAATACAACACAATCCTGATCCAAATACCAACAACATTCTTCAAAGAGATGGAAAAACTAATCATTAACTTTATATGGAAAGGGAAGAAGCCCC
>NW_004444090.1:1933497-1950161 GCF_000243295.1 Trichechus manatus latirostris
GACATGTTGTGGGGTTGTTAACCAATGTCATAAAACAATATGTGTACTACTGTTTCATGAGAAACTATTTGTTCTGTAAGCCTTC
This sequence comes from Trichechus manatus latirostris, assembly GCF_000243295.1. NCBI lineage: Eukaryota > Metazoa > Chordata > Mammalia > Sirenia > Trichechidae > Trichechus > Trichechus manatus. The sequence continues at coordinate 1,933,583 of NW_004444090.1, forward strand.
ACCTGAAGTACGATTAAAAAAAAAAAATATATGCTCTCAAGTGGGACAAATTCCTAGAGAGATGCTGGAGATTGGGTTGTACATTAAAAAACAGAACTACAGGTCTGGATTTCCCCAAATTAACAATGCTCAGGGCTGATGTCACGATTCCTGCTGGACTGAGAATATGCTCTACTTTACAAACTCTATTATTAAGCACCCAAAGGATGCTCTACAACTTCTAATCAAGACAGCTTTTGTTTTTTCTCTTGGCAAAAGGGAGATGTAATTCATGAGGGTTGTTAGTTATAATGGGGAGAAAAATATTTGAGAAAACAAATATTTCAAAGAAGTTTCCCACGTTTTCATGAAACCTGTGGATATCACTCGTTGCTCAATTGCATATTCTGCTTTAGTCATATCTATTTGTGTTAAATATACCTATACAAAGAAGTAGTTGTGTGGATAATCTAAAACTAACAATTGCAAATAACTTTTTAGGTGGCAAAGAGAAGTGAGCCTGGCAGTAAATATCAGTATAATACACTTTAAAAAAAATCTAGAAATTACCATATTCTGTTTTTGCTTTTAATTAGGAAAATGTAAGAAAACACTACTTATTTTTTATACATTGTAAAAAGTAAACATGAGATAACGACAAAAAATGAGCACTTGAGTTCTCGTGAGTACGTTTTTATAACAAAAATGAGTTATTCAGAATGATTAAAAAGGATGTGGGATGAGGTACAAGATGAGGCATGATTTTAACTTTTAGCTATCCTACTGGGTATTTTTCTAGTTTATTTAAAACACACTTTTCAGGAAGTATCTTTCTCAAAATAAGCATATTGATTTGTAGCCAAACATTGTTCTTCATTTAACCATGACATATGATTTTGCTTAAACTTTGAAATATTCTATCTTAACTAAGACAAACTACTAGAAATAAAAAATAATCTTTATAGCATATAAATACACCATACTGTTAATCAAATTATTTTCAAAAAAATAAAATTTAACCAACATTTTTAAAATGTAATTTAACATTAATAACGTTAATAAACATTTAACAATAATACACAATGTTATCATTTTAAAATTAATGAATATTATGCTGTTGTTGTTCTGTGCCATTTAGTTGATTCCAACTCATAGTGACCCTACGGGACATAGTAGAACTGCCCCATAAGGTTTCCTAGGCTGTAGTCTTCACGGAAGCAGATACCAGGTCTTTTCTCACACAGAGCAGGCTGATGGATTCAAACTATCAACCTTTCGGTCAGCAGCCAAGCACTTAACCATTGTGCGACCAGGTTCCTAATAAATAGTATTAGCAAAACAAGACCAAACTCGTTGCTGTCGAGTCAATTCCCACCGACAGCAACCCTATAGAACAGAATAGAACTGCCTCATAGGGTTTCCAAGGATCGCCTGGTGGATTCAAACTGCCTACTTTTTGGTCAGCAGCCTAGTTCTTAACCACTGCTCAGCCAGGGCTCCAATAAATAGTATACTATGAACTAACTAATCAATTTAAAAATAAAGATTGGTTTTACTGTATGTATTAGCCAAACAGTACAAAGTTTTCTGTACTTAGTAGTGTGTTCATATTTAACTGAATATCTGTAAACAAATTTTAATTGCTTATTCATGGCCTGTGAGCAAAGATATATATATTTCCAAATTTATTTTAAAAAATGCAGTTTTAAGGTTTATTTTCCTTTGTAAATTTTATTAAAACTGTTTCAAAAATAAAATCATGAGGAAGAACACATGTGCACACACACAAAATTCATTAAGATGCAAATTCAGTTATGTCTACGCATACAAATAAGAGGATCAAATATTACATGGGCAGGAAGCCACCAACATTTAGTTGAGTACTTTTACATAACTGGATTTACATAAAAGGATTTACACTGGACACACCATGCATGTGTCTGTGCACATCAGTTTACTCAAAGCTATGAAAGAAAAGTGCTGGACAAGTAGCCTTGCACCAGGGTTAACTCCCTTGATGGGCAAAAAAAAAAAAGAAACTAGAATTAATTTTGAGGATATCAAGATAGTTTACAGAGAAAAAAAGAGTACTATCTATAGCAGATGTATCCTTGCTTCTACATCTCTTGCAATGTTTCTTCCCCCTCTCAAATGTTTGAAGGTTATGGTGAAAACAGAACAAAAGTATCAATAACACACAAAACAAAGGTACAAAAAAACCTTGCTGATATGTTACTTTACGAGAGAGAATGAAAGCTAGATATTCTGGTAGTTTCTGAAGCACCTACTGAGTTAGAGCCAAAATCAGGTATTTCTTGGCTCTTGCAGAATCTTTATTCAGAGTTCCTTTACAAATAACAGGCACCCCCTGCAAAACACTGATAAATCATGAACTGTTTCCACTATTATTACACTTCTCTTTACTCATTTCTTAGTCTCTCTGCTCTCTCAAATTTCTTTAGGATATATCTCCAACACAAGAAATATAATGTATCAAGCACTGTTGTTATGGTTCTCTGAGTTTCCTTTTTTTTTTTTTTTACAACATTACTGTCAACAGCACCCTCATCTTCCCAATCACATAGGCTTGCACTTCGGCTTTAATTCCTATTCTTATATCCAATCTATCAAAAATTCCTTTTTTTTTGTTTGTTTTTTTCCATTCCTACCACAATCTCTCTCAGAATCATCTTTGATCCATGGTACCTGAATATTTTATACCTTGACTATTACAAAATCAAACTAAACCCACTGCCGTCAAGTCGATTCTGACTCATAGCAACCCCATAGGGTTTCCAATGCTGTACATTTCTACGGAAGCAGGCTGCCACATCTTTCTCCCATGGAGCCGCTGGTGGTTTCAAACTGCTGACCTTTTGGTTAGCAGTCAATCGCTTCAACTACTGTGCCACAAGGGCTCCTCAGAACCTCCTATTTCCTCTTTCTTCAGCTTCTCTAAAAGCCAGTTAGTTTTATATAGTAAGAAATAATTTGAGCATGTTAGTCCCTTCTGGAAGCCCAGAAAAGCAAATTTGATAATCCATGAAAAGCACCTTAACCTACTGAGAAAGTACTCTTACCATTGCTGTAACATTCAATTCTTTATAAATGAAATCCAAACTCTTAACCACATGATTAATGTCTTTTTATAAATGGATGCATTCATTGAATCTTATCATTCACATTTCTGTTCTAGCTAAGCAAAACCTAGTAGTCAATGTCCACTGTTCAAGACTTGTTCCATCCCACTTCAGTGCCTTTACATATGCTATTTCTTCTCTGGATATGCCTCTGCTCCTTTTTATTACCTAAAATTCTTCTATCAGACTTAGATTCAAAATGCTTGCCTCTACATGAAACCTTATCTGATTCAACCCTTCTGACTTGGTTCATTCTTTAATCAGTACCTTTATCACTAATTAGAAATATGGCTTATAGTATAGTATTTAAAATGTGCATATGCTTCATGTTTCTAAAAGTCTTATTTTTTCTAGCTGAAATACTAAATCCCAACTTGATTGGGCTAGTACCTGATCATCCCTCAGGTCTCACGTTTTCCTCCCTTTGGGAAGCCTTCCCTGACCCCCCCCAACACTAACATACATCCTCCTTCCTGTGAACTCCCACTACACGCTACTTCCCCATCATAGAACTTACCTTGTTTTAGTGTAACTGAACTATAATTCCCACGGGTGGTAATTCCTGTGATAGAGGGTTCTCATCTATAATTTTAGCTCTTGTAACCCCAGCTCCTACAAAGTGCTTGACTGACAATAAATGATCGATAAACATTATAATAATTGAATAACAGAATATAATCAGCTGGTAAAAAGAATGAATAAAACTCTATGTATTGGTTTAGAAAATGCTTCTAAGACATTAAAAAAAGCAAGGTGGAGAATTGTGTTTATAGTATACTACCATTTATGTAAAAAAGGGCAAAATATTCATATAATTTGCATATGCATGATACATCTCTGAAAGAACATAAAACAGTAAAACTGATTACCTATGGGGGATGGGTGAGAACTGGGTGGATGAAGCTAGGGGTGAGAGAGGGAGCCTTTTCACTGGATACATTTTTATACTTTTAAAATCATGCAAATTATTTCCTATCTATAGAATTAAAAAAATAAATTTAATTTTTAAAAGGTGAATGAATGAATAATGCCCCTAAGAAACCACAAATAGGGTTCTGTACAGAGCAACTGTGTAACATGTGGCATTCCCTTCTTCATCTCATAAGAAAGCAAAATCAAAGTCAGTAAAATCTGTTTCTTAAGTGTTATAGCTAAGCCTAACACCTCAAAGAACCAGAACGACTAGGAATTTTGTTGATAAAATATTTGCTTTGTTGTTGTTAGCTGCCATTGAGTTGGCTGCACAATGAGATCAGAATGTTATGATCCATAGGGTTTTCATGGCTAATTTTCAGAAACAGACCACCACACCTTTCTTCCTGGTCTGTTTTAGTCTGGAGGCTCCGTTGAAACCTGCTCAGTATCATAACAACATGCAAGCCTCCAATGACAGATGACTGGTGGTTGCACTTAAGGTGCACAGGCCAGGAAAAAAACTAGGGTCTCCTGCACGGAAGACGACAATTCTACCACTGAATAACCACTGTCCCCTGTTTGCTTTGTTTAGTAATCTTAAAATGCAAACTCAGTAAGTCAAGTGGCATTTTAAGTTGATTTTTGAATATTCTTTCAAAGACCATAATGAGTAAATATGTACTGCTTATTATTTACAAATTTACATACTGACTTTAAAAGATGTGATAGCCAGCCTCCAAAATGGCCTCCAATGATCCTCGCCTCCTGGTATTCACACTTGAGTATAGTCCCCTCCCACATAGAATTGTGGCTTGCCTGCGTGAACAATAAATAGAATGCGGCAGAAGTGAAGGTATGTGACTTCTCAGGCTAGGTCATAAAAGACATTACAGTTTCTACTGCGATCTCTCCTGGATCACTTATTCTGGGGCAAACTAGTCCCCATGTCATAAGGACACTTAAGGAGCCCACGTGGGGAGGAACTGAGGCCTCCCTTCAACAGCCAGAATCGATTTGTCAGTCACGTAAGTGAGCCATTTTATAAGTGGATCTGTCAGCCGCAACCAAACCTTCAGATGACTGCAGCCCAAGCTGACATCTAACTGCAACCTCACAAGAAACGAAAACCAGAACCCTACAGCCAAACTGCTCTCCAATTCCTTACTGACAGAAACCGTGAGAGATGTTTACTGTTGTGTATTAAGCCACTACATTTTCAGATAATTTGTGATGTGGCAACAGGTAAGTAAAGAGTTTATTTATTCTCGAATAATATTTACCTTCTTTAAACTCCAATCTCTATAATTTAAAAGATATAATTAAATAGTAGTTACCAAATTACAAAAAACTAATATGCAGCCTCAAGTTATAGAATCAGATAGGTTTGGAGCACTGTGCTTAGAAGACAGCCTTACAATAAAATAACAGATGCCATCTGAAATCATCTTGCTGGAATCTGTCATTAAAACTCAAGGTTGAACTCCTAACTACAGTAAATTGGTGGTAATACTGTATACAATACAGAAGTAATTTCAGTATTCATTTTTCTTCCAAAATGACAGATATTAACATTTAAAGTGAGCATTATGTTCTTTTTTTCCCTCAACATCTTCCTCTGAAGGAACTTTTACAATTGAGACACACTGTAAGGCATGTTTAACTGTGTGTGGAAATTAGCCCACTGTGCCAGTGCATCATGCCAAAGACAAGCAAAAAGCATAATCAGTGGTCTGAGGTGGTATTTGTGGGTAACTAATATAAAAAGGTTCCAGTTATCTGAAAAATTTGATTGATCAAAATAACACATATCCTAAGCGTTTCAGGTAGCTGAGATTTCTTACTACTTTATCATGATATAATGGCACAATCAAGTTCAACTGAAAAATATAGGGCTACTTACCTGTATAACTCAAAGAACTAAGACTGGTGTGCTTTTAAAGTTTCACTGGTTACAGTCAGTTGTCACGTCTAAATGATGACAATTTATCTGTACTCTTGCTATATTGCTGCTTTATTTTATAGTAAAGACATGGAAACAAACTCACTTGTTTAGGTGAAAGTTCTCCTATAAAATAAATATGCATTCAAAATTTCTATTTTCTTAGTTACAACGTGAGGTCGCATTCTAGAACCTTAGATAAATAGAAACATAAGCTCTGGTTGAGTACCAAATTTTTGTATAGATAGTACTGATAAATCTGTTATTACCACTTAGGTAAAATTTTTTTTTTTTTTTGGAAAGCAGTAACACTAAACTAAATGTTTGTTTACATGAGGTCTTTGTTCACAAACACAAAATAACAGCAATCTAAACAGTAAGCCCATAACAGATATAGGCCTGCAATAACCACAGCAGCTTGAAACATAAGATATATTTTCTAGAACAAGAGTAGGGAATTTATTTTCCTGTTTGTTCATATGAAACTCCTTCCATAAGAGACTTTGTCATTACCTCAGAAGAAAAAGGACTGGAAATGTCTCCTGCAGCATAGAAATATGAAAAGATAGCTATATAAAACTTAAAAAAGAAGAGAGGGAAAAGTAAAGGAGATATCAAATTCTTTAAGGTTTAAATGAGATAAAGTTCATATTAACAATTCATCATTTCCTAGATCAACGGTTATCACGTTATATTATCATAAGTCCCCCACTGGTTTTTAAATTCAGATTTCTTTTGATTCAAAAGTTTATCTTAAAGCTAATGTGCTCCAATAACAATAAGGTACTAGTGTTTTACTTGTACAAGTTACATTAAGAATATTTTTGACTGGCTATCATTACCAAGCATTTTGATCAAAGATTATACAGAAAAATTTTGATCAAAAGGGGGAAAATGCAGAACAGAATTTCAAATTATCACGGACTCCAGACTTTCTGGAGCCATGGCAGCTGGATTAACCCTTGAAACTACTGCCCTGAGATAATCTTTAAGCCTTAAACCAAAAATATCCCCTGAAGTCTTCTTAAAACCAAACAATAGTTCAGCTTAAGTAGTAAAGAATGTCTGCCTTGAGGATTGTGCTCTTTCAAGATCTATCTACACAGGATCAAATTGACAATAGCAACTCAAAAGACTAGACAGGAAACTTAGGGGACAGTGAGTTTATGTTAAAGTGGGAAGAGTAACTCAGAAAAGGAGGGTGAAAATGGTTGCATAACTTGAAGAATGTAATCAATGCTACTGAATTGTACATGTAGAAACTGTTGAATTGGTGTATGTTTTGCTGTGTATATTCTCAACAACAAAATAAATAAAATTAAAAAAAGAATATTTATGAAAAAATGAAGTCATTTATCTGATTAAATAATAATCATTAATTTTTAGTCTTCATACTGTAAATGTAAATACTTCTTAAGTTAACTCATATTGTAAAAAGCACATATTACAAAAGTGCATATTGTACTTTTTAACTGTAGTATATTTTAAAATCTACAACAGAAACTTTATTTCATAATACTTACATAGACAAAATTCTAAGGAATTTTCAAGCCTTGATTCATCTAGTATTTCCCCAAATTTGGGCCACTAACTCAATATGAGATGATTTCATGGAACAAGGACAGGACTAAGCAATAATGAATTACTTGAGGACACAATTTCCTCTTCAATCTCTTTTCGTCCCTCCGGCAGCATCAAGAATAATGTCTCAGTTTGGTGCCAGAACGTTATAATACCTCTGCAATTCTCGATAATATTCCTTTTAAACAATGAGTAGCAAGTCTAGGCTAAGAGCCTTCAATAGGCAATAGTTTCTAGCTAGAATTTAATAACACTATTTTGTTTTCAAGTCCCTGGGTGTGCAAGTAGTTAAGCACTTGATTACCAACCAAAAGGTTCAGGGTTCAAATCAATTCAGAAGTGCCACAGAAGAAAGGCTTGGAGATCTGGAGATCTGGAGATCTGCTTCTAAAAGGTCACAGCCTTAAAACCTCTATGAAGTACAGTTCTACCCTACAACAAATGGGGTCTCCATGAGTCAGAATCAACTTGATTGCAACTGGTTTTGTTTTCATTATTTTTATTTTTATGCCCACTTTCTATTTATGGAAAGTGATTCCTGCTTTTTATTTATGGTAGTTATTTCAAGTTTCCTTTAAAGATAATTTTAAGAAAGTAACCACATTGATTCAAAGATATATTAAGAAAATAAGTATACAGGAATATGTCCACATGCTGACATTCTGATGTTGCTGTAAGAATGACTAAACCATTTGGTCAACAAATAAATGTAAGTGCCTATTATGTCCGTGTCATTGGTTTAGCCATTGTTAAGGACAGAGAAAGATGTTCAAAAAAATGTACACAGGAAGCTTATTAGAGGAGGAAATTAATTCAAAATGAGGTATTCACTTTGAATTCATGATAGGATTCACAGACAAGTTAGCATCTGAGCTAAGACTTGAAAGATAGGTATGATTTAGATACTTAGAGATAGGGAAAGCCTTCTAAGAGAGCAAAAGCATAACAATACAGACCTGAGTGGAGGACATGTTCCAAATCTTGATTGTGATGGTGGTTACACAGGTGTGTATGTATTTGTTAAAACTCAATGAAATGTACGCTTAAAATGGGTATACATTATTGTACGTAAATCTTACCTTAATAAAGTTGATAAAATTATCTCTGCCCTATGCAATGAAAGTATGAGTTAAAGATCATTGAAGTTGCAGGTGTGGATAGCTTGGGGAGAGGGACTGTTATGAGTTGAATTGTGTCCCCTAAAAAGATACGTAGAAGTCCTAGTCCATCCACCCACCCCTCAATGAATCTGTGAATGTGACTTTATTTGGAAATAGGGTCTTTGCAGATGTAAATTAACATGTGCTCATATTTCCTAGTCCAACATGACTACTATCCTTAAAAAAAAAAAAAAAAAAAGAGGAGACACACAGGGAAGAATGACCACGTGGAGATAGATAGAGGCAAAGGTTGGACTTATGCTGCCACAAACAAAGGAATGCCTAGGGCCACCAGAAGCTGGAAGAAGCAAGGAAGAATCTCTCCTTAGAGCCTTCAGGGAAAGCATCGCTCCGCTGACAACCTGAGTTAGACTTTTAGCCTGCAGAACTGCGAGAAAATAAATTTCTGTTGTTACAAGTCACCCAGTTTGTGGTAAATTGTTATGGAAGCCCTAGGAAACTAATACAGGTGGTGAACATAAGAAAAAACGAATTACAATTTAAAGACAAGTGGATCGATGTATTTATTTTCATATAATAAATTCTCAATACAAACTGTTTGCTATTACACAAAAATATTAGCTCTATCCTTCTATTTAGGTCTATCCTTCTATTTAAGAGTTTTATTTCAGAGAAAGAATTTATCAAAGGTTTACCTATTGTCATGGATTTGTGTCCCCCAAAAATGTGTATCGATTTGCCTATGCCATGATTCTCACTATTGTGTGATTGCCCACCATTTTGTTATCGGATGTGATTTTCCTAGTGTTGTAAATCCTATCTCTATGATGTAAATGAGATGGGATTAGTGGCAGTTATGTTAATGAGGCAGGACTCAATCTACAAGATTAGATTGTGTTTTAAGCCAATCTCTTTTGAGATATAAAAGAAAGAAGCGAGCAGAGAGACAGGTGGACCTCCTATCACCAAGAAAGCACTGCTGGGAACAGAGCGCATCCTCTGGACCTGGAGGTTCCTATGCAGAGAAGCTTCTAGACCAGCGGAAGACTGATGACAAGGACCTTCCTCAGAGCCGACAGAGAGAGAAAGCCTTCCCCTGGAGCTGATGCTCTGAATTTGGACTTCTAGCCTCCTAGACTGTGAGAGAATAAACTTCTCTTTGTTAAAGCCAGCCACTTGTATTTCTGTTATAGCAGCCCTAGATAACTAAGACACCTATTAAAATTCAATATTCTGTTCCCATCCTTTCCTACAACTGGAAACCCTAACAAAGTAACAAAAACAGGCAGAAACATCCACGTTGGTTGCTTTCATAATTTAGCAAAAAAAAAAAAAGTTAAGATTGTATTCAATAGTTAAGATCCTGTTTCTTAGCAATGAGAAATAACTATTTTAGAATTAATGTTTTAACCTTTAACTGGCTTTCATGATCTATGCTCTTAAAGTTATTTACTATTTAAGCATATTTCAGGTAGTCTCTATCACTTTCACAGTTGTAAGAATTCATTACTGGAAAAGCAAATCATTCATAGCAAAACCAACGCCATCATCATCGAAACTTTACTTGTTGCAACTTTAAAATTCCATTCTGAATAAAATCAGTAACTCGATCATGAAATCAAGTTCAAAACATGAATTAATTATGGCTAAAGAAAAGCATCAGGAGACCAGGGAAGGTAAAAAATAAAAAATCTTTGCCATAAATTAATGCATGAAAGCTCACAAAGACCTATGTGCATCCTTAATATTAATATTTTAACTAAGGATAATATAAGCCTTTTCCTTATACCAGTGAGAGTTGCCACTTGATCTTCATGTTCCAGAATACTTCACACTTAAAACTGAAAGCCCATAATAAATAATAAAGCCCATAAATAAATAACTTAGTACTTAAAGCATAATGCATGAAATTTTAGAGCTGAAAAGGAGACTCAATAATCATGAAGCATAGAAATTTTCAAATTGGTATTCTATGTTAATTATATTCTAGGAGATGTTATGTTATAGCTCTCTCGCCAGGTAACTTTAGGAAATGCTGTGATAATCTTCCCCTGGAGATTTACACTGCATATTAGCATAGTGAAGGTTTGAGAAGTCCTGCAGTTAAAAGCAAATCAAAAGTCATTTAACTTGGTTTAACCCAGTGTATTCCCAAATTATTTGCCATGGAACACTGTTTCGGAGCAATGAACTTACTAACTGCTTTACAAAAGTGTTCAGGAGAAACATCTGTTTGGAAAACCCTGACTTTGTCAAATTCCCTTAAGTAGATAACAAAACTGAGGCCACCTGATTAGTGGCAGAATGAAGGACTTCAACCTGAATCTTATTCCCAGCCCAGAGCTCTTCCTATTACTTCAACTACAAAATAGGATTCTTTTGACCGTGTACAGCGACAACATTTAATTTACATTTAACATTTTGGCTATGGCATCACATTTTCTGGTTTGCGTATTAACTTCAAAAAAAAAACAAACAAACCTGTTGCCGTCGAGTCTGACTCACAGCAACCCTACAGGACAGAGTAGAACTACCCCACAGGGTTTCCAAGCAGTGCCTGGTGGATTCAAACTGTCGACCTTTTGGTTAGCAGCCATAGCTCTTAACCACAACGCCACCAGGGTTTCCATGTATTAACTTAGATGCTTTAACTCTTCCGTCAAGAATTGGGTCCCAAATAATCAGCCCCATCTGTATATTTGCTATTGCTTAGCATTTCTGAGGAATGATTTAGAGTGGTGGCTGAAAAGTAATGACTGAAGTAAAGCATTTGGACTACATGTGGTTTTAATTACCTCATGTTACAATTTCTATTAGCTCAACTAAATCACTGTGTTGCCTATCAGGTGGTGAGTTACCTAGGACAAAATGTTAACATACGCTATCCATAAACAGACCTCGAAAGTAGCCCACATTAATTTTGACACATAAAATTAAAATACAAGATCTCATATCTGCATAGAAGATAAGCAGTCAGCATGAGTAGGAATCGACTCGACGGCAATGGGTTTGGTTTTTTTCTTTTATATAGTTCAAGGCTTATTTGTCAGGCAAATAAGCACTTAAACCCATTGCCGTCGAGTCGATTCCGACTCATAGCCACCCTATATAGGCAGAGGAGAATTGCCTTATAGGGTTTCCAAGAAGCGGCCGGTGGATTCGAACTGCCGACCTCTAGGTTAGCAGCGTTAGCCACTGCGCCACCATATTTTTGTGATCATCAAAAAGAAAAACAAATTGCTTTAACTACACTCTCCAAATCAGATTTTTCCAATCTTTTTATTTCTCAAATTTCACAATACTCTAAAATGGAGTAAGAATCAAAATACAATTAACAAAGCTTTAAAAAAGTAGTTGATTACGTTTACCCCCTCCCCCCTGCCCCCGGAGTAGGCGAGAAGAAAAGAAAAAACCGAACAAGTAACCATTGTTACGTTGCAACTTTAGGGCTTGGAAATCAAAGGTGATAATTGTTAATAACTTCCGTAGGACTAATCTGACTTCCTCTTAATAAACTTCCGTACTCCTTTCTAACCCCCTCCCGTGAACATTTACCATAACTGACATTCTTCTTTCCTCAAAACTAAGAGAATCCAGAGTCAATGAGGCGACACTATACACTGATTCCGCCAACAAAGAGGTTACTCCCCATGTCTTTACCACACAGGTGCGACCTGCACTGCAACCTCGGCCCGAGCCACCGGACGCCCCGGACCCACCCTTGCCCAGGGCCGCCCTCGCGCCTCCGCCCGTCGGTGCCCGCGCAGCTCCCGCATCCCCGAAACCCAGAGGGCGGACAGCCGGCTCCAGGCGGGGCCGGGACCGCGATACCCCGACGCCACAGCAGCCCGACCCGTAGCGCGTCCTCGCGACTCCAGCACAAGCCAGTCCGAGGAGGTCGCCTTGGTTCGGCGGCCGGCCTCGCGACCGCGCTGGGGATGGGGACGCTGTTACCTGCTGTGTGCTCGCCCGCTCCCAGCCGGCGCCGCTCTCCGGGCAACCGCGGCAGCTACAAGCAGGCCGGAGCCGAAGGGCCCGGTGACAGCTCCCAGAATGCACCGCGCCCGCGAACACGCCGACGTCGACGTCCACCGCCTAGCTCTCCGCCCCCAGTCGGCTCCTCGCCTCCCGGCTGTCACCACAGCGCCCTCTACCTGCCATTTCGGGAAGCGGTTTACGGTTAAAAACCGCAGAAAACCAAACCCAAACCCAATGCCGCCCAGTAGATTAGAACTGCCCCACAGGGTTTCCAAGGAGGGACTGGTGGATTCGAACTGCCAACCTTTTGGTTAGCAGCCGGTGTCTCTTAACCACTACGCCAGCAGGGTTCCTAGCAGAAGGGGCGGGGGGGGGGGGGCGGGCAGGAAAAGAGGTTTTTAGTAGCTGTTTTCAACTTGCCAGGGCCAGTCCCGTCTTGATGCAGAGTTTGAAGAGAGGGGAAGAATTGAATACAACTTTTACAGCTGGAGGATTCCTTCTGTATTTTATATGAGCAACTTGAGGCCCGAAGAGGTTAGGAGACTTGTGAAATTAGGAGACAAATAGTTGCAACCATTTTCAACTACAAGTTACTCCAAGGAGGATTGCACCATTTTACCTAGACTATAAAGTCAAAATATGATGCACACTTTTTCAACGAGTGACTACATATAAAATATAAAAACCACTAAAAATAATCAAACACCAGTTATGAGGGGCATGCTATGCTAAGAATGTTAGATATTTTAATATAATGCATCAATATTTTAAGCGCTTAGTAGCCTTGGAGATTATAGGTGGATGATGATATGAGGAGTTGAAATCATTACCCTAGAAATAGATGAATTATTTGAGATGGAATAGTAGTAAACTCAATTCTTTTAACTGAGTTATTACCTCGATCCATGATTTCGAATTACTGTGATAGATACACAAATCTGTGCAGCAACAGATAAATGTTTATCAGCATAAAAAAGAATCACAAATACTAATTTTAGAATAATTGTCTTAAGCTAGTATTTTTGATGAAGTGGGTTTATTTTATTTGGAAATGCTTTAAATTAATATTTTTGGTGTGTGATAATTATGACCTTGAAATTATAAAGCAACATCAATAAGCATGAAATCTTATGTATACAAGCCACAATTGTCTTTGTTTTTAAAAACAGCTTCTTGTTTTTAAAGAAGTCCTACTGTAACACTACTTATATTTTAATATTTAAAGTGAACTTATATTTTAATGTTTCCCAATTAGAAGTATTTAAATTATAGTAGATCCTTTCCTTCACTGTGTCAACATTTCCAAAACTATCTTTTAGTAGTAGTGTAATATTTACACTTCTCTGAGTCAGTTTTTACTTCTGCAAAAGTGAAGAGTGGAGATGTATAGTTGGAATCATCCTCATCTTCCTTTTTTCAAAGGTTGTATGAATGCTTTATTCTGTGATTGAAGATACTGCGCTTCAGCCACACACTCTTCTGAATATCACACCCGTTGTGGTCGAGTCCATTCCGACTCACAGCGACACTATTTAACAAAGTAGAACTGCCCAAAGGGTTTCCGAGAAGCAGCCCGTGGATTTGAACTGCCAACCTTTCGGTTAAGGAGCCTTAGCTCTTTACCACTGCGCCACCAGGACGCCACTATTCTAAATAGGTAACAGAAAACTTTGTTGCATTTTTTTTTTCTTTTTTTGGCAACTGTTTCAATCTTGGAGAGATCATGTCTAAGTTGAGAAGCAATGCCAAGTCAATCCCTGACACCTGTTGCCTGGGACAGAGGGGAGCTACCAATCGACCTTAACCAAAAAACCCAAACCCGTTGCGGTACAGTCGATTCCGACTCATAGCGACTCTACAGGAGAGTAGAACCGCCCCATAGGGTTTCCAAGCAGCGCCTAGTGGATTCGAACTACCGACCTTTTGGTTAGCAGCCGTAGCTCTTAACCACTATGCACCAGGGTTTCCAACCAAAAGACTCCAGTTCATAAAAAAAGGGAACAAAATAAAGTGGATTTAAGGTAGGTAATTCTACTCCTGGGCTTCCTGGGGGTGGTGCCCGCCTGTATCGCCTCCCTCTATGATCTCCCTCTCTTCATGTCCCATCCTTACCTGAGTTAGCCACAGGAGTGTACCCCGATAATAATTTTTGTTGTCATTTTCAGGAACACTGATACTCCAGGCCACGCCCATGAGCAGCAGAATCGTAGGATAAACTAGCTTCCTCCGCCCACTTTTCTCAGCGTTGGGGGCGAAACGCGCACACCCCTCAGGTCCAGAACCCTCGCGGCGGCGCGCTCTCCGCCCGGCAGGCGGCGCTGTGGGCTGAGAGGTCGCTCCAGCCGCACGTTTGGATCCTGGCAGGCTGCTCCGCCGCCGCTGCCGCCACCACTGCTGGTGCTCCGCTGCATGTGCAGCACGTCTGCTTCCGGTGGCCCGGTTCGCCAGAATCTCCCGCTCTGTTCCGCCCGGGGCGGGGGCTCCCGCCATGACGGCGTCGCCGGCCGCGATGCGCGTGTTCCTGGAGGTCAGGAGACGGCTGCAGAGCGCGCTGCTGATCCTGGGGTAAGGCCTGGGGCGGGCTTGTGGACATCCAGGGGCGGTGGCCAAATCGCTTTGCTGCTGTCCGGCGGTCTCCGCCTCCCTTGGAAGGTCGGATTTTGAATTTCTTTAGAGTTGCTGAGAGCCTCTCGATAATGAAAGTGGAGTCCCCCTCCAAGAGTAGTACCCCGACAAATGCAGTTTCAGCCCCACACCAAACTTTCTGAATCAGAATCAACATTTTAACAAGATTCCCGGGATTCAAATGCATATTAACGTTTGCGGAGCAGTGATGTAAAAATACTGCTGGCAAGGACCCGGCGTTTCCCACATAACAATGCAAAAAATGCCTTGTGTGTCTCCGTTCGGGACCCTCATTATGGGATCAATTCCAGTGTGTGAGCTTCCTGTTTTGTAAATTACCTTCTGGTCTCGTCCCTCACCGCCCCTCCACCCTTCCAAAAAAAACCCTGCTCTTTGCAGAGAAACTGACACAGTCGTTCCGTAAACGTGTGTTAAATGAGCAAGTAACAAAGGTTGGGGACTTCTTATTGGAGCTCATTCTTTTATTCATATCCCAAGTTCCGATGAGAAGCCTGCAAACGTTTAACTCGTTATTCACTACACAACAAGAAACTTACAGGAGAAATATTCCCTTTGCTTGGCAGCAATTTTAATGGTATGTAGTCCCGTCATCTATTTTCCCGTGAGCTCTGTTTCAGGCAGAGTAAATTAGTTGTTAAAATCCTCAAAACGTCATTTTTATTACCGAGCACCACTCTGAGGTAAATTGATGCTCAGCTTTTTCTCTTATCCTTACATCTGGTGTGGCAGCTTTAAATTTGACATTAGATCTGGGTTGTATCCTAGCTTTCTCACAAGGGTAGAATCATTTAATCTTGACTCAATTGTAAGGAGCCCTGATGGCAGAGTGATTAAAGTGCTCAGCTGCTAACCTAAAGGTCAGCGGTTTGAACCAACCGGCCGCTCTTTGGCAGAAAGATGTAGCAGCCTGCTCCCCTAAAGATTTGCAGGAAATCCGGTGGGGCAGTTCTCCTGTGTCCTGTAGGGTTACTATGAGTCAGAATCGACTCCACGGTAGTGGATTTGGTTTCTTCAATTGTAAAATGGGTACAATATTTATTACTACATCAAACTATTTAAAATGATGAGTTCAAACAAATATCTCCAATTCCGATCCACCTTGTAGGGTTGTTGGAAGCCTCAGTAAGATCATGTATGTATAAGACTTAGTTAAATTTAAAGCATCATGGAAATGTAGATGACTTTATATTTCAGATCACTTTAGCGCTTTCTTAAAAAGCTAGAAATAGAAGTACGATACCATCCAGCTCTTCCGCTCCTTGGAATATATCCTAGAGAAA
>NW_004444090.1:1950261-2026094 GCF_000243295.1 Trichechus manatus latirostris
TCCTTGGAATATATCCTAGAGAAATAAGAGCCATCACACGAATAGATATATGCACACCCATGTTCATTGCAGCACTGTTCACAGTAGCAAAAAGATGGAAACAACCTAGGTGCCCATCAGTGGACAAATGGAGAAACAAATTATGGTATATCCACACAATGGAGTACTACACAATGATAAAGAACAACGATGAAGCCGTGAAACGTAACGTGGAGGAAGCTGGAGGTCATTATTCTGAGTGAATTTAGTCAGTCACAGAAGGACAAATATTGTATAAGACGACTATTATAAGAACTCAAGGAAAGGTTTAAACACAGAAGAAAACATTCTTTGATGGTTATGAGGGTGGGGAGGGAGAGTGAGGGTTATTTACTAACTAGATAGTAGATAAGAATTATTTCAGGTGAAGGGAAGGACAGCACACACTACAGGGGAAGTCAACACAACTGGACTAAACCAAAGCTAAGAAGTTTCCTGAATACAACCAAACACTTTGAGGGACAGAGTAGCAGGGGTGGGGGTCTGGGGACCATGCTTTCAGGGGACATCTAGGTCAATTGGCAGAAAAAAGCTTATTAAGGAAATGTTCTACATCCTATTTTGGTGAGTGGCGTCTGGGGTCTTAAAAGCTTGCAGGTGGCCATCTAAGATGCATCAATTGTTCTCAACCACCTGGAATAAAGGAGAATGAAGAACACCAAAGATACAAGGGAAGTATTAGCCCAAGAGACAGAAAGGGCCACATAAACCAGAGACTTCATCAGCCTGAGACCAGAAGAACTAGATGGTGCGTGGCTACCACCAATGACTGCCCTGACAGGGAACACAACAGAGAGTCCCTGATGGAGCAGGAGAAGGGTGGGGTGCAGAACTCAAATTCTAGTAAGAAGACCAGACTTGATGGTCTGACTGAGATTGGAGAAACCCCAGAAAGCATGGCCCCTGGATTCTGTATCAGTCCAGAACTAAAAAAATATCCGAGGTCAACTCTTCAGACAGGGATTGGACTGGACCATGGGACATAAAGTGATACTCGTGAGGAGTGTGCCTCTTAGCTCAAGTAGATACAAGAGACTGAATGGGCAGCTTATGTCTGGAGGTGAGATGGGAAGGCAGAGAGGGTTAGGAGCTGGTTGAATGGACATGGGGAATTGGGTGGAAAGGAGGAGTATGCTGTCACAGCATGGGGAGCAATTAGAGTCACATAACTATGTATAAATTTTTGTATGCGGGAAAAAAGAAAATATCACCAGCATTTGGAAAGCCCCCTTGAATCCCTTCCCTGTTACTGCAGCCCCAAAGGTAATCATTCTCCTTCTAACACCACAGATTCATTTTGACGGATTCATCATATGATTCATCATAATTTTATATGAATAAAATCATTCAGTATGTTAAAAAAAAAAAAGATTATAGCAAAGAAAACCCTATGGAACTGTTCTACTCTGTAATACGCGAAGTCACCATGAGTTGGAATCAGCGTGATAGCAACTAACAACAAGCATAGATGTGTTTTCCTTTATAAGAAACTGCCAAAACATTCTCCAGTGTGGTTGTATGAGTTTACACTCCTACCAGGAAAAAAAAAAAAAGAGTTGCTTCCCCTTTTCACCTACATTTAGTGTTGTTAGTCAGTTTTTATTGTAGTCATTCTAGTGGGTATAAAGTGGTATCTCATTGTAGTTTTAATATGCATTTCCCTGATGACTAATGTTGAGTAGCTTTTCATTTGATTTTTGGCTATTCATATGTGTTCTTTTGTACAGTGTCTGTTCTAATATTTTGCCATAAAAAAAAATCATGTTGTTTGTTTTATTGTTGAATTGCAAAAGTTCTTTAATTTGGAAACCTTTCTCATATATATGAAAATATGTGAATATTTTCTCCCAATCTGTGGCTTGCCTTTTCATTTTCTTCATAGTATTTTTTGATAAGCAGTAAAAAATAATTTTAATGAAGTCCAGCATATCAGTTATTTCTTTAAGGTTAGTGGTTTTTTTGTGTCTTAAGAATTATCTTTATTTGTCTCAAGGTTTTGAAGATTTTTTCCTATGTATTTTTTTTTATAGAAGTTATATAATTTTAGCATTTACAGTGAGGTCTATAAGCTATGTCAGATTAATTTTTTAGTTTAAAATGAAGTAGATATCAAAGTCCTTTTTTTTTTCCATGAGGATATCCAGTTGTTCCATCACCATTAGTTAAAAAGTCTATCATTTCCTCATTGACAAAACTTAGCATCTTCCGCAGAAATCAATTGACTGTATATGTGTGGGTCTATTTCTGGACTCTTCTGTTCCACTGATCTTTTGTCTTTCCTTAAGCCAGGATGGCATAGTGCTTAAGAGTTCAGCTTTTAACCAGAAGGTCAGCAGTTCGAATCCACCAGGCGCTTTTGGAAACCCTATGAGACGGTTCTACTCGGTTCTATAGGGTCACTATGAGTCGGAATCAACTCGATGGCCGTGGGTTAAGCCAGTATAATGCTGTCTTTTTTTTTTTAAATATTAAAAAAAATTTTTAAATTGGACTTTAGATTAAGGTTTACAGGGCAAACTAGCTTCTCATTGAACAATATTCATATTGTTTTGTGACATTGGTTACCAGTCCCACAATATGTCAACACTCCCCTTCTCTACCTTTGGTTCCCCATTACTAACTTTCCTGTCCCCTCCTGCTTTCTCCTTCATGCCTCTGGGCTGGTATGTCCATTTAGTCTTTTTTTGTTTTATTGGCCTGTCTAATCTTTGGCTGAAGGGTGAACCACAAGAGTGACTTTTATAGCCTCTGTCTGACCAGTAAGTCTGGATTTTTTGTTTGTTTTTGTTTTTTGTGAGTTAGAATTTTTTTCTACATTCTTCTCCAGCTCTGTTCAGGACCCTCTGTTACGATCCTTGTCAGAGCAGTCAGTGGTAGTAGTCGGGCACCATCTAGTTGTGCTGGACTCAGTCTGGTGGAGGCCGTGGACTAATCTTTCCCTTGTGTCTTTGATTTTCTTCATTCTCCCTTGCTCCAGATTGGGTGAGACTAGTGGAGAATCTTAGATGGTCGCTCACAAGCTTTTAAGACCCCAGACGCTACTCACCAAAGTAGAATGTAGAACATTTTGTTTATAAACTGTTATGCCAGTTGAGCTAGATGTTCCCCAAGATCATAGTCCTCACAGCCCTCAGCCCGGTAATTTGGTCCCTCAAGGAGTTTGGATGTATCTATGGAGCTTCCATGACCTTACTTTGGACAAGTTGTGCTGGCTTCCCCAGTATTGTGTACTGTCTTAACTTTCACAAAAGTTACCATTTATCTATTGTCTATTTAGTGTTTTTCCCTCCCGACCCCTCCCCTCCCTCTTTTCTTCCCCACCTGTCCCCTCCCTCATAACCATCAAAGATTGTTTCTTTGTGTGTGTAAGTCTTTTCATGAGTTTTTACAGTAGAGGTCTCACAGAGTATTTTCCTTTTGTGATTGACTTATTTCACTCAGCATAATGCCCCCCAGATTTATCCATGTCGTGAGATGCTTCGCAGATTCATCATTGTTCTTCATTGTTGCATAGTATTCCATTGTGTGCATGTACCACAGTTTGTTTATCGATTTATCTGTTGATGGGCACCTAGGTTGTTTCTGTCTCTTTGATATTGTGAACAATGCTACAGTGAACATGGGTGTGCATATGTCTATTCGTGTGATGGCTCTTATTTCTCTAGGATATATTCCTAGGAGTGGGATTCTGGATCATATAGTATTTCTATTTCTAGCTTTTTAAGGAAGTGCCATATTATTTTCCAAAATGGTTATACCCTTTTACATGTCCACCAGCAGTGCATAAGAGTTTTAGTCTCCACACAGCCTCTCCAACATTTGTTATTTTCTGTTTTATTTAATTCGTGTCAGTAGTGTCGGGGTGAGATGGTATTTCCTTGTGGTTTTGATTTGCGTTTCTGTAATGGCTAGTGATTGTGAGCATTTCTATTAGCTGCTTGAATATCTTCTTTGGTGAAGTGTCTATTCATATGTTAAATCCATTTTTTAATTGGATTATTTGTCTTTTTGTTGTAAAGGTGTTGGATTTTTCTGTAGATTTTAGAGATTAAACTTTTGTCAGATTTCTCATAGCCAAAAATTTTTTCCTAGTCTGTAGGTTCTCTTTTTACTCTTTTGGTGAAGTCTTTTGATGGGCATAAGTGTTTAATTTTTAGAAGATCCCAGTTATCTAGTTTATCTTCTGGTGTTTGTGCATAGTTAGTTACGGTTTGTTTTCTGTTAATGCTGTGTATTATGGCCTCTAGAGTTGACCATATTGTTTCTTCTACAATCTTTATAGTTTTTGGTTTTATATTTAGGTCTTTGATTTATTTTGAATTAGTTTTTATGTATTGTGTGAGGTATGGGTCCTGTTTCATTTTTTTGCAGATGTACATCCAGTTTTGCCAGCACCATTTGTTAAAAAGACTGTCTTTTCCCCATTTGATGGACTTCGGGTCTTTTTTTGAAGGTCAGTTGACTGTAGATGGATGGATTTACATCTGGATTCTCAATTCTGTTCCATTGGTCAATGTATCTATATTAGTACCAGGCGGTTTTGGCTACATAGCTATATAGTAGGTTCTGAGGTCAGGTAGTGCAAATCTTCCTACTTTATTCTTCTTCAGTAGTGCTTTACTTATCCAAGGCTTCTTCCCATATAAAGTTAATGATGAGTTTTTTCATCTCTTTGAAGAGTGCTATTGGTATTTCTATCAGGATTGCATTTGTAGATTGCTTTGAGTAGAATTGACGTTTTCACAATGTTAAGTCTACCTCCATGAACATGGTATTTTTTTTCCATTTACATAGGTCTTTTTTGGTTTCTTGCAGTAGTGTTTCGTAGTTTTCTTTGTATAGGTCTTTTACATCCCTGGTTAGATTTATTCTTAAGTGTTTTATTTTTTTAGGGGATATTATGAATGGTATTGTTTCCCTGATTTCCTTTTTGTCATTCTTTTTATTGGTGTATAGGAATTCAACTGATATTTCTGTGTTTATCTTATATGCTGCTACTCTGCTGAATCTTTCTATTAGTTCCAGTAGTTTTCTCATGGAGTCTTTTGGGTTTTCTATATATAGTATCATCTCATCCACAAATTGGGGCAGTTTTTCCTCTTCCTTTCCAATTTGGATGCCATTTATTTATTTATTTTCTTGCCTTATTGTTCTAGCTAGGACTTCCAGCACAATGTTAAATAGGAGCGGTGATAAAGGGCATCCTTGTGTTGTTCCTGTTCTTAAGGGGAATGTTTTCAGCCTTTCTCTCTTAAGAATGATGTTTTCTGTTGGTTTTGTATAGATGCGCTTTATTATGTTTAAGAATTTCCCTTCTATACCTATTTTATTGAGAGTTTTTATCAAGAATGGGTGTTGGACTTTGTCGAATGCCTTTTCTGCATTGATTGAGATGATCATGTGATTCTTTATTTTTGTGGTGGATTACATTGATTTTCTAATGTTGAACTATTCTTGCATACCTGGTAGGACTCCCACTTGGTTGAGGTGTATTTTTTTTTTTGATATGATAATGAATTCTATTGACTAAAATTTTGTTGAGAATGTTTGGATCTATATTCATGAGAGATATTGGTCTGTAATTTTCTTTTTTTGTGGTGTCTTTGTCTGGTTTTGGTATCAGGGTTCTGCTGGCTTCATAGAATGAATTCAAAAGTACTCCTTCATTTTCTATGTTCTGAAATAGTTTGAGTACTACTGGTGTAAGCTCTTCTCTGAATATTTGGTAGAATTCTCCAGTGAAGCTATCTGGGCCAGGGCTTTTCTTATTTTATTTTATTTTTTTAAATTACCTTTTCAATGTCTTCTCTTATAATGGGTTTGTTCATATTTTCAACTTCAGTTTGTGTTAGTTTGGGTAGGTAGTGTGTTTCAAGAAATTTGCCCGTTTCCTCTAGATTTTCAAATTTGTTGGAGTATAGTTTTTCATGGTACTCTATCATGATTCTTTTAATGTCCCCCATTCCATTTCTTATTTGGGTTATTCGCATCCTCTCCTGTTTTTCTTTTGTCAGTTTGGTCAATGGTTTATTGATTTTGTTGATCCTTTTAAAGAGCTAACTTTTGATTTTGTTAATTCTTTCTACTGTTTTTCTATTCTCTATTTCATTGATTTCTGCTCTGATCTTTATTATTTCCTTTCTTCTGGTGGCTGTGGGCTTCTTTTGCTGTTCTGTTTCTGTTTGTTCCGAGTTGTGTAACTAACGTTTTGATTTTGTCCCTTTCTTCTTTTTTGATGTGTGCATCTATTGCTATAAATTGAATTCTGAGCACCGCCTTTGATGTGTTCACAGGTTTTGGTATGATGTGTTTTCATTCCTGTTTGAGTCTAGGAATTTTTTGATTCTATCTTTGATTTCTTCTGTTACCTAGGGGTTTTCAAGCAGGGTGTCATTCAGTTTCCATGTATTTGATTTTTTTTCCTTGCTCTTCCTGTTATTAATTTCTATACTGATGGTGTTGTGATCAGAGAAGATACTTTCTTTATCTCAGTGTTTTGTATTTTTTTGAGGGTTGCTTTGTGGCGTAAGATGTGGTCTGTTCTGGAGAATGTTCCTCGTGCATTGGAAAAGAATGTGTTCTTTCCTGCTGTTGAGTGTAGTGTTCTAGATATGTCTGTGAGGTCAAGTTGATTGATTATGGTCCTTAGATCCTCTGTATCTTTGTTGAATTTCTTTCTGGGTGTTGTGTCCTTTATTGAGAGTGGTATGTTGAAGTCTCCTACTATTTTTGTGGAGCTGTCAATTTCTCTTTTCAGTGCTGTTAGAGTTTGTTTTATGTATTTTGGAGCCCTGTCATTGAGTGCGTACATATTCATAATGGTTATGTCTTCATGATGGATTGTCCCTTTAATCATTATATAATGCCGTACTTTGTCCTTTATGGTGGATTTTGTTTTAAAGTCCATTTTATCTGTGATTGGTATTGCCACTCCTGCTCTTTTTTTGTAGTTGTTTGCTCGATATATTTTTTTCCATGCCTTGATTTTTAATAAGTTTATGTCTTTGTTTCTAAGGTGTGTCTTGTAGACAGTGTATTGATGGCTCCTGTTTTTTAATCCATTCTGTCACTCACTGCCTCTGTATGGGTGCGTTTAAGCCATTTACATTTGGTGTGATTATTGATAGGTGTAAATTTATTGCTGTCATTTTGTATTTTTTTTTTTTTTTGTGGTGCTGATGTTTTTTTTGTTCCTCTTACTCTCCTGTGCCAATTTCCTTTTGTGATTTTTTTTAAAATTTCTTTCATTTTTGTAGATTTTATGTTTTCTAAGACTTTATGTTTTTCTTCTTTATTTTGATGAGTAGGTTTGTTAACTGTCTTTGTGGTTACCTTGAAATTTACCCATCTTCCTAAGTTTGAACCAGTCTTTTATTACTTGTTATCACCTTGACTTCCTCTCCATTTGAAAGTTCTATACCTACACTGTTTTTTCTCTCTTTTATTGTTCTGACATTGTTGTCATTTACAGGTTGACCTCTCTCTTTCCCTGTTGTAAATTTTTTAGTTTTGTTTTATCCTTGAGAATCCATTATCTCTCAGAGGTTGGTATCTGGTTGATGCAGTTTTGTGTCCTAGATTCAGGCTATTGTCTGATGATGTTGGTTCTCTAACCAAAGGACTCCCTTTAATAATTCTTGTAAGTTTGGTTTGGTTTGGTTTTTACATATTCCGTTAATTCCTGTTTATCTGGAAATGTCCTTATTTCCCCATCATATTTAAGCAAGAGTTTTGCAGGATGTATTATTCATGGTTGGCAATTTTTTTCTTTCCAGGTTTTATATATGTTCTCCCATTGTCTTCTTGCCTGCATGGTTTCTGCCAAGTAATCAGAGCTTAGTCTTGCTGTTTCCCCTGTGTATGTGACTTTTTGTTTTTCTCAAGCCGCTCTCAGAATTCTTTGTCTTTTGTTTTAGCGAGTGTGATTATGATATGTCTTGGTGATTTTCTTTTGGGGTCTATCCTATATGGGGTTTGTTGGGCTTCTTGGATGGTCAGCTTTTCATCTTTCATGATATTAGGGACGTTTTCTGTCAGCAAATCTTCAATGATCCTCTCTGTGTTTTCTGTTTTCTTCCCCTATTCTGGAACTCCAGTCACTTGCAAAATTTTGCCTTTGATTGTATCCCACATCGTTCTCAGGGTTTCTTCATTTTTCTTCATTCTTTTTTCTGATTTTTCTCAAACAACGTGGTATCCCAGGATTTGTCTTCAGTATCGCTGATCTTGTCTTCCTTCATTTCAGATTTGCTCCTCAAACCTTCTGTGACACTGTCCATTTCTGAAATCTTGTTGTTTATCTTTTGGATTTCTAATTGCTGTTTTTGTATGATTTCTAGTTTTGTGTTTATTTTGACATTTTGTTCTTGTATTATTTTCCTGAATTATTCCATTGTTTTGTCTGTCTTTTCAATGATTTTGTCTGTTTTTCCTTATTTTTGTCTGCCATTTCTTGGATAACCCTGAATATTAGAGTTTTGAATTCCCTATCAGGTAGCTCTAGTGCCTTTTCTTCTACTGGGAGCTTATCTGGTGTTTTATTTTGGACGCCTACTGGAACCATCATATCTTTTGATATTATCTGCTGTCTTCAGGACATTCAGTAATTATTTTCTTCATTTATTTTTTGTAGGTTTGTTTTTTTTTAATCTTGCTTTTTATTTTATTCGGTTATGTCTAGGCAGGCAGGCTAGGTGTTCTTTCTTGTTCGCTCATCTGTGAGCACGATGTTTCTCACCCCTTTGTCCAATGGGCAAGACCAATTGCTCAGCTATGGTGCAACTGGGCAGGTCCAGTATGGGGGAGGGGTGGGGAGGGGTCATTTGCAGCACGTACTAGGGCCCACAGGGCAGGGCCAGGGGGCAGTGCAGTTCAGGGTCTGGTGGTTCCCGCCTGTGTCACTCAGTGGCATGGTGCTCAGTGTGTAGTGCAGATAGGCCGGAGGGGATGGGAGCATGTGATGTGTGGAGCTAAGTGGATGTGGGGAAGAAGAGAAAGAAGAGAGAGAAACAGAAGCCAGAAAACAAAACAAAAAAAAGAAAAAGGTCCTGTGAGAGCCTGCCATTGGAATGTTGCAGACCTGGGGAAGCCATGTTCCAGTGGCTTTCTAGCTAGGTGGTGTGGCACAGCCCGTCAAGAATTGGCAGAGTCGGCACGCGTGGCTAGGTGGGCAGGAGAAAGGAAAGGAAGAAAGGGTGAGAGAGATAAAAAACTGGAAAAAAAAAAAAGAGAGAGAGAGAAAGGAACACATGGCCAGATGTTCAGGAGAAAGGAAAGGAAGGAGGGTAGAGAAAGACAAGAAATCAAGGAAAAAAAAAAAAAAATCCAGGTGGTTGAGAGGAAGAAAAGAAGGTAGAGATAAGAAAGTCAGAAAACAAAGACAAAGAAAAAATGCCTGGAGGGAGCCTACCTGCAGCGGCTCCCTAGCTGAGCGGTGCTACACAGCCTGTCCAGAAGGAGTGGAGATGACACATTGTGCCAGTTGTTCAGGAGAAGGCTAAGGAAAGAAGGTAGAGAGAGACAAACTGAGAAAAGAGGGAAAAAATGCTCTGAGGGGGCCCACTGGCATGGCAGCATGAACTAGGGGAGTGGCTCCCCAGCTGAGCAGTGCTGCACAGCCCGTCAAGAAGGAGCCTATGTGGCACACGATCCCAGGTGTTTGGGAGAAAGGAGAGGAAGGAAGGTAGAGAGAGTCAAGAAACTGAGAAAAGAAAAAAAAAAAAGTAAGAAAAATGCCCCCAGGTAGCCCACTGGCATGGTGGTGCGAACTGAGAAGGGGCTCCCCAGCCGAGCAGTGCTGCACAGCTTGTCTAGAAGGAGTGGAGATGGCATATGGCGCCAGGTGTTCAGGAGAAAAGGAAGGAAGGTAGAGAGAGACAAGAAATCAAGAAAAGAAAAAGAAAAAAACCCCAAGGGAGCCTACCAGCTTGGTGGTGTGGACCAGAGAAGTTTTTGGGAGAACGGAAAGGAAGTAAGGTAGAGAGAGATGAGAAACTGAGAAAAGAGTTAAAAAAAAAAAAAAAGAAAAAGCCCTGAGGGAGCCTACCAGCTTGACGATGTTTTCCAGGGAAGTGGTTTTCCAGTCGAGTAGTGCTGGTCAGCCTGTCAAGGAGTGGAGATGGCAGACAGTGCCAGGTGTTTGTGAGAAAGGAAAGGAAGATGAGAAATAGAGAAGAAACCAAAAGAAGCCAAAAAAGCAACAACTAATAGTACTGAAGGAGCAGCAGGTAGGGGCATGGTGAGTCCAAATGGCAAGGAGCCAGCATCTCCCCAGCCGAGGGACCTCGGCCCTCCAGAAAGCAGCAGAGGCTGCGCAGGGGGAAGAAGGCTAGGGGGTGAGAAAGTGTGTATCCCTGGTTACTGGATGCTCCGTTTCCTGCTGGGAGCTCCATGAAGCTGCCTTCCTGTACTCCCTGTCCACTGTTCTTCGTGGCTAAGGAGCCCAAGATGGTGAATCCGTGCCCTGTTAGGTGATAGGGGACCTCCACTGCATAGCTGTCCTCGTTCTCTGTTCTCTGTCAGTTTTTTATTTCATTTGGTGCTTGGATGAGTTCTTTATCCCTTCATTTGACGCTTAGGTTTCCAGGATTGATATTTGTATCTGTTTTACTTAGTTTTTGGGTCTTTGCTGTAGAGGGATGGTGTGGTGCTTCTGTCCATAGTGCCATGTTGGCCCTGCTTCCAGTATAATACTGTCTTGATTGTTGTTGTTATTGTTAGGTTCCATTGAGTCAGCCCGGACTCATAACAACCCTATGTAAAACAGAATAAAATGTTTCCTGGTCCTGTGCCATCCTCACAATAGTAAGTAAGTTTTAGCACATTGCTGCAGCCTCTATGTCAGTCCATCTTGTTGAGAGTTTTGCTCTTTTTTGCTGATCCTCTGTTTTACCAAACATGATGCCCTTCTCCAGGGACTGTTCCTCCTAGTAACATGTCTAAGGTAAGCAAGACAAAAGTCTCGGCAATCCTTGCTTCTAAGTAGTATTCTGGCTGTACTTTCTCCAGGACAGATTTTGTTCATTCTTCTGGTAGTCCATGATACAGTAAATATTCTTTGCCAACACCATAATTCAAATGAGTCAATTTTTTCTTCGACCTTTGTTTTTCATTGTCTAGCTTTCCCATGCATGTGAGGTGATTGTAAACTCCACGGCTTGGGTCAGGTGCACCTTAGTCATTAAAGTGGTATCTTTGCTTTTTAAGACTTTAAAGGGGTCTTTTGCAGCAGATTTGCCAATTCAAAATCAGCTACAGCTGTACGTTGACAAGGAACTGCCAAAAACTCAAGCTGGATTCCAAAGAGGATGTGGAATAAGGGATATCATTGCTAATGTCAGATGGATCTTGGCTGAAAGCAGAGATTACCAGAAAGATGTTTACCTGTTTTATTGGCAAAGGCATTCAACTGTGTGGATCTTAACAAATTATAGATAACATTGTGAAGAATGGGAATTTTCAGAACACTTAATTTTGCTCATGTGGAAGCTGTATGTAGATCAAGAGGCAGTCATTGAAACAGAACAAGGGGATACTGTGAGGTTTACAATTGAAAAAGATGTGGCAGGGTTGTATCCTTTCACCATACTTATTCGGTCTGTATGCTGAGAAGATAATCCAAGAAGCTGGAATATATGAAGGAGAACGTGGCATCAGGCTTGGAGGAAAACTCATTAACAACCTGCGACATGCAGATGACACAACCTTGTTTGCCGAAAGATGACTTGAAGCAATTACAGTATTTTTATACAAATAACACATGCCTTCTAC
This sequence comes from Trichechus manatus latirostris, assembly GCF_000243295.1. Classification (NCBI taxonomy): domain Eukaryota; kingdom Metazoa; phylum Chordata; class Mammalia; order Sirenia; family Trichechidae; genus Trichechus; species Trichechus manatus. Next base: position 1,962,070 of record NW_004444090.1, read on the forward strand.
TTTTGTTTGCCAGCTGCTCCCTCCCCCCATGAGGTATTTCTGTAAGCACTGCTATGCCAATATTTTTTGGCATGTTGCTGTAAAAAAAAAATTAGCATAGCTCTTATGAAAATACCTCATGGGGGGAGGAAGCAGTTGGCAAACAAATGTAGAAGTTTGTGTTATTTGCATAAAAATACTGTACTAATGACATCAAAGACTACAGCCTTCATTTGGATTACACCTTAACCTAAAGAAAACAAAAATCTTCACAACTGGGGTAATAAGCAAGATCCTGATAAATGGAGAAAATATTGAAGTTGTCAAGGATTTCATTTCACTCAAATTAACAGTCAGCACAGAGTAGAACTGCTCCATAGGGTTTTGAAGGCTATAATCTTTATGGAAGCAGACTGCCACATCTTTCTCCCATGAAGCCACTAGTGGTTTCAAACCTCTGACCTTTTGGTTAGCAAACTAGCAGTTTAACCACTGTGCCACCGGCGCTCCCCTTCACAAGCAACAGTGAAGAAATCAAATGACTGTCTTGATTAATGTAGCTTTAAAGAAGTCTTGAAATCAGGTAGCGTGAGTTCTCCAAATTTGTTCTTTTAAAAGAGTATTTTGAATATAGTAGATATTTTGTATTTCCATATAAATTTAAATATCAGCTTGTCAATTTCTAAGGAGCCCTAGTGTTGCAGTGGTTAAGTATTTGTCTGCTAACCAAAAGGTCAGTGGTTTGAACCCACCAGCCACTCCATGGGAGAAAAGACCTGGCAGTCTGCTCCCATAAAGATTACAGCCTTGGAAACCCTATGGGGCAGTTCTCCTTTGTCCTATAGGGTCGCTATGAGTTAGAATCAACTCAACGGCAACGAGTTTGATTTTTAGTTTTTGTCAGTGTCATGAATTGAATTATGTCTCCCCAAAAATGTGTGTATCAGTTTGGCTGGGCCATGATTCCCAGTATTGTGTGATTTTTCCATGTGTTGTAAATCCTGCCTCTATGATGTTAATAAGGGAGCACGGCAGTTGTGTTAGTGAGGCAGGACTCAATTTACAGGATTGGATTCTGTTTTGAGGCAGTCTCTTGAGATAAAGAGAAGTGAGCAGAGAGACAGGGGGACCTCATACCACCAAGAAAGCAGTGCTAGGAGCAGAGCGCATCCTTTGGACCTGGGGTCCCTGCGTGGAGAAGCTCCTAGTCCAGGAGAATATTGACGAGAAGGCCAACAGAGAGAGAAAGCCTTCCCCTGGAGCTGACACCCTGAATTTGGACTTTTAGCCTACTTTACTGTGAAGAAATAAATTTCTCTTTGTTAAAGCCATCCACTTGTGGTATTTTTGTTGTAGCAGCACTAGATAACTAAGACAGTCAATTTCTACAAAACTTGCTGGAATTTTGATTGAGATTACATTGATTCTATAATAAACTTGGGAAGATGGCCTTCTCAACAATATTAAGTCTTCTAAACCATAAACATGGTAAATCTCTCCATTTATTTAGATCTTTAATTTCTTTCACCAGTGTTCTGCAGTAGTCAGTATAGTGGTCTTACACATTTTTTATTAGATTTATTTCTAGGTATTTGATGGTTTTGATGCATTGTAAACAGCTTTGTTCTTTTAACTTTGTTTTCCAATTGTTCATTGCTAGTATCTAGAAACACAATTTATGTACTGATTTGTATCATGCAAATGTGCCAAATAATTATTAATTATTGATTCCAGTAGTTTTTGTTTAAATATTCCTTAAGGTTGTTTTCATGTACCCAATCATGTCTTCTGTGAATAGTAATCATTTTCTTCTTTCCAGTCTGTACATTTGTTATTTATTTTCCTTTCAATATTTTATTGGCTTGGACCAACGTTTGATAGAAATTGTGAGAGTATACGTCTTTGCCTTGTTTCCATTCTTAAGGAAAAGCATTCAGTGTGTCACCATTAAGTATGATGTATACTGTGGGTTTTTTTTTTAAGTAGGTAGAGGATGTTCTTTTCTAATAATAGTTTCCTGAGAATTTTTATATGAGTGGTGTTAACTTTATTCAAATGCTTTTTCTGTACCTATTGAGATGATTTTTTTCCTTTAACTTTTAGCATAGTGAATTCCATTGATTGATATTTAAATGTTAAACATTTTACTTTCCTGAGACAAACCTCACTTTGTTGTGATATGTTTCCATTCATATATACACACACCGTAAACCCATTGGCGTTGTATTGATTCTGACTCATAGCAACCCTATAGGACAGAGTAGAACTGCCCCATAGGGTTTCCAAGATGCAGCTGGTGGATTCAAGCTGCCAACCTTTTGGTTAGCAGCCAGGGTCATAACCACTGCACCACCAGCCTCCCCCCCCCCCCCCCCCCTCCCCCCCCCCCCCATATTTCTTTTATAGCTTATTAAGGTTTTTTGTTTTCATTTCTTTTTTCTTTTTGGTCTATGTTCTTGCGGGATATTGGTCTGTAGTTTCATTTCTCGTAACATCTTTTGTTGGATTTTAGTTTCAGGGTTATATTTTTCTCATGAAACAAATTGATTACCTCTCTATTCTCTAAAAGAGTTTCTGTAAGATTGGTTTTATTTCGTCCTTAAATGTTTGCTAGAATTTATAAGAAAAGGCATCTGGGCCTGCTATACTCTTTGTAGGGTGGTTTTTAACTGCAAATTCTATTCTTTGATATAGGGCAAAAAGGTTTTCTACTTAATCTGCTATCAATTTTTATTATGTTTTTCAAAGTTTTTGTTCATTTCCTTTAAGTTGTTAAATGCGTTGTATAAAGTTATATATAATATCCCCCCATTGTCCTTTTAATGTAGTAATTCCTGTAATTTCTTTGCTTCATTCATGATATTGGTAATTTGTTTTCCTTTCTCTTTTTAGTTTAATCAGTTTTACTAGGAGGTTGTTAATTTCACTTATCTTTTTAAGGAAACAACTTTTGGGTTTAGTACTTTTTCTCTATTTCTTCTTTGTTTTCTATTTTATTAATTTCAACTTATTTTTGTTATTACTTTTCTCTTCCTTTATTTAATTTCAGTTGGCTCTTTTTTAGTTTCTTCTGGTAGAAGCTAAGATTTTTAGTTTCTCTGCTTTTCTAATATAGGCGCTTAAGGGTATACATTTCCCTTTAGCTACTGCTTTAGCAGCATCATACACTTTGATGTGTTGTATTTTCATGTCTTTCAATTTGAAAGATTTTCTGTTTTCCTTGGGATCTTTTTTCCCCTCTGGCCCATGGTGTGTCTTTTTCTACCCTTTACAGATAGTCCTCAACTTACGATGGGGTTCCATTCCTACGACTCCTTCCTAAGTTGGCTTTGATGTAAGTCGAATACCTCTTTTAAGTATAATTATTATTGCTTTTTATTATCAGTATCTTTATAAATCTGATCTTTATTTGTCTTTGAGTGTTGGAAACATTACATATATACATCAGCAAATTATGCACTGCAACATTGTATGTAGTAAATATTACTAATAATAAGATGTTAATAAAATAAAGATGGTCGTAAGTGCAGTTCGTCGTAACTAGAATACATCGTAAGTTGAAGACTACCTGTATTTTCAACTTGTTGTGTCTTTATATGTAAAAAATTTTTTATAATTTATTTTGTTGTTGAGAATATACACAGCAGAACATATACCAATTCAACAGTTTCTACACATACAATTCAGTGGCATTAATTATGTTCTTTGAGTTGTACAACTGTTCTCACCCTCCTTTTCTCAGTTGTTCCTTCCCCATTAACATAAACTCACTGCCCCCTAAGTTTCCTATCTGCTCTTTCGAGCTGCTGTTGTTAGTTTGATTCCCACATACTCATTGCTGTCAAGTCAAATTCTGACTCATAGCGACCCAATAGGACAGAGTAGAATTGCCCCATAGGGTTTCCTGGGCTGCAAATCTTTATGAAGGTAGACTTTTATCTGCAGAGTGGCTGGTAGGTTCAAATTGCCAACCTTTAGGTTAGCAGCTGAGCGCTTTAACTATTGTGCAACCAGGCCTCCTTGATCCCATATAGATAGATCCTAAAGCAGCACAGTACTCAAAGCAGGCATTCTTTACTAGTTAAGCGGAACTATAGTTTGAGTTTAAGAAGACTTCAATGGATATTTTTGGCTTAAGGTTTAAAGATTATCTTAGGGCAGTAGTTTTGGGGGTTCATCCATCCTCCATGGCTTCAGAAAATCTGAATTCCATGAAAATTTGAAATTTTGTTCTGCGTGATTCCCCCCTTTGATCAGGAGTCTTCTATAGAATTTTTTATCAAAATGGTCGGTAATGGTAGCTGGACACCATCCAGTTCTTCTGGTCTCATGGCAAAGGAGATGGTTATTCATGGAGGCAATTAGCCACACATTCCATTTCCTTCTCCTGTTCCTGACTCTCTTTCTTCGATTTTCAGGTATTTTTTGAGCATGGCCTTTCTTAACCCATATGCAAACCTTATTCATTTCAACACAGTCCAAGGGCTTGTGTAAATGTTATTTATAAAAAAATAAAATTGATGCATGATGTGTATGTATGGGGTGGGGTGGGGTATGTGTGGTGTATGTGTGTATATATGTGTGTAGGGTGTGCAGAGGTGTGATGTGCGGTGTGTGTATGCATGTGTGGCGGGGTGTGTGTGTGTGTGTGTGTGTGGTGGGTAATGAGATGCTACAAATTATGAGCTCCTCATAATTCATTATCTACCTGCTAAGAAAGGTATACGAAGAGGGCTGTGAGGAGCTGCTGAGTACCACAAAGATCTCTTCTGATTATGACATTTTAAAAAAATTTTATTGTGCTTTAGGTGCAAGTGTACAGTGCAAATTAGTTTCTCATTCAAAAATTTATACACAAATTGTTTTGTGACATTAGTTGCAATCTCCACTATTCATCATAACTCCAATACGCCGTAAGTCAAAGACTTCCTTTGCTTTCAAGACAACTTGTTGTATCTTTATATGTGAAGTTTTTCATTTGGTTTTTAAAATAACAAAGTTGGGTATTATATTATTATTATTCATTCTGGTAATTTCTGTATTTCAATTAGAATTTTTAGTCCATTTACAGTCAACGGAAGTATTGATATGGTTGAGTTTTATTCTTGTTTTTAATCTTTAAAGAAGTGTTTCTAGCATTAAATATGGCTTGAGTAGGTTTTTGTGAATTCTGATTGGTAGATTCCATAGTTCCCTTCTACTTTTAGTTTACTAAAGATTTTGATCTTAAATAGGTACTATATTTTCTCTAATGGTTTTCTGCATTTAAGATGGTCATATTTTTTCCTTTATTGTTTATATCTATGAATTACGTGAGAAAGATCTGTTTATGTTAAACCATCCTGGGTTTAACATATGTTTAACATTTATGTTGCATTCCTATGATAAACCTTTGCCATCTGTTCATTCAATTCATTGATATTTCTTGAGTTCCTACTCTAGTGCCAGAAACTCAGATTTTAAATGATGAGGATACACCTGTGACAGCGGGGATGGGGAGGTAGGCAGAAAATAAATAAAATTTATGGGCTACAGATAAGTACCTACAAAAAATAAAGCAGGAAAAGGGAAAGGAAAAAAATAAAATTGCAAATCTATTTCAAATAAGAAAGCAACATTTGGGTAATAAGCTGAAGGGATTATGTATGAAACTGAGGTATTCAGTAGAAGACCATTTTGCTCTGAGATGACAGTAAACATGAAGGGGTGCTTAGTTCAGAGAGATAATGGGATGGAGGGGCAGTTAGTGAAGAGTGTGCTGTTAAATGTTTAACAACCTTCTTTCCAAGAAAACAAACAAAAAACCACCAGATTTGTACCACCAGTTCCTGTGGTGTAAACACTTTGCCATGGCTGACATCAAGCTACCAAAGTGAGGTCAACGAGTTGGCAAAAGTTCTGGAATCTTAACCATTTCTCAAGAGCCAGTACAAGCTGACTCTAGTACATCACTGGGTCTTATAGACCAGAAAGGACTAAATTTAGCTTTTACTCAGAGTAAGATGTGAAGCCATTGGATGGCTTTAAGAATATAAGTGAATAGTGAAGAAAGCCTCAAGTAAAAGGATTGTGTGGATAATGTCACCAAGATTAAAATTAGAGTCTCAAAAAACTTTCTCTTGGAACAATTTTAAACTTGAGAGTAAGTTGTTGTCACAATGCCTTGTCATCCCGGAATACTTCAGTGTGTATTTTCTGCAAACAAGGACATTCTCCTACATAATCACTACGCAACCCTCAAAATTCGGAAATAAGTTACTACCATCTTATACTCAGACCTCATTCAAATTTTGCCGTTTGTCACATAATATCCCTAATAGCAAATGGATTCAGTCCAAAATCATACATTCACACATTGCACTTAACTGTCCTGGCTCCTTTGTCTCTCTCAATCTTGAGGAGTTCCTCAGTTTCCCTTGACTTTCATGATCCTGGCCCTTTTGAAGATTGTTGTTGTTACTGGGTGCTATGGAGTTGATTCTGATGCGTAGTGACTCAATGTGACAAAATAAAACTGCCCCATAGGGTTTTCTTAGCTGTGATCTTCACAGGAGCAGATTTCCAGTTCTTTCTCCTGCAGAGCTGCTGGGTGGGTTCGAACTGCCAACCGTTTAGTTGACATTGGTTGCAATCCCCATGCTGTGTCAACACTCCCATTTCCACCCTAGGTTCCCCATTTCCTTTCCTCTGGTTTTCCTACCCCTTCCTGCCTTCTTTTCTTTCATTTTGGGCAAATGTTACCCTTTTGGTCTTATATAGATGTTTTGTTCTACAGAGCACTTTTTTTGGGTGTTTTTATTTTATAGGCTTGTCTGTTGTTTGGCTGGAAGGTGGTTTCCAGGAATGACTGCAGTTCCAAGTCACAGGGGTGTCTTAGGGCCATAGTCTCGGGGATTCCTCCAGTCTCTATCAGGCCAGTAAGTCTGGTCTTTTTTTATGAATTTGATTTGTTTTCTACATTTTTCTCCTACTCTGCCCGGGACCCTCTATTGTGATCATGGTCAGAGCAGCTGGTAGTGGTAGCAGGGCACCATCTAGTTCTTCTGGTCTCTAGGTCGTGTAGGCTGTGGTGCATGAGGTCTGTTAGTCTTTTGGACTAATTGCTCCTTTAAGTCTTTGGTTTTCAACATTATATTTTTCATCAATGAGAAATAACTTGTTTGGGTTTTATTTTTAATTACTAGAGAGCCCAAAGAAGGAGATATGCCCGTGGATATTTCTGTAATGCCATCCTCACTCCAAATGAGAACACCTGGAAGCTGCACAGAGCTCTGGTTTCCAGCAGAGGTCAGGCTTGTACCTTCCTCTTGCCGTGGGCTTCAGTATGTGGCTGGAGATGGACTTCACCTGCGGCTGCAGACGCAGGCAGAATTAAGCACAAGTGAGTAATATTAGCATTTCTGTTTCTGCATTTATTTTTTCAATGTAAATTAAAGGTGATTTTTCCTTTGAAAAGTTAAATTCCTCCCATATGAAAATAACTACTCGTCGGTGGTATGGAAAGAGCTGAGGATCCAGATAATTTAGTTTTTTTTTTTTTGCCAGCTCTTCCATTTACTAACTGTGTGCAGTTGAACATATCATTTAACCTTTTTGAGTCTTCATTTCTTTAATTGGAAAATTACCGGTCTCACAGAGTTAATGTGAAGATTAAATCAAATGGCAATTGTGCAAAACCTGGCTGATTTTTTTTATTTTTTATTTTAGAATTACTATTTTATTGTCATTTTTAATCAGATGGCACATATAGTCTTCATATGTGATCTTTTTTTTGTAAATAAAAAAGCTACAAATTATGTTTTAAACAGACAATGGCTGGTTATGTTTTCAGAAAACATAATTAATTCATTAATCATGGCTTCATGTTTTTCCTTATTAACACCAGAAAATTCACCCACCTTTTGTCCCTTTTTATAAATGGACTGCTATGTGTTGGTTTACATATTGTTTGCATTCTTTGGTCTTCTGTTTCTTTACATTTTTTAAAAAACATTTTACTCAAATATCTGACAAGGAAAACTTTCAAAGGTCTGTTCCATAGTGCATGAAAGGGTATGCAAAATAGATTCCTCAGGACTTAATTGCTTTAGTGCCTACCACATAATAGATGGTGAATAAATCTTTGCTTAATGAATAAATACCAGATAGATGAGTACTGCTGTAAGCTTGAATCAAAATGTAGGAGGTGAGTTTTGAAAATTTTAGCATTCAGTTTATGTTTCAGAGTTTTTAAAAAGTTCACTTTTCAACTGTAGGGAAGTTCTTTTAAGAACAACTGTAGTAAACATCATATTGTTACACTAATTTGAATGTAACATAGGTCAATTTCCCTGAAATGGAACTGACTACGGTAAAATCTGATATGTTTTTTTAGTTACCATTGATTAGATTCCGACCAAGTGTTAAGTTCAGTGCTCTCCCAGGACTCCACTGTCAAAGTTCTGAGTTTTTAACCGGAGCCAATATATCATAGGGGCCCTGGTGGCACAATGGTTAAGAGCTGGGCTGCTAAACAAAAGGTCAGCAGTTCGAATCTACCAGCCGTTCCTTGGAAACCCTATGGGGCAGTTCTACTCTGTCCTGTAGGGTTGCTGTGAGTCAGAACCAACTCAACAGCACCTAGCAACAACAATGTATCATACTGTTTGGCCACCAGAGGGTAGTGTTTCACTGAAAATTTGTTTATTGGTTTTGGAAAGACTGTTTTGTATGTCTTACCCCAGGTCTCCTTTTTAGCTCCTTAAAGTTAAAGAAAACTGTTTATTTCACCTTAGTGCTGAGGGATTTGTGGCCACCCCAAGAAATTAAGCTAAAGAATTTTTAATTGTCGAGGTTTAAACTTTCTAATATCAGTTATTTCTATTCCTTAAAGTCTGTACAAAGTGATATAAACCAAATTCAAATTGCTTGATTCTAATGGGTATGACCTCATTTCTTTAACTAGATTTGTATAGACAAATATTTTATTTTTCTTTTGAAATGAAAGTATTCTTTTATTCTGAGTGAAGTAAGAGAACATGTTGTCTTACGCTGCTGTTTTCACTTAGTGTGGGAAGTATACATTTTCCACATCTTTTGTCAGATAATGATTTTTGCTATTGGAAGATTGGACTCTTCTTAAAAGCCTTTGCATTCCCAGATATGTGCCCACTAAGGACCTGTTTCAAGATCCATTTTGTTTATACATACTGGTAATGTGCCAGAGTGGACGTAACTTGTTCAAACCAAATAAAATTTAAATTTAAGGCTCGATTTACCAGCAGTCACCATGCTGAAAACTGTAACTTAAGACATAGCAAAGGAAGGCTGAGAATGGTGAAGATCCATGCAATTATCTAGATGTGAAGGAAATAGTTTTCTGTCTTTCTTAATATTAGTATTTACAGAATGAGAAAAATAATTCAACCGTATGTTATATGGATAATCTAGGGGAATACCTAGCTCTGGAACATTTAGCTAAATCTGTTGTTTTGGAAACACTTCAGTATTTGCTTCTGATTGAGTTATCAGATAATATTAATTAAATGTGTACTTCTGAGTAGACATGAATAGTGTTTATTGATGAGAATTTATTGTGGCTGTTAAACTCTTTAAGTACGTTAATATATTTCTTTCAAACATCTGAGATTTGCTGTTTTAATTGATTTTCTTTAGAACCGCTTTCATTGTTTACTCAAAGTCCGCAAGTCCAAGAATGTTGCACATTTTATTGCCAGTCCTGTGGTGAAGTCATAATAAGGGACAGGTAAGAAATGCATTTAACACTGATTAATTCTGGGCTTGGTGGTGGCTTTCTCTTTTTCTGTCATAGTTTTTGAAGTAATTGCCAAGGAAACAGTTTATGGCTTAAAATGAGAGCTAGCTTAATGCCACTTTGAGCAAAATCAACCACAAAACTCTCCAGCAATCACAAAGCGGTTAGCTTTTGTCAGAGTGATAAAGGGGGAAAATAGGATGTTGGCTTTGAGGGAGTAAGGCTTATCTTGGCAGAAGAGCCTGTGCTAATCACCAAAGCACCTCTCTTCTAAAGAAGACATGTAATCTATCACACGTTTTTTTCCATCACGGTGAATGAGATTTTCCACATTAAGTGAATCTTCTGAATAACAGAAGCTTATCTCTTTATTGAAGGAGCCCTGGTGGTGCAGTGGTTAAAGAGCTCAGCTGCTAATGAAAGGTTGGCAGTTCAAACCCACCAGCTGCTCCACAGGAGAAAGATGTGGCAGTCTGTTCCTATAAAGATGTACAGCCTTGGAAACCCTATGAGGCAGTTCTACTCTGTCCTGTAGGGTCACTATGAGTGGAAATCGACTCAACGGCAATGAGTTTTTGAGTACCTCTTTATTATGAAGCAAAACTTTTTATTGGAACCATTTATCAGTCTTTCTAAAATCCATTTTCTCTTTCTCATTAAAACAGAATACAGAACACAAATCAACCTTTTCTCAATGATTAGGTTAATCTTGTAAATTTTAGGTTCTTCAGCGGATGTGCTATGATTACCTCATTGAGATGGGAAGGGTGCTTTGCTGTATTCTTTGCATTCCCAAGTCTGCTCCTTTAATTCTTTTCCTGTCTTCTCCCTTCCTGCTGTCAGCCTCCTTGTTTTTTCGGAACAAACCCTTCTGAATTTTCAGCTTCTAATCACTCATAGGCTGGAGAGACAGATCAATACCTTATTTTAATAATATTTGAAGGAAGAATTTAGAGTTCTCCATTGGATGAGCTTCCTCTGAGTCAAGCATCTGAGCCCGATATGTGCACAGATCCTTTTCCATACCTGAAACCTGCTCCACTTCCAGTGCGGATTGTCTCAATGAATGCCAGACCTTCTATGCCCATCCTTATATGCGCTTCCTCAAGGTAGAAACCTGGTGTTATCACCTTGGCTTCCTTCCTGCCCCTCACTGCCCACATGTAGTCGTCACCAGGCACTTTGCTACATCCTTCTTGGCATTTCTTACATAAGGCCGCTTTCCTCCATCCCCAGTGCCACTACCTTAGTTGATCCCACTGTCTTGTTACATAATTACACTTGTTGTTGCGTTCTTATCTGCTTAGCCTTCCTCTAATTTTGCCTGCATCTCCTAACATTTTCTAAATTACTGAGTGATCGTTTTAAAATGCAGCTTACTCCCCTGTTCACACACCCATCCATGGCCCCCATTTCTTTCACGATAAATTCCAAAAGTCCTTAGGATGCCACTCAAAGCCCTTTGTGGGTGCATTTCTGTCTACCTCTTTCTCTGCCTTTGTATTTCAGCCCTCTTTTCCCAACTTCCTCTCCTCCTCCTAAAAAACAGCTTTTTATCTATACACATTCTGTGCATAGCTCTTGTGGTCCCACATGGAATCTCCTCATGCTTTTGCTTACCCTGTGCCTTTATGAGAGTGACTCCCTCTCCTGGAATGCTCCCCATATTCCTGTCTCCTCGTGGTTAGCTCAGGTGAGAGAGCATCTACTACTAGAACCTTTGCCTGAACCTGAGTTGGTTTAGGTGCTCCTCTAAGGCTTATTTGCATGTCTTCCTGACTAAACTGTAAGCTCTGAGGGTGCGTATGATTGACCCCTGTATCCCGTATCTCCCCCCACCAGTCACCCTGCATATTAAGGTTTCAGTATAATGTGGTGGCTACTAGTGCACAGCAAAAGCCAGATCATATGGGTTTGAATCCCAGCTCCACCATATACCACCTGTGTGACTCTGGGCAAGTTACTTAACTGCTCCATGCCTCAATTTCCTCATTGTGAAACTGAATAATAATAGGATCAACTGTTTTAGTCTCCTAGGGCTGCCATGACAAAATACCCAAAGTGGGTAACTTTAAAGAACAGAAATTTATTTCTGTTCTGGAGGCTTGGAAGTTCCTTCTGGGTCCTTTATGAGAGCAACTGTTCCATTCCTCTCTCCTAGTTTCTGGTGGCTGCTGGCCGTCCTCGGTGTTCCTTGGTTTATAGACAGATCCTCCCAGGCTGTCTCCCCCTTGTATGTGACTGTTTTCGTGTCTGTCCTTCTCTTTTATAAGAAATCACCCAGAAGGGATTAGAATTAGCACCTACCCTATTCCACTCCAGTATGACCTTATTTAACTTAACTGATAATATCTGCAATGAAAAACCCTATTTCCCCAAACAAGATCACATATGCAGGTTCTGGGGTTAGGACTTCAACATATCTTTTTGGAGAACACAATTCAATCCATAACACCTACCTCATGGGGCTATTGTGAGGATTGAATGAGTTTAAGTGTTTATGCGTGCTAAGCATATGTGTTGGCTGCTGCTATAATTATTATTCTTTTCTTCATCATCATCAGGCACAGTGCTTGGTGAATAATGTGTTCTCAAATTCTTTGTCAGTTGAATTGAATAAAATTTGGCGTGTTTATTTTGGCCTTTTACTAGCCTTTTTTACATGATAGTATATTTCCTTGCCATCCTTTTAATAGGCACATTTTTCCACATGCACACCGAGTCTAGGATCAGACGAGATATGTAAAATTTATCTTGCCTTTATTATTTTTCTTGTTTGCTTCCTAATTCCTAACAGTGTTGCAAGTAGATAAGATTGCAGAAAGTTACCGTAGTGTAAGTGGAGGGGATGGGGAGTTGTTTAATGAATGGAGCATCCTCAGAATGACTATCTTGGGTAAAAAATGAGGTGCTTCTAAATCTACAGAGGAGAGGAGAACATCTTTGTTCAGATTACCTAAAGGTTAAAATTGTTGCAGAGTGCCTCCGCTGTAAGAGGCTCATTTTAGCCTGAAATGTCCAGGGGATCCCAGTTTACATCGTAGTTTAACCAAGAATGTTTTCCTTCCCTCAGTCCATTTCCGGCTTTGTGTTAATTCTCAGATGAAGCTTCTGGAACATTCATGCCTGTATTACAAAGAGATGACCTAGAAGTTACAGTAGGAGCAATTTAAATTCAGTTTAACAGTATGTCCTGGTACTGTTTACAGCAACGGATATGTTCTTTCATTGTTAGTTGCTATTTGTGTTTTACTGGAAAAGGATGATGATACGAAAAATTTCTACCTGTAGCCTCCATTTTTTCTATTTAGGCGTTATATCTTCTGTTTTGTGTCAGTCGTTTTTATGATCATGGAACTGAGATTATGATCATGATGTAGGAGGACTTAAAGGCTAATGTTGAAGGACAGTATTCTCCCTCCCCACCACGGAGTATTGGGAGAACATGTAATGTAGAGGAAAGAGTGGGAGAATGGGACTTGGGTTTGAATTCTAGCTTCATCACTTAGTATTTGGGGAACCTTGTCCATGTCACCTCCAGAGCCTTAGTTTCTTCTTAAGTAGGCATAAATTCTATTTTCCAAACTTGTCAATAGAGTTAAAGGATGTAGCATATATAGTAATAAGTTGGTTTTATAGATTTCTTCTATCCCCTTTTCCAAATAGTTCTTATTAGCAAAGTAGCAAATTATTTAGTTTAGCGTTTCAACCCTATTTGATTCAGACTGCCATGGAAATGAACCACCTTTCTTCCTTTTTCTCTCTGAGAAGATAGACAGTGGACTTTACTTAGCAGTTGCTGCACTTAAGAGAGGCTTACCTGAAAGCCTTTTCATATCATACCTGTGTATCTGGCATGAGGATGCATCCTGGGCAACCCAGAGAAATCTTGGGTGATTCAAGGCTTTGCTGATATTACCCTCTTAGACAGCATGCCCCATGACTCCTGGTTTTATGGAAAAACATACTTCTCCAGCAGTTGCACACTGGTTTCATGTTGACTCTTTATATTAAACCCAGTGGTCTTCTCATTTCTTCCTCAATTGCGTTTTTTATATGTGTGATAAGGAAAACTTCTCTGCTTGTTTAACAGAAAACAAAACCAAATGTTTTTCAGAAGAGGCTTGTATGTACTATCTTCAAAATTAAACAATTGTAAACATCCTTCCTAGGAAGGTGCCTTGGAGTATGTCATTTATCCACACTGGCAGCTACTCTAATAGGAGCAGGTTCTGGGGTTAGGATCAGTGGAGAGGAGTTACAGGTCTGCTTACTGGCTAGCCTTATTACCTGAGAACAAGTCAGTTTCATTCCCTGGGCCCCAGTTTCCTCATCTATAAAATGAGGAGGTTGGATCAGATATACACCTATAAGATTCCTACCAGAACGGAAATTCTGTGATTAGTGGACTTCACAAAGTTGTACCTTGGTTCTGTGATTCGTGGTTATTTGAATAGTGCAAGACTAATGCTTGTTCCTTTTTTAAATGAAAATGGTTCTTGTTAAGTAAATTATAGAAATAATGTGCAAAGGACTATTCAACCTACTAAGACTCATTAATGGCTTTTAATAAATTATTAGCCCCAAACTAAAACCAAACCCACTGCTGTTGAGTTGATTCTGACTCCTAGCAACACTATAAGACTGAGTAGAACTGCCCCATAGGGTTTAAAGCCTGTAAATCTTTACAGGAGCAGACTGCCGCATCTTGCTTCTGTGGAGTGGCTGGTGGGTTTGAACTATGGACCTTTTGGTTAGCAGCCAGGCGCTTTAACCACTGCACCACCAGGGCCCCTTATTATTAGCACCAGGGTACACAAAATCTGCTAGTTACGGCGGTCTTTTTTCCCTTCATTCTTAATTTAGAATCACATGTTCTTATCCATTTGTCTTGGTTATTTGAAAACAAATAATGCCTCATTTATTTACAACAAGATTCTCCAGTTTACATTTTTCACCATTTGAGAATAGTTTTCTAAAAATTTGTCTGAATGTGTATAATTTTTGATTATGCTATTGTTGAGACCACATTTAGGCCTATACATACTTTAATAGTACTTACAGGATATTGGTGTCCCTCTTGAAATATAATAATGAATCAATTTTTGAGGACCAGTTATCTCTGCAGTTGCATTAAGTCTTTTGTTTTAACAGAACTGTATAAAAACTGGGATATTATCAGGTTGTATCATGAGAACCACTCATAAATTGATCAGACCAGCAGGCTCTCATGTCAAGCAACAGTAATAACAAAATTTACTCCTTTATGAATAGACTCAGAAACAGCCAAATGGTCATTGTATTTGGAATATTTTGTCTTTTCGGAATAAATTCATGACAAACTTGAATTAAATTAGTTGGCCAAACAGACTCTCAAACATAAGCCTTTTGATTTTCAGACTATGTGAGAGTAGAATATTAGATGGCCTGCCCTGCTCCACCTGCACCCAGCAGAGCTAGGTGTCAGCCCCAGCGGCTCATGAGGGCATGGAAACTGTAGAAACAAACAAGTAGAATGGTGTTTATGGAAGCATAAGAGATGTCAGAATAGCCAACTGGTTGATTAGTCCACTTGGCAGGCCAGCTAGAATTGTAGTCTGATAATAACTATTCCTATGAATACAGTCAGTTTTCTGTGAAAGAGAACAAAGATGTTAAAACCTGAGTACAGGCATAAACTGGATTGTTGATAACATTGTATAAACTTTCAGAATAAAATTATACTTTTATGGGTCTAATCTTACTATGTGCATGATAGTGTTAAAATGCAAACCTAGTTTTATAGGATTGTGACATACCGGTTGGATAATGCCAGCTGAATTTATCTAAATTTCAGCAGCCATATTTTGAGCTTCAGCTATTTTATGTTATTCTTAAAATTCTTAATGTCCACTTGGTTATAATACAATCTATATAAAGTTCCGTGTTATTATCATTGTTATTATCACTGATTAATAGTTGACTTTAAAGTTAAGGGACATTTCATTTTAATGTCTATATTGCTGTTTAAGTAATAATTAAAACATCATCACACGATAGCATTTATTAAAATTGTGTATTTTAATTTCTTTCTCAAAAGTTTGTTATGCTCAAAATGCATTAAAATATTCAGCAATTTTTAATTTATTATAAACCTGTTGCTATTCATCATAGAATCTTAAATGGAAAAAATTAATCATTTCACTTTTTCTGAGCTCCAGCAGGTTTTTATCTAAAATCTACTTTGAAAAAAAATTGTATCTATTTTATTTTTAAAGTTCTCTTGAGAAGTAGCTCTTATCAAATTACACTTTTCAGGATTTTAGATAAATATACTTTCAGTAGAGCTGTGATTAAAACAATATCTTCTGTTCTTAAAGGTTTTATGTTTTCTCAAAATACCAGAAAGATTTTTTTCTGTCGTAAAAACATTTTTATCTTTGCAGTAACTTGTGAACTAAGTACTTACCTGCTCCTGATATCCTATTTAGATGGTATAAGATAAGCTTTTATTCACTATAATATGAGGTCAAGTTAAGTTTGAAATACCATATTTTGTGTTAACGTATATCAACTCTCCCAGATCTGTATAAATCTTTGTGCAGTTGCATTTCTTTGGTCATGTATGGGATTTTGATTTATTGCCTTTGCACTGTATTGAGCATCTGTTCATTAGCACTACATGCAGAATGTTAGGAGACGGCATCTTAGTGATAGAGAAGATCAAGGAGCTCATTTAGGCCTAACTCACACTCTGTCTTAGTTATTTAGTGCTGCTTTAACAGAAATACCACAAGTGGATGGCTTTAACAAACAGAAATTTATTCTCTTGTAGTCTTGGAAGCTAGAAGTCCAAATTTAGGGTGCCAGCTCCAGGGGAAGGCTTTCTCTGTCGGCTCTGAGGAAAGGTCTGTGTCATCAATCTTCCCCTGGTCAGGAACTTCTCAGCACAGGGACCCTGGGTCCAAAGGACGTGCTTCCCTCCTGATTCTTCATTCTTGTTGGTAGGAGGTCCCTCTGTCTCTCTGCTTACTTCTCTCTTTTATATCTCAAAAGAGATAGACTAAAGGTACGAGCTAATCTTATAAATGGAGTTCTGCCTCATTAACATAACTGCTTCTGATCCTGCCTCATTAACATCATAGAGCTAGGATTTACAACACATAGGAAAATCACATCAGATGACAAAATGGTGGACAATCACACAACACTGGGAATCATGGCCTAGCCAAGTTGATGCACATTTTTGGGGGACACAATTCAATCTGTAACACACCCTAAACAGGCACTTCTGTTTGCCCTCTTCCTCTTTGTAAAAATTCAAATGTGAGCCATCATTTCCTTGCTTAAGATTCTATAATACTTCTCTCCTATGCGTGGGACCAAGTCCCTGCCCCTTAGGGTGGCATCTAACACCTCACATAACTTGCCACTATCCTTTACTGCCATTCTGCATTGCCAGGGGAGGGTTGGGGTTAGGGCTGAGCTTAGAGTTAGGGTTTCCAGGGAAAGAGTTTAGATTTAGAGCCAGGAAGGACCTGGGTTAAGATCCTGGTATCATTTATCACCTAAGCTCTGTGAACTTGTGCAAATTAATTTTTTTTGAGCTTCAATCCCTCCTCTGTAAAATGGGAATGACAATTATCTCACAAAGTTGTTATGAGCATTAAATGTAATAAGGTGTGTGCAGTGCCCACCAGGGAAGTCTTCTTAGATTAGTACAGGCCACATTTCTTGCCAGCTTGTCAGCAGGGCAGCGTCAGGCATTCCTCTTAGCATGGGCCCTCTCAGCTGTCATGCAAGTGGCAGCTCATATACTTACTTCAGAGCCCTTGTCTCCTCACATGACACAGTTTAGGTACAAAGTGCGAGATCCACATCAGACAGGTATAGGAGCTGTGCTGACTTAGAAGAAGCCTCATGCCCTATAACTTGTTGCCATCAAGTCAATTCCCACTCCTAGTGACAGCCATTATCTCTTATAACAATTCTTTTGCATTGTTGTAGGGTTCCTCACAAGGGATTATATTCAGGAAGGCCCAAAACATGGCGTCCTCTTCAGATATTTACAGCTCATTCATAATTCCTCCTGGTCCAGATGCAATTTTACCAATCAGGGGTCATTTTACCACAAGCAGTGTTGCCTAGCAATATAGTTGACACCTATCATCTTACCTGGTTTCCAGAGTAACAGAACTTGTGGTCTAACCTTAGGTCAGATTCTCAAACAACAGGAGAGAAGGTTTTGTTAACTCTTTCATCCCAGTATGTAACAGACCCAACCAGGGGCCTCGCATATTATCAAAATATGCTAGTTCATTCCTTCAAGAAATATTTAAGAGTATGCACTATAAGTCAAGCACTGTGCCAGACACTGGGAATAGAGTGGTAAGTTTAAGAAGATCTGGTATCCACCTTCATATTGTTTACTCCATCCATGATGCTCTTAAATACTTTCATTGCCTAGACAACTCCTATTTATCCTTCAAAGGCTGACTCAGATGTTACCTCTTTGAAGTCCATCTCTACTCTACTCCCCTAGCACTGAATTAATGGATTGGTTTTCGAGATCCATGAGTCCCCTAAAGTAATAAAATAGTATGCAGATTATACCTGCCTGTGGGAATGTATGTTTGAGAAAAGGGGCTAAATCTTCCATCAAATTTTCAAAAGTATCTGTGTCTCCCCTCCTCCACAAGAGTTTAGACTCACTACTCTGTTATAAGCATTTATTGTGGTTTTGTTATTTGTTTATAGGTCTACAGTCTATACTAGATTGTAAGTACCTTGAGAGAGGGACTGTACGTGTTAATATTTTGTCCTAGCACAATGCCTGACTCATAATAGGCTCTTAAGAAATGTATGTTGAAAGAATTGCTTCTTGATGTCCTTAACAGGCTCAGCAGTTGAAGGATGCAAGTGGTGTAGTATTCCTTAATTTGAAAGGGAAAGTTCTTCCTTATATTAAACTAAGATCAACCTTTCTTGTTCCTATCTCTGTCCTTTGGAGTTAGAAATTAAGTGTTTCCCCTCTTCCACATTGTAATTGCCTTTTTCTGAGATCATAGTTTATTAGAAAATTGAACTGTATATGTGAAGATTGTTGAAATGTCAAATGTTTTGTTACATATACACTTACTCCTCATTTATCGACTGTCTTGTTGTCTGACATTTTGCATTTATAGCAACAGTAAAAAATCTGCTCTCTGGCTATTTTCACAGTAACAATGTACGTCTGGCAGTAACTAACACCGAGGTGTGAGGTGAGAATAATGCTGGCTATGTGTTATGTGTCAACTTAGCTGGACCATGATTCTCAGTGGTTTGGTGGTTATGTAATGATACAATTTGGCAGTTATATAATGATGTAATTCAGCAGTTATGTAATGATGTAGTTAGCCTCCGTTTTGTGATCTGATGTAGTCACCCTCCATTTTCACATAAATGCCAATTTTTGGATAACAACCAGGTCTTTGGAATGTAACCATTTCAATAAGTGAGGGGTTGGTGTATATTTACCACAATTTAAAAAGTACATTAAAAAAAGGCTAACATGGGGAATGATTTAAAAATAGTACTTTTACATTTAAATATTATAACTTAAAACATGTAAATGTACATTAATTCACTAGTATTTTATTATGGGGCTAATATCTTTTTGTAGAATACGAATCTGCTCCTGTATAGATTTTTCACACAAATCATCCTAAATTCATCACCTACAATCTCCAGTTTGGGTTTGTTTAAAGTAGAATGAGAATTTAGTCACTCTAAAAGCAATCTGATTACATACTTTTTCGAGATGTTTACTGTCTCCCTGTCCTCCTAGTGTTCTACAATTGTCTTTCCCACATATAAATCACCAGTGATTTTTTTTTAACAACTTGCTTTTATAGACTCTGAAATCTTCAGTTTCCAAAGGAATAGCAACTCATTTCAGTGGTTTATATAATGTTTAATTAAATTATATAACGGGTAACTGGCATAAACAAGTCTGTGATCAAACACAGTTGATTCTTTATAAGCAAATGTTTCAGCTGATAGCACCAGAAGTGCATAAGCATGCAAGGTGCTTTAAGCATTCACAATGCTCACACATTGGGAAGACCATCTGCATGTTTCTGATCGCTCGTGGCTAAATTATTTTGAAATTTCCTTATAAGCAGTTTTATTTATTTTTCAATGGCTTTATTTATTTATTTTTTGTACTTTAGATGAAGGTTTGCAGAGCAAATTAGTTTCTCGTTAAACAATTAATACACATATTGTTTTGTGACATTGGTTGCCAACCCCATGACATATCAACACTTTCCCCCCTCGACCTTGGTTTCCCGTTACCAGCTTTCCTATCCCTCCTGCCTTCTTGTTCCTGCGCCTCATCTGGTGTGCCCATTTAGTCTCATTTTGTTTTATGGGGCTGTCTAACCTTTGGCTGAAGGGTGAACCTCAGGAGTGACTTCATTACTGAGCTAAAAGTGTGTCCAGGGGCCATACTCTCAGGGTTTCTCCAGTATCTGTCAGACCAGTAAGTCTAGTCTTTTTTTGTGAGTTAGAATTTTGTTCTGCATTTTCTCTAGCTCTGTCCTGGACCCTCTCTTGTGATCCCTGTCCGAGCAGTCGGTGGTGGTAGCCTGGCACCATGTGGTTGTGCTGGACTCAGTCTGGTGGAGGCTGCGGTAGTTGTGGTCCATTAGTTTGGACTAATCTTTCCCTTGTGTCTTTAATTTTCTTCATTCTCCCTTGCCCTCATGAGCAGTTTTAAACACCTCATCATCCTGCCCACTTTTCTTCTCCTCTTAGACTACTGGTCATCCTAGTTTAGGAAAGAGATAAACCGTATTTGTTTTTCCAAGTGTTAAAGTCTCAGGTGTCTGCTGTTGTCCTGGCGAGGGGGGAGGGGGATGAAATCCTTAAAAAAATTGATAGCAAGTAAAAAGCAGCTATTTAACTATAAAGATGTTGTAAGCATAAAAAATAATGGAAGAGAGGAGCTTAATTTTGCTCTTGAGTAGACTAGACTTAGTGACTCCTGTCATGGATTGAATTGTGTCCCCCCAAAATATCTGGCAACTTGGCTGGGTCATGATTTCCAGTATTGTATGATTGTGTACCATTCTGTAATCTGATGGGATTTCCTTATGTGTTGTAAGCTCTATCACCATGATCTAATTAGATGGATTAGTGGCAGTTATACTGATGAGGTTTACAAGATTAGATAGTGTCTTAAGCCAATCTCTTTTGAGATATAAAAGAGAGAAGTGAGCAGAGACACATGAGGACCTCATACCATCAAGAAAGCAGTGCTAGGAGCAGAGCGCATCCTTTGGACCTGAGGTTCTTGCACAGAGAAGCTCCTAGACCAAGGAAAGATTGATGACACAGACCTTCCTCCAGAGCCAACAGAGAAAGCATTCACTTGGAGCTGATGCCCTGAGTTTCGACTTGTAGCCTATTGGACTGTGAGAGAATAAATTTCTCTGTGAAAGCCATCCACTTGTGGTATTTCCTTTACAGTGGCACTAGATGACTAAGACATCTCCCAAAGAACAGAGTATACAAAGAGAGAAATAGTAACTTTATAGCAGAGAAACCTGGCAGATGCTACCTTAACCAAGTGATCAAGGTTAACATCACTATTGATAGATAAGTCATGTTGATATAATGTACCCTCTAATGTGATGTGATTAGAAGGGTGCCACACCTCTATGGTATTCTCCAAAACCCATAACCCTAGTCTAATTGTAAGAAAACATCAAACTCAAATTGGAGGGTATTCTATAGAATACTGGACCAGTTCTCTTCAAAACTCTCAAGGTCGTGAAAAATAAGGAAAGACTGAGAAGCTGTCACAGACCAGAGGAGACTAGGGCAACATGATGACCAAATGCAATGTGGCATGGATTGGATCCTGGAACAGAAAAAAAGGACGTTAGTAGAAAAACTGGTGAAATTCACATAAAGTCTGTAATTTTGACCAGTGTACCTCATTACGTAAGATATTAACATTAGGAAAAGCTGAGTGAAGTATATACAGGAACTGTGTGTACTATCTTTGTAACTTTTCTGTAGAGCTAAAATTATTCCAAAATAAAAAGTTTATAGAAATAAGAATGAAAGAAATGACACAAGAAAGGGCTAAATGATTTGAAATTTAAAACACATAAGTTAGGAGGCAATAACACTGAAAAAAATATTTGCAACATGATAGATAAAGGGTTAATATTCTTAATATTGGAGCCCTGGTGGTGCAGTGGTTAAGTGATACAGCTGCTAACCAAAAGGTCAGTAGTTCAAATCCACTTATTCACTTCTTGGAAACCTTCTGGGGCAGTTCTACTTTGTCCTCTCTGGTCACTATGGGTCGGAATCAACTCAGCAGCATCAGGTTTATTCTTGATATTGAAGCCCTGGTGACACAGTGGTTAAGAGCTTGGCTGTTAACCAAAAGATCAGCAGTTTGAATCCACCAGCCTCTCCTTAAAACCCTGTGGTGCAGTTCTACTCAGTCCTATAGGGTCAGTATGAGTTGGAATCGACTCGACAGCATCAGTTTTTTTTTTTTTTCTTTGTGTTCTTAATATAGAATATACTTTTACAAGATAACAAGAGCATACTAATACGTCACTAGAAAGTAGTCATTGATCACAATTCATAAAAGAAACACAATGGTCAATAAACATGAAAAAAATTAAATCTCACCAGTAGTTGAAAAATTATCCATTTAAGCAGTATTAGGAACATTTTCACCCATTAAATTTGCAAAGATAGAAAAATAATAGTATTAATTCCAAAGAAGGTAATTGGGTGAATTATAGATTGATGCAACTTTTCTGGGAAGCAGTTTGCTAATATGGTTATAAGCTTTTAAAGTATTCATATCATTTTTATTTGTAATCACATGTATAAGATTTTTCCAAGGAAATAATCAGAGATGTAAACAAATTTTCTTTGAGGAATGTCCATCACAGGGTTATTGATAATAAAAACTTCAAAACAACCTAAATATCTAATAGTGAGAAAATGATTTAAGAAGTTATGGCATACCTATGGAATAGAAAATTGTGGAGCCATTACAAATCATGATATAACTTAAGAAAAGCAATAAAAGTAAGATAAAGTTCACATATACCCTTAGATCCCAGACTTTATGCATATATGTAGAAACATGTCTTTTAAAAGGATGGCAAGAAAATATGCCATCATGTAAAAATTAATTACTTGTCTTTGGGTAGTGAGAAATGGATGATTTTTGTTTTCTTTATACCTCTCTGCATTTTCAAAATTGTCTATTTAGAGTATATATTACTTTTATAATTGGGAAAAAGATTAACATTGCAAGCAATATGGTTGATGAATTTCTTTCATCTTTATTGTTGATTTAATTAAGAAAATGGGTAAATTTCATTTTGTGCTGTGAAAAATATCATTTCCTCTTTCCACTAGGAAGCTCCTCAGGGTGCTCCCACTGCCGAGTGAGAACTGGGGAGCTCTCGTTGGAGAATGGTGTTGTCATCCTGACCCCTTTGCTAATAAGCCACTTCATCCACAAGAGAATGACTGTTTTACTGGAGACTCTTTCTTCTTGGTGAATTTAAGAAGCAATTCATGGCAGCCAAGACCTGAACTTGGCCGAGTAGGGATGCATTGTCTTTCTTCTGAGAACCATTTTGAGTTGGTAAAATATCTGTTCAAAATAAATGTTGATTTTGAGGTTGGCTTAGATCTGGTTTCTCCAATCTTTTCTTAATTCAGGCTTGTTGCACAGACCATTCTAAAGCCTGAAATACATTATTTTCATCTGCCTGTATTCTCCAGGCTCTGCTGCATTGCTCTAGGATGAGCATATGACCTTAAACTGAAACAGCCATGGAGAGATGGAGGAATAGGGAAAGAGAACTTCTTCATGCATAGAAACACGGGAGTGCTACTATTTTATAAACCAAAATGCCTTTCTTTCTCATTTTTAGGACAGTATTCCACGGTCCATGTACATTTTATTCTCGTACCAAAAAACCAAACCAAACCCATTGTCATCGAGTCGATTCCGACTCATAGCAACCCTATAGGGCACAGTAGAACTGCCCACAGAGTTTCTAAGGAGCAGCTGGTGGAGTTGAACATTTAAAGTAAAAGTGTTCTCTTGCTCCAGGATATTTTCTATTCAATTAAGAAGCCAAACCAAACCCACTGCTGTCTAGTCGATTCTGACTCACAAGGACCCTGTGGGACACAGTATAACTGCCCCATAGAGTTTCCGAGGCTGTAAATCTTTATGGAAGCAGACTGCCACATCTTTTTCTTACAGAGTGGCTGGTGGGTTCGAATTGCCGACCTTTCAGTTAGCGGCCAAGTGCTTAACCACTGTGCCAGAGGGCTCCACATAGATATTTACTGTTTCTGCCCATAGTCTAGATTTCTGCTGATGTCATAAAAGCAGATGCCTTCAAAGAAAAGGGGGAAATGGAGGAGCCCAAGCACGTATATGAAGCTCGTGCTGTAGATTCTAAGTTGGTGCTTGACAATGTAAGGTCAGGTGGCTCTTGGTGTATAAGTTGCTTTAAGGAAAAGGCAGTTTTCTCTCACTGCAGAGAATAAGTGGTTTACTTTATTTTAAAAGAAAATCAATGGCATTAGCTTGGCCCTTGTGAGAAATAATTCCCGATGGCGAGTTGATACAGATGTCATTTAAAAAGTAAAGAAAACCATGACCAGAGAATATTCTTTTTAACATCTGATTATTGGTGGAAACAAAAACATTGTTTTTTTTAATTTTGTTTAGAACTCATTTAATTTTTGTAATAAAATGTGACTTTCAACGGGAAACATGCAGCAGTTGGGCGCCTCTTATGCTGTAAATTAGTTTATAGAACTATTTTCTATTTTGAGGACTATTAAGGAAGTTCTTTAAGTATTGAGGTTAAATTGATGTCAGTTAAAATTATTTAAGCACCTCATCTATTACTGTAAACACAAATGCCTTTACCTAAATATGGTTCGTTTTAAATTGTAGTACTTTAATATTCTGTTTTTAAAAGGTAAATGGTAAGAAGCTAATCTAAATTGTTATAATTATATTTAACTTGATTATACTAAGTTTATATTTTAATCTAAATTTATATACCCATACTTCATGTGTTTTAACTTTCATATTTGTGATCAAGGTATAAATTTTTAAAATATTTAGAAAGTGTGAGCAGCAGAGGAGTGGAGAAAGATTAAATAAGAGAAACTATTAATTTCCCTATTAGACAAACTATGCTCTCTTTAAAAAAAACCAAAACCATACCCCCTGCCATGGAGTCGATTCCGACTCATAGCGACCTTATAGGACAGAGTAGAACTGCCCTACAGGGTTTCCAAGGTTGTAAATCTTATGGAAGCAGACTGCCACATCTTTCTCCCACGGAGCTGCTGGTGGGTTCAAACCACCGTGGACTTTTCAGTTAGCAGCTGAGCACTTTAACCACTGTGCCACCAGGGCTCCTTATTTGCCTTCTATGCTGAGATAGTTTTCTCAAGTCTGTGTCTTTGTCAGGTATATGATACCATTGGGCAAGAATTTCTCTTAATTGTAAACAACCATACAATATGTTAAGGAAGATATCATAGTTTTTAGTATCAAGGAGACTGTGGGAAATTACTATTATGACAAGCTGCTGTTGGCAAGATTGTTTTCAAGTTAGCCTAGATGGAAGTTTCACTTTAATTGCATACTGTAGCAGTTGAAAGAGTATGCCTGTGACCAAAATAGTAACATAAATTTGGAGGAACATGCTTAAACAGTGTTCTCAAAGGCTCCTGTGGGAACAAGGCTGCTCTGTGCTGTTGAAAACCTATTTCTCATATCACCCAGTCTAGCCATCTAGCAGGGTTTTGAAATGTCACATGGTGACACAGCATCCTAATGGTATCTCTTGGGAAACATTTTTTTGGCGAGACAATATCAAGGGTCCTTAGAAATTGAAACAACACAAAGGAAAATAAAAACGAGGACAGGAAGCTAATCCACCTCTCTGAGCAGCCATGCCATCTCTCAGATATATTGATTTAATTAGTCCACAACAATGTCTTTGATGTTTGCTTTATAGAGCTCCCACACTGTTAGGCTGCTTCATTATACAACTTGCTTTATGATTTCCTTTACGCATAGGTCAACAAAAATGCATTACAAAGCAGAGTTTCTCTTTAAACAAAATTAAGTGTTACGTAATATCTTAATAAAAACTATCTGATTTTTAAAAACAGTGCAAACAAAGTCTTACACTTGTTTCTTTCCCTCAATGCTCCCTTAGTATGTACGGTATTTTATTTGTGCATCTCTTACTGTGGCAGAATGGACCTTTAATTTTCAAAAGATGTATGCTAATGATTTTCCCTTATTCTTACATTCATTTGTCATCTCTTGTACTGTTTTTGGTTCCTACCAGCATAATAAAACCTGCATCTTGTAATAGGATGATAAAGGTGGTGCCTCAGCCTTTTGTAAGAGTTGTAATATTATTCTAGACTTAGAAAGTGTGGCCACAATGTGACTTCATGCCATTTTTTTAAAAAGGTAAAGGAAATTGAACTTTGATTATGTTACTGCTAGTAAGTATGACTAACATTTTTACCTTTTTCCCCCCTCCTGGAGTACTTAACAGTAATTTATTGATTTTGGTGATTTGTTTGTTTTGTTAAATCCATGTATATTTTTGTTTGTTTGTTTCCGGAAAATGAATTGTTGAATTTATAAACATTCACAAAAGTAAGAAGAATGTTATTGTGAACCACAGTATACCAATCATCCTATTCATCAGTTACGATTTTTTCTGTTTCTTTTTCTTTTTTCTTTTACTGAAGTACTTCAGAGCAAATCCCAGATATTATATTACTTCATCCCTACATGTTTCAGTATGTATTTCTAAAAGTATGGATTTTTTTCCCTACATAACCACAGTTCCATTATCATACTTAACAAAATGAACAATTATTCCTTGACGGTACAATAACCAATCTATATACAGATTTGGCTGATTATCTCAAAAGTGTCTTTTACTGTAGGTTTGCTTGAATCAATAGCCATAAATTTGGTTTTTTGAGGTAGTTGGTTCTTTATTGATCAGATTTTAAAACCCTGGTTACCTGTGCCTGGTAAGGGTAGAATCTTATTTAGAAAACAAACAGACAGAACACACATTTTCTGCCTCAGTGAGAGAAAAAACTAAATGTGCTGCAAGAGCAGTTATAAATGAAATATATAACAGAGCACGTGACAAAAATTTTCTGCTTCAAATAGAAAACTTGTCTTCTGAAGCATTGGTACTCTAATGTTGTATATTTGTTTTTAGAAAAGGCCTTAGTTTTTGGTAAGATTTAATGAGGTGGTCAGATTTAACTTATACAAAATGGATCATTTTTAAAAAATATTTTTACTACCAATTTGGAGTCGCACAGGTATGTTTTACTGTAAGAAAGCATGAAACTGTAGAAATGTCACCCTTTACAGTTGAGCATACTGGTTTATGAGCTGTATTCTTCCTGTAACCTTGCCTGGTCCTTAAACAAATTGGCACCTGCCTTGGTCTCTGTATCTATTACCTATGATGGGAATGACGTCATCCAGTTAGTTCCCCCTCTTGGCCAGGCTCTGACACCTGCTGTCTGTGATGCACTGCCTATAAGGATGTCAGTGGTAAGGCCAGAGATGATACAGTCTGTTAACCCCCTTCATGAATGTTCCTAGATATATTTTTGAGCCAGGTCTGATCTGAATTATGGAGCTTATATTGTGCTTTTGTTTCCTCAGCAGAGACTTTTAGAGAGACTGGAGAATCTGTTCCAATTCCGCAGTTAGACTAGAAAAAAAATGAGATAAGTATATTACCAAAGATTTCTTCAGTGTATGAAGAGATTCCTCTCAAGCTTCCTTCATGGGGAAGAGCCCTATGGCACTTACGGAATTTTACTGCTAGCCTGGGTATGAAGTTGGGCAAAAGGATGAATCACAGAGAAATACCCCAATATTAGTTGTGCAATTGCTTTGGACTTTTTTGACCTTTAACTAAAGTAAGAAATACATTTTCTTAAAGATCCTGTCATACACACACACATGCCTCAAGCAAAAGTTTCTTGAAGCAGTACTTAACCCTATGTTTGAAGCTCTGATATTCTCTATTTCATTAAAAAAATGTAGTCTATAACCCACTAAATTGGTTCCATGATCCATTAATGGCTTGTGACCTGTAGTTTGGGGAATACTTGGCATTGTGCTTAAAAACATAGGCTTTAGCATCTGAGGGACCTGGATTCAGGTAGCAGCTCTCTCAGTTACTAGCAGCAAGTCCGTGGAACTCAATGTGCTTCCTATGTAACTTTTTAGAAAGTAGCTATTTATGTCAAGTGAAATATAATTGTACTAATCAATTAAGACTTACTCCTTAGATTAATACATACAATTTCTCACATAAGAAAGTTACTGTCCTCCCTCACTTAGACCAATACTCTCTATTCTTTGGCTTCCCAATAGGGGTAACCTCAAACGGCCAGAATTGTAGAACTGATCCTTCTCCCTGCCCACCTTTTGTGACTTCTGCCATGTTGCCATGTATCTGTTTGCCAGAAGTGCTTTATGACTTTAAAAAATATCAGTACTATGGATGTGAAAGGACATTCTTTTGTTTGTATGATGATTAAGTCACTGCTAGCTATTTTAATGTGTACCCTAAATAATGAAATAGTATTTTTAAATGTTTTGAAGTTAAAGAATATTTCAGGAATTTGTCCCATAACACTATCCATTTTTCCATTTATAGTGCATATCTTAAATTGAAAAATAGAATTATATGAACAAGTTAAATATTTTATTTTCTGAATTGTGGGTAGTTATGAGTTACAGATTATTTTTACATAAGTTAAACTGGACTGGGAGTCAAAATAATGTGAGCTCAAGTTCTGACGCTTCTGTTTTGTAGACACATGAGTTAGGGCAAGTCATCTACCCTTTCTGCCTTTGTTACCCACCAACTGCCTATTCTAAATTAGAAGGCTATTTGGGAGCGCTTTTTGTAAATGTAGGAGCATTGGTGGCACAGTGGTTAAGAGCCAAAAGGTCGGCAGTTCGAATCCACCAGCTTCCTTGGAAACTATATGGGGCGGTTGTACTCTGTCCTGTAGGGTCACTATGAGTTGGAATTGACTCAGTGGCAGTAGGTAATAGGTTTGTAAATATAAGCTACTTATTGTTCAAATTAATTTGGTACCATTTGGCTCATCAAGAAATCGCTAGGTTTGGAAAAGTCAGTCTGTGCATCATTCTGTCTTTAGATTTGAAAAAAATGATCTATGCATTTGAATTATGCATTGAAACTAAATGTATTCCCAGTATTTAGTAGAGGGCAGAATAAAATGTAAAGTTCAATGTATACTCTAGAGACTATGTTAAAATTATATATTCCTTTTAAGAAAAGCTGAATGACATTTAAATGACATTTTTCTGTTCTACAGAAACCAAAGACAAATACCAAAGTAATTTGTAAGCGTTGCAAGGTAATGTTGGGAGAGACCATGTCATCAGGTAAGAATTTCATACCAAAAAGGCAAAATGATTGCCTTATTATTAAAACAAAACAAAACGAAAAAGCAATAGAACAAGATTTTATAGTAAATGCATTGGAAAGATAGATGATTAATATATGTTATACAGTAGATGCTTTTCAAAATAGAAACCAACTAACCAATATCATCCAATATGCCAAGAAGCTTTTATATTTAGGCCTTTATAAGTGCATAGAAATGAGTTTTAAGCATTAAGCAATGGAGTCATTTTCAGTTTTTCATATCTTTTTGTAGATATAAAGCCAATAGTATAAAGTTTGTACTTGGTTCTGTCCTAAAGAAGATTGGGGCCTTTTTCTTAACATAACTCCTCAATCAGAAGAGCTGGTACCCAGAGACTGAGAAGTTGCTTTTCCTGGCTGCCATCTGCCTCAGGGCCGTTTCATAGAGTGTTTGTGGGAGAAGTTCTCTTGAAAGGGAAGAAGCACATTCTGAGTTTTGTGCTTGGTTTCTTGTTTCTTTTTCTCAGTAGTGTTAATTATGTTTTATGTAAAGTCTGTTACACTGCTTTAAAATGAAATAATGAAAACCCTGATAATTAAAATGCTTCGCTATTTAAAGATATGGCTTTAAAATGTCTAGAGAGCTGCAACGTGAGGTTTGTGGATGATGAATAATTGCTTTTAATATAATTAATTAGAAAATGTGAGTTTAAGTGAAGCTATTGTACTTAAGGGGAAGGCAGATGGTATTTTTTGTTTGTTTTTCAAATCATCAAAATCTTGTATGTACTTGCTTAGAGGAGCAGAAAAGGAAGGATGAATATTAAATGATGCCACGCTCAATGTCATTTTTGGAAAATAAAAGCAAACCTCTTAATTGACAATTTAGAAAATTTTAAGGCTTCTAGTTAAATAAGATGAATTTATTTTTTAATTTTTTTTCTTTCTGAAACCCAGTTAAAATGACAGTTAAAGAATATAAAAGATGTACATCCACAAAAAGAAAGAGAAATGGAAAGGAGATGACAGAGATGTAAACAAATTTTTGGAAGCTAGAAATCTGAGAAATGGTAACATACCTGAAGGTTGGAGGAAGCTGCAGTCTACATATCTGCAGAAGGTCATTTGGGTGAGGAACGAGGCAATATTCACTGTGGAGCCCTATAGCAGTTCAGAATTTTGAGACACCAGGTAACAGGGAGGGCAGTCTGACATAAGGGGCTGGAAGCAGGGCGATTAATTCAGAGTCTATATATGGAGCCATTAGACTCCTAGTTCTCCTGTTCCACTTGTAACTTGCTCATATCCTCCAGATAGGAGACTGGAGGACCGTTTCTTGAAATAATTGAAGAGAACCAACCAGAGAAAAGGCATGCAGATTCTGACTCTTGTATTCAGTCACCTTGAAATCAGCAAGCCTTCCCTGGCACACAAGAGTTTCCTCTTAGCATTTTACTTCCTTGTACTTATATATGAATGGATTGCTGAAGAGCACCAAACATTTGAGGAAACTTCCAACAGAAAAGGGAACAAAGCAGATTAATGAGCAAGCAAGCAGAGTAAAGGCACTTAGAAGCAGACTATGTATACAATGGAAGAAAACCTAAAAAAAAACTTGACCGTAATAAACGTCCTTGGAGAAATGCAATAATATTGTCTCCGTAATTCACAGGACTAAGAGTTAAAATGTAATAGCTTACAAAAAACCTAATCAAAAGACTGGAAGATAAAATTAAGGAAATATCCCAGAAATACTCAGAAATGGGAACCAAAAAGCAGAGAGAAAAAATTGGAGAGGAAATTAAAAAAAAATTGTCATGTGAACTTCCTGAGAATGGGAGCATTGTCTATTTTATCACTGTTACTTCAGTACTTAGAACATACATGGTACATAGTAGGTTCTCGGTAAATATTTGTTGAATGAATGAATAAATTGAATTTTTGAAGACACCAAACATGTAGCTAATAGAAATTCTAGAAAGGAAGAATATAGACAACAGGGTATAGGAAATTATCAAAGAAGAAAAATTAGAAAAACCATATTACAACAGTTTTTTAGAACTAAAAACTTAATAAAAACAACTTGCATTTCTTGACTGGAAGATCCCACTGAATGCCCAATATGATTATTGGAGGGGTGTCAGAGAAGCCACTCCAAACCACATCATTTAGTAATTTTAGAACACCAAGGATGAAATTTCCAGAGAGAAAAAACAACGTACCGAAGATAAGGAATTAGAATGGCCATTGAGTTTCATAAGAGCAGTACTGAAAGCTAAAAGTCAATGAAACAATGCCTTCGAACTTTAGAAGGAAGAAAATTTTCAAGCCACAGTTCTACACAGTCAAATCTTCAGTTGAGTGTGAAGATTTCAAATATACTTCTAGAAATACAACGTCTCAAAAAATAGACCTCAAAGATATATTTTCCTCAGGAATCTACCATAGGATATATATCACCAAAATGAGGGATTTAACCTAGAAAGAGATGATATGGGGTTCAGGAAACGGCATCCACCACAAAAGAGCAAGATAAGGAAGTTCCAGGGTCAGAGATGTACAACATGCCTAGAGAACAACTAGCCTGGGCTGAAGCAAGGGGAGGGAAGGTTGCAGTAAATACTTTTCCCGTTATAAGGTGGAATTAATAGATAATTTGATTTGTTTGACTACGTGTAGACAATAATCTTGAGACAAGCCATATTATCATTTGGGAAGAATTAGCTAGGGGTGCTTAGAAAACTAAACAAATGAAAAAGAAAGCAATTATTTACTCCAAGAAAAAGAAAAGGAAACAGGAAACATCTCCATAGTATCATTATGGTCATAATAATGTAAACACTGAATATTGATTTAACAAAAAATTATTATGTAATGCACATATTAGGAAGGTGAATATGTGTGAGTGTGGGGGGTAGTGTAAAAGAGCTATATACACATCTCTAAAAATAAATCAGTAGGATTCCACTTCCAAATATGGCGGTATACAGATATTGGACAATTCTACCCACAATGGCAGGTTCAAAAAATTATTAAAAACAACCAGATTAGAACAAGATTCCCAAGAATGGAGAGCAGATTTTAGTCACTGATTGGTTCAAAACTTACATGGAAATTTTATTTACTATTTGTGTGATAAGTATATATATAACAAAACATTTGCCATTTCAGCATTTTTTTTATACAATTCAGTGGCATTAATTATGTTCATCAGATTGTGCAACCATTGCCACTGTCCATTTTTCCATCACCCTTTAACAGAAGCTCAGTGCTCCTTAAGCAATGACTCCTTTTCTCCCGCTCCCTCCCATCTTTGGCAACCAGTAATGAACTTGAAAAAGGTCACAAAGAATGGGTAAATTAATAGTCAGACAATGATAAGGATAAAGAGGTTTTCAAAAGATTTTAGATACAAGATAGACACCAGTTTAAATTCAAAAGCTCTATAACTTTGTGAAAAGTCAAAGCTAAAGTAAGAAAAAAAACAATTCTTCCATGTAATGGAATACTACGCAGCCATTATAGAGAATGTAGTCAGCTGTATCTCCAAGATATTATATTGTTAAAATAAACAAGGTATAGAACAACAACAACAAATAACTATAGTGGGCACTGGAAAATGACTAAAGTGAAGCAACACTTTAAGAAATGTTTAGTCATGAAAAACTACTACTACCTTGGATAAGAACAGCAAGTTTATGACCTTCTTGCCTGGGGACGTTGCCATCCTCCCAGCTTGAGCAGCAAAAACCCACAGCTTTACTGTATAGAGATGATGGATTCAGTTCAAGGTAGGTGGTGGAGCAGCTAGAAATTTAAGGGGGAGATTTTGGAAGCAAGAGGGACATCAAATTATTTGATGACAGTTAAACTATGCAGGTGTGGATACTCTTTAGGGAGGCAGGCTAAACAAAGTAAAACTGAATAAAACTCAAGATAAACAGGCACATAAGTAAACTAGACTTCCATCAATGTGAACTAACAAAAACAGCAAACAATAGAAACAGATGTTTGTTATTGGAATGATCAAATATAGACTGTACTCACTACATTTAACAATACAAAAGACAGGTTTGAATATATCTCAGATGAAAAGGAAACTAACAGTAAGCATATTTAAAAGATTCACAATAGGATTTCTGAAATAAATTATAATTGAAATTGAAAATTCAGTGGATGGTTTAACATAACTTGAAGAAAGAGAACAGAGGTAGATGAGAAGAAAAATCTGTAACTAGCAGAGAGAGACAAAGAGGCAGAAAGTACAGAAGACATAGAGCATACACTCAGAAGATCTAATGTATGTTTAATCAGACTTCCAGAAAAGGAAAGAATGGGGCATAGGCAATATTTGAAGAAATAATTGCTGAGATGTCCCAAAACTGATGAAAAACAACAATATACAAATTCAAGAGACCAAATGAACTCCAATTCAGTGAGGTCCAAGTTGGATAAATAAAAAGAAATCCATACCTAGACACATTAGAATTATACTCTGGAAAATTAAAAACAGAAAATCTTAAAAGCAACCAGAGAAAAAGGACAGATTACCGTCAAAGGAGCAGCAGTAGTGGAAGTTTGAAGACTGGAATGATATTGTCAATGTGCACAAAGAAATAATTGTTAACGGAGAATTTTATATCAGGCAAAAATATCCTTCAAAGATGAAGGCAAAGATAAACATATTTTCTGACAAACAAAACGTGGAATAATTCACCACTAGTAGTTGACCACAGCCTTGAGTATGGATTACACCTCAACCTAAAGAAAACAAAAATCCTCACAACTGGAGCAAGAAGCAGCATCATGATACATGGAGAAAAGATTGAAGTTGTTAAGGATTTCATTTTACTTGGATCCACAATCAACACCCATGGCAGCGGCAGTGAAGAAATCAAAAGACTCATTGCGTTGGGCAAACCTGTTGCAGAAAATGTCTTTAAAGTGTTGAAAAGCAAAGATGTCACCCTGAAGACTAAGGTGCGCCTAACCCAAGCCATGGTGTTTTCAGTTGCTTCATGTGCATGCAAAAGCTGGACGATGAATAAGGAAGACCGAAGAATTGACGCCTTTGAATTGTGGTGTTGGCGAAGAATATTGAATATACCATGGACTGCCAAAAGAACAAACAAATCTGTCTTGGAAGATGTACAACCAGAATGCTCCTTAGAAGCAAGGGTGACAAGACTATGTCTCAGATACTTCAGGCATGTTATCAGGAGGGATCAGTCCCTGGAGAAGGACATCATGCTTGGTCAGGTAGAGGGCCAGCGAAAAATGGGAAGACCCCCAACAAGATGGATTGGCACAGTGGCTGCAACAATGGACTCATGCATGACAACGATTGTGAGGATGGCGCAGGACCGGGCAATATTTCATTCTGTTGTACATAAGGTTGCTATGAGTTGGAACCAACTTGATGACACCTAACAACAAGAAGTTTCTTTTTAAAAGAAATTCTTTCTACTTGTATATCAGGTAGATGAAAATCTCCCCGGATAGAAGTTCTGAGCTCTAAGAAAGAATGGTATGAAAGTGGTAAATATGTGGATGACATTAGAATGAATATTAACTATATAAAATAATAATAATTGTGGATTAAAATTTTACAATTACAGCTTAACAACAGTTGAGATGAAAAGGGTCACTTCATAATGTTAAAAGGTTCAATTCTGTATCTAATAACATGGCTTCAAAATAGTAAAGTGAAAATTAACAGAATTTCAAGGAGAAATAGGTAAATCCACCATCATGATTCTTTGGTATATAATAATTTGTTAAGCTGTCTATTGATTTTAATTTTTACCCTTCTCTATGTGTTACATTGAACAGTTGAAAACATTAAAAAAAAAAAAAAATCGACACCACTGTTGTTACTGGCTGCATAGAATTCTGTTGCCTAAATTTATAATTGTTTAACTCATCCTCAATTTTTAGGTATTTAGTTTGTTTTCAAATTTTTCTGTTAATATTATTATGAGCATCATATAGATAATTTTTTTGCATATATTCATTCATATATCCATTCTTTGAGACAAATTCTTAGGTGTTTAATCATGATGTCAAAATGTATACACATTTTTGAGAACTTTGCCAAGTAGCTTTTCAAAACTCATTTCTAATTCTGATTGTATGAATAAATGTGTCCGTTTCTCCATATCTTCATCAGTGCTGCACCTTATCATTTAAAATATTTTGCTGGTTTCATGTTAAAATTTAATATAATTTTAATTTTCATTTCCTTCATTATTAGTGAGGTTAAACGTTTTCCATGATTTTTTTTTTTAACTAAAATGTTTGAGTTTACTTTCGTTTCTATTAACTATCTGGTTTACTGTTTAAAATTTTCTGTAAAGTAAGTAATCAGATAACCAGATTTGGTGAGAGTTGTACGTTAACAGAGTCTGTGAGATTCTGGGTAAATATTAATGTGAGGTTCCTGGTGTCCGTGCAGGGGCTTTGGGATACTATAATCAAAAAATCTTTTTCAGCTACTCTCAGGTTTATGGCTATTCTAGAGAAACAATGACACCAAATGACTAATTTCTGGATAAGTGGGGTATGACTGTTATATCACTAATTTGTATGTACATCTTCTCTGTCTGTTAGCAGAGTCTTGCTACAACAGAGTCACTTTGGGCATGCATTTCTAAAGTGACACTGAGGCTGCAGAACTATTTCCTTGTAGTCATCAATACTGTGTCTTCAGAGACTAAATTCTTTTTGGAAAAGTTTTACTGATTATTAATTTCACCAGTATGTTGAATATTTAATTTGGAATGTTGTAAGTTGGGACTGACATACCCACAATAAGAATATCAGTGTATTGAGAAGATTCTTCATTTTCTTCTGTTTCTAGAAACCACCAAGTTATATATGACAGAGATAATTATTCAGCCATCTGAGAGAAATTTTCCCATTCTACCAAGGTACCAATAGCTAATTAAGTTTATTTTGTTATTTTGAATTTAGAGAAAGTGGGTACAATTGCTTATTTGGGAATTCATTTTTATATGTACTTCTCTTTATGTGGAAAGGCAAAAAAGGAAAAAAAAAAAGCCTTTGAGAAAGACTTTTAGGTAGTTAAACCAAACCAAATATACAAGAGACTTGAGGGTTTATTTCTTTATGTTTTGTTCATATAACGTTATAGACAAAGGATCTTACAACATAATCATCAGTAGTCTTGTGGATAATTATTTTTAATTTGACCTGTTTAAAATTTGAAACATGGAGCAGTTTTCAAATGATTCTTATGTTTTAAAAAATGGTACTTCACCACTCAATCTATAAGCGTTTCTTTTCTTTGAATCTTTTTAGTTTGCAAACAAAAAATAACTGAAATATGTTTCATTGTGGTTTATTTATTGATGTCTAAAAATTATGGCAATCTAAACATAGCCTTGAATTTTATCTTCCTGTAAATACTTTGATTTTACACCTCAAAGCCAACACTTTAATGAAATCCAAATGAAAAACATTGTAGACAATACTGTCTAATGTTTGGGAGGAAATTTCTCACCTTCCTTTGTAACTTTTTCACTGTTTAATGTGTTACAGCACAAATGGAATACCATATTTTACACAAATAACACATGCCTTGTATGTTTGTTTGCCAATCGCACCCTTCCCCTACAAGGTATTTTTGTAAGCACCGCTATGCCAATTTTTTTTACATGTTGCTGTTAAAAAAAAAATTGGCACAGCATGCTTATGAAAATACCTTGCGGGGGGAGGGCATGGTTGGCAAACAAACGTACAAGGCGTGCGTTATTTGCATAAAAATGCTGTATTGTTCTAACATGGTACTTTTTATTCAGTAGGAGAGAATAGATTTGGTATGTAAATGTATTAAGGATTGAAGAAGAGGTTTAAGAAGAATGAAGCAAACACAAGTGTATTAGAATATATTAAAATCCACATTAGCACAATTTGTGAGGGAGTGGGAAGTGTACAGAAAACTCTGGCATGCAGATGTCTCTGCTTTTAGGTACCTTGTGAGTATTTTTGGCTCTTCTTGCCGTTAGAGTTGTTATGAAAGGCACATTGTGAAAACTGATTTCTGTTCCAACAGGTCTCAGTTTGTACAGAGCGTTATTGCCCAGTGTTTGGTGGAACTGTCTTCTGCTAGAAGCACTTTTAGATTCACTATTCAAGGTCACGACGGGAAAGCGTACGTCTTGGTAAGAAATGATTGTAGCCTAGTAATCCTAAGTCTCACAGATTCTTTAATTTTTGTCACTTTTTTCTTAATTATCAGGTCTAGAAAATAAATGATCGAAAATTAATTTTTTATTATCAGATTAATTCATAAATCAAATTCCTTTAATTCAGTTAGAAATGATCAAGTGCCAGTGTGGGCTAGGGCACTAAGAATACAGAGTAAAGTTTGATTCCTGCTCTTTAGAAACTCACCTCACACGATATGGTTTTTCACTCTTAGTTTTTATCGTGGTTAGAATAACACCATTCTGTCTCTCTCACTTTTATTTGTCTATTTGATACCCTTATGTATAAAATAAGTACTGGTGCTCCTATTTTTTTAGTTGCCCCTGTTTTTTAATATATAATTATTGATTTTGCTGTTTATATAAATAAAACATGATTATTATATAAAATTTGAAAAGTAGAGGAAAGCAAAAGAAGAAATGTAAAGTCATAGTTAATCTCAACACCCAGAGATAATCATTTTGGTTCCTTATTTTATACATTCCAAAGTTGGAATTGTATTCTTTTTTAAAAATTTTATTGTGATAAAATATATAACAAAACATTTGCCAATTTAACCATTTTTAAGTGTACAATTCAGTAACATCAGTTATATTTACCATGTAGGGCAACTATCACCACTATCTATTTCCAAATGATTTTCATTACCTCAAACAGAAACTCAGTACCCGTTAAGCAATAACTCCCCATTTTCTTCTACCCCTAGCCCCTGGCAACCACTAATAAACTTGTCTCTATTATACGTTTGCATCTTTTAGATATTTTGTATAAATGGGGGAATTGAATTCTTAAGCTTTTTGTAACCATTTCTCATGTTATTGCTAATTCTTTATACATTTTTTAACCTCCAGAAAACTCCATGGAACATAATTTATTTATTTTCTTACTGAACACTTCGTAGTGATTTTTTCACTATAATAAATAATGCTACTTTGAACATCGTTTGAAATCACACTTATATGTACTTTCAAAAGATTATAGAATATATATTTAGAAATTATAAATTACAGCTTTCAACTATGGTGTACTGACACTCTGGAAGGCTAAACTTAGTGAGTGAGAAAGGGATAGAATTGCAGGTGGCTGTCTGGAAGTTGGACATAATCCACAGTCATTTTCATTTGTGTTGTAGACTTAAAAAGTAAAAGAATCTAGGTACATCCTCGGTAGTGTTTTAGAATGTGCTGCCTTGTGAGAATGACTTAGTGGACAAAAGATTCTCCCTTTCAGCTGAGCAGTGCCAGGGATGTGATGATGGAAGCATATGCTTCCTGTTGTTAATAGCTTCTGTTGGCTTCCAACTCATGGTGATCTCCTGAGCAACAGAACAGAACACTGGTGGGTCCTGCACCATCCCCATGATCAGTTGCAGATCAGACTGTTGTGATCCATAGGGTTTTCATTGGCTGATTTTTGGAAGTAGATCACCAGGCCTTTCTTCCTAATGCTTCTATTAAGGCAGTTCTGTTTCGTTTATTTGGCTTTAGTGTAAGATTTTACTTGAAAACAGGATTTTCCTGCTCAAAAATACTCAGAATCACTGCTACACTAATAATTTCCCTGACTTTTTGGTGTTTGGGAAGTAGTGGCCAGGTTTAGAGGAGAGGCTCTGCAGCAAGCAGAATCATTTCCTAGATGTACTACAAGCATTTAATACTACACTGTTTGTATTAAAAATATTGTTCTACAGAAAATAATTTTTGACATGTACGTAGAAATCCAAGAGTCATGGCCCAGGTCTCTTCCCTGCATCCACATCTGTTTTATTCAGTCAGTAAACATATACTAAGTCATCCCCTATTTGAATGTCACTGTTCTAGTTGCTCAGGGTAGAATAATACCTTCAAGCAACTCACAGGATAATAAGGAAAACATGGTAGCAAAAAAGAGGCGCGATGATGGGGAGGCGGCTAGGGCTTGTTGCTAGGTGTGCCTTTGTAGTTGACCATCCATTACAAGGACCCCATGCTTCTCTAATTTCAGATCATTTCTATGAGAAGCTAAAATACGTCCTGACTGAAGTTGATACAAACTACACCTTATAGTCATAGCTTGAAATCAGTTTTGTTTTCTTTTTATTGCAAGATTTTCAAGCTGAAAATCAGAAGTAAGAATTTTTTAAACCTATGACATGTCATCAGGAAAGACTAATCTCTAGAGAAGGACATCATGGTTTAGTAAAGTAGAGAGTCAGCGAAAATGAGGGAAAGCCTCAATGAGATGGATTGACACAACAGCCCCAACAATGGACTCAAACGTACCAACATTCATGAAGATGGCAGAGGACTAGACAATGTTTTGTTCTGTTATACAAAAGGTTGCCATGAATCAGAGCAGACTCTACTGCAGCTAACAACTATTATATATATATAGATATATATATTTTTTTTTAATTTGTTTTTATATTCTTGAAACACATTCAGACAACATGAAGAACATAAAGAAATGGTAGCTTCCTCTTCTTGTCCCCTCCTCTGCCCTGCTATATTACACTATCCAGAGGTAATCACTATTAACAGTTTGGTATATGTACCTCAAATTTTTTTTCTATCCATATGCAACTATATATATATGTACATGCACAGGTATTTGTGAAAAACAGAATCACGTGATTAGCATTTTTCTGCAACATGCTTCCTTCGCATAACAGTGTATCCTGAGCATTGTTTCTTGTTAGGGTAAATATAGATCTCTTTGATAACTAGTACTCCATTTTGTGACTATTAAAGACAGTGGTACAATGAAAATAATCTTTGCATGCATATTTTAGTACTTCTTTACTAAAAGTGGATCCCTGGTAGCACAGTGGTTAAGAGCTCGGCTGCTAACCAAAAGATGGGCAGTTTGAATCTACCAGCCACTCCTTGGAAACCCTGTGGGACAGTTCTGTCCCGTAGGGTTGCTATCTATGAGTCAGAATCAACTTGACGGCAATGGGTTTTTTAAAAGTAAATGAATCCTTGGAATAAGATTGCGCGGTATTAGAATATGTACATTTTAAACCCTGAAAATTGTCACCCTCCAAAACTGTTACACTCATTTACCCTTATGGGGTAAATTAGTATCTCCTTTACTGGGCTGGTACACCCATTCCCTAGATGCTGAGTGTTGGCTGCTGATGGCTCACAGCTACTCCCTTCTGTAGAGAATTGCCCTTGGCTACCACATGCCACCTTTCTCACTCCCTTTAGTGCCCTCCACTCTCCCTCCCTCCTGCCTTGGTCAGCCCAGCTGCCAATTACTGACTGACCCTGGTGTTATGGATTGAATTGTGTCCCCCCAAAATATGTGTTGTAAATCCTAACCTCTATGCCTGTGGTTATAATCCCATTTAGGAATGTGTTGTCTTTGTTATGTTAATGGACAGGATTAGAATAGGGTGTGTCTTAAATCAATCTCTTTTGAGATATAAAAGAGAATAAACAAGCAAGCTAGAGAATCAGGATGGGGTAAGATAGATGCCCAGCCACACGGAGGTCTCTAAGGAACCAAGAAGCAGAAGCTGAAGAGTCAAGGACCTTCCTCCAGAGCCAACAGAGAGAGAGAATTCTCCTGAGCTGGTGCTCTGAATTTAGACTTCTAGCCTCCTAAACTATGAGAAAATAAATTTCTGTTTGTTAAAGCCACCCACTTGTAGTATTTCTGTTACAGCAGCACTAGTTAACTAAGACACCTGGGGTACAAAACAATGGGCCCTCCTGTCTCAAGGTGAGACCAGCTCTGTAGGTACACTTCATGCACCACAGCTCCCTGGAATCAGATTGAAGCTTGGAACTCCAGCTCAAACCACATCCTTGCCTAGCTCCTTCCCCAGTCTTGCCTGTTTCCCTTACTCCCTTTCTCCTGAGAGGATTCCCTCGAATCATGTACACTCAAATCCCAGAACACTTCTACCAGTGGTGTATGGGAATACCCATTTCTAAAACCTTCTTCTAAACTGGATGTTTTCAGTCTTTGTACTAAGTTAAAAACAGCAATGTAAAAAATTCGCATTTTTATTACTAGTTAACATTTTTATGTTTATTAGTCACTTATTTCTTCACTTAGTTTACATGTTTATATTTTTTGCTTGTATTTCTATTGGGCTAGGTTTTTTTTGTTCCCCACCCCCCCACACTTACTTATTTTTAGAAGCTCTGTATGTTATAGATGGAGCCCTGGTGGCACAGTGGTTAAGAGCTACGGCTGCTAACCAAAAGGTTGGCAGTTCGAATCCACCAGCCACTCCTTGGGAACCCTATGGGACAGTTCTACTCTGTCCTATAGAGTCGCTATGAGCTGGAATTGACTCAATGGCAATTGACTCAATTGTATATGTTATAGATAATAATTTTGTTATATATGTATTAACTATTCTAGACTGTTTTTAACTTGATAATGTTGGGTGCTCTATCAAATGTTATGCTTTGAATGGCCCTCCTTACTTAAAAATTATGTACATCTTTCTCCTGTATTTTTTTTTCTGGTATTTTTATAGACTTTTTTCCTCCCTTTTGAGTGGTGGTATAATAATGAATATAGTGGTAATATTCTTATACTTGGATTTTTCTCTTTATACCTTTAGTTATGGCTTTTAAACTCAGACAGTTTGGTGATTGAATCTTTGGGAAATTCTAAAAGTATCAAAAAATTCCCGTTGTTGGAAGATATTTTGAAGGATGATTCCAGTTCTGCCTGGAACGCCATCAAAGTCCTGTACCAGCCATGTATCAAAAACAGGAACAAAAAGTAAGTTGTGCTTTCATTTTCTCATTCTATATTATATTTTAGTTTCTATTGCCATGTTTGGTGTTTAAGAAATTAATGAATTAAATGGTACTGTACCACTTCCCTCCTTGAAGCTTCTAGGAGTCATACTGCTAAATATTATACTTTCAAAGTAGATTGAATTATCACAGATGAATCATGCTAACATGTAGAAAGCTTACTTTTATTGAAAACAATTGGTCTTTTTCTTGCTAACATATAGAAAGCTTACTTTTATTGAAAACAGTTGGTCTTTTTCTTGCAGCCTCAGCTGCCTGTACATGTGGGCTGCAGTGCTAAATCAGACTTTAACAACTATGATGATTTACTGATAAGGTCCTTCTAGGCATTGGGGATACAATAGTGAGCAAAACAAAAGCCTGCCTCCTGGCCTTGCCGTTCTGATAGGGGGATTGCAGACCATAGGCAAAACAAACGCAAAATAATAAAAAAACGTGTATAGCTCTTCCTATGTGTCAGGCACTGATCTAAGGGCTTCTAGGTCATTTAAGCTTAACAGCAACCTTATGAGGCAAGTACTACTGTTATCCCCATTTTAAAGATAAGGACGGTAAACACAGATGTTAAATTTCTAGTGAAAAATAAAGCAAGGTAAGGTACTTGGAGACTGCTGGGATGGGTATAGGAGGTTGTCATTTTATATTGAAAAGTCAGGGAAAGTTCGTCCGATGAGTTGATATTTCAGTTGAGAACTTGAGAGAGTGAGGAATGAACCATATCTGAGGGAAGAACATTCCAGGCAAAAAGAATAACAAATGCTTTATTTGAACACATTGGAATTTTATACATATCCTATACTCTCAAATTGGTTTGATCAGATTTGTTCTAAGAACAGAAAGATCCCAGTCTTCTTCTGGGAACTGAAAAGACATTAAAAAAAGATTATCGCTTAAAAAAATTATGCAAGCAGTATAAATCATAAAAGAATCAAATAGTACAGGTATACATAAAGTTAAATATGAAAGTTCTCCATCATATCCCTCTCCAAAAGTAAAAAGTTTAATGCGTATTCAAGTCCTTTTTCTGTTCATTCTGAATTCTTAACCTAACTTGAATGATACCATATGTGTGTGTGTGTGTGTGTGTGTGTGTGTGTGTGTGTGTGTATGTATATGTGGTATGTATATATTTAAACACTATATCTTGAAGATTCTTTCCGTGTAAGTGCTTGGCATTTTATGAAATTGGTATACTATAAATTATTTAACTATTTTTCAGTTGATAGATATTTGAATTATTTCGTTTTTGCTTTTATAATTATTATTGTACCTTTGTAACTATGTTTTGTGATTATGTGCAAGTTTTTCTGTAAGAGGGATTTCTAGAAGTAGAATTGCTGAGTTAAAGGGTATGGCCATTTAAATTTTTTATAGATAATACCAAATTCTCAAGAAGGCATTGCCAATTTATACTCCCACCCGAAGTTTCTATAAATACCCATTTCCCTACACCTTCATCTAAATTGTCATTTAGGTTTTTGTCCATCTGATGCCAATCTAACTAAACAGGTTTGTGTGGCTATCCTTGTGTTTCATTGAGGCATGGTCAGAGAATATGGCTTATGTTTTACACTTCGGGGAACTTGCTGAGGTTTGTGTGTGTGTGTGTGTGTATGTGCGGTCAACTTTTAAGTTGTTCACTGGGTATACTCCTGTGTTGACTATTTTGTGTGTGTGAGTGTGTGTGTGTGTGTGTACCTTAAGATTTAAATTTATATAGCTAAGTTTATTAAAATCGTTTATATTCATCTTTTTTATTTATTTGAAATGTGGAATTTTGAGAAAGGTATGTTAAGTCTCTATGATGATGGAAAAGCCATTTTTTTCTGGTCTTGATATGTTTTTGCATTATATATTTGAAAGCTATGTTACTAAATACATAAAGGTTTGTGACATGACAACTCAAATGACTGCACATTTTATCAGTAGGAGACATTGCTTTTGTCTTCCTTATTTCTAATTTTCCTGTTGTTAA
Source organism: Trichechus manatus latirostris (assembly GCF_000243295.1). Taxonomy (NCBI): domain Eukaryota; kingdom Metazoa; phylum Chordata; class Mammalia; order Sirenia; family Trichechidae; genus Trichechus; species Trichechus manatus. The sequence goes on from NW_004444090.1 coordinate 2,006,290, forward strand.
TTTCTATATTCTTTATTTAAATAATTGATTTGTTATATATTTTTCCATTTCCTTATTTTCAGTGTCCTGTGTCATTTTATCTTAGGTATATGTCTTGTAAGCTACATGTAGCTGGATATTTTAAAATTCCAAATGTGAGAGTCTCTCTGTTTTAACAGTCAATTTAACCAATTCACATTTATTATGATTCTTTATATAGTTGGACTTACTCCTGCCATGTTTTGGACTGGTTGCCTTCTTTTTGTGTCATTTCTTTCCTCTGATGATTTGAAAGTAAAAACATCTATTTCAGATTTCTAGTTTTTAAAATTTTAACACACATATTTAGACTTAGTTTTTATTATCAATATCTAGTTTAATTAGTATCTTCAAAAAAAAAAAAAACTCTTTACAAGGTTTCACGTTTCTTTTCTTGCTCCATTCTTCACCTACCCGCTCCCCTACGTTGAGATCATCTGGGATTCTGATGATGGTGGTTGTATTTCTTCTTTAAAAAAATGTATCAATCCAAAGTGCTACTCTGTTTGCTTACCTCTTACTTATTCTTTCATGTATCTTGACTATGAATGTTTTTATATTTTTATTGTGTAAGTCCATTTCCCTAACAAATATGTAGTATTGTTTGATATGGTTTAAAAATATTTACAAATAGTATTATATGTATCCTTCTGTAATTTTCTTCATTCAGTATTCCTTGCTTCACTTTTTAATTTGATGTAGTATATTCTGTAACAATTCTATAAAACCAGAACTGGAGTCAATACTTGCATATCTGGAAATGTATTCTGCCTATTTTGTCTCTTTGAAAACCTTTAGGATTTTCTCTTTATCTTTGTGTTTTTAAGATTTCATGAGGAAGTATTTAGGAGTGAATGTTCAAAATTTTCTCTATGTCATTATCTGTTCTTGTTTAATAGGTGCAATATTCTCGCAATCTATGAAGATAATAATTATATTTAAAGTATTCTGTTTGCTCTACTAACTCTTTTTCGTTGAGTGTTATCTCTTCTTTTTTGAAAAGAGAGGTTGAGTTTGGTACTTCTTTTTCATAGTGTAGGTTTTTCCAAATGTTTGATGATTTTACTAGAGTTCCTGCAGTAGAACATAAGCTCCATGCGAGCCAGGACCTTATCTGTCTTGCCCATCACAGCATCTAGATTAGTACACATAGTAGGTACTCAAAACATGTTTGTTAAACGAAGGGTTTGTAGTTTTCTCTTTATCTTTGTATTTGATAATTTATCTATTTGTGACTATATGTTCTTGTTACCATAATCTGCCTTTAGGGAAGAGTGAAATAAAACTCAAAGGCTCGAGTGCTAGTTTGCCTTTTGGGTGTTAAGAAAAGAGAGGTGATTGTAGAATCGGTTATAGTGATGAACCTTTGATTCACTATTATGTAGAATCTTTATACTGCTTTTCTTGAGGAATGTTACAAGGATTCAATATGCCTGTCCCATTATTTCACTTATTTTTCACAGTCCACTCTGGCACTAGAAATAAAATGACTATAGTCAGTTATGTTCTGCTGTGTTTGATTAGAGGACACTTTATTTTTTTAACTCCAGATGTCTTGGGGACAAGTTGATGTCCAATAAATGAGTTTAGTACCTCAGTTTGCCTGTTTTGTATAACTGTTTTTGTTGTGCTTTTTCCTCCTGCTAATATTTGAGTCTGTATCTCCCAAAGGTAGGAAGAGAATTTCACAAGCTGAGTAAACATCCTGTGAGTTGTTGACTTTTGTCTTTTAAGGACATTAGCATCATTCTTTTTGGGTATGACTGAGCAATCTGTAGACTCCTGCCATATTTTTGGCACATGGGGTGATGCATTAACTATTTTAGTCCAGTTGACTAGAATTTTTTTCTACTGGAAGTTTGGGTTGCCAGATGGTAGTCTAAAAGAGGAAAATAGCAAATGTAAGTATGATTTTATTTCCTTGAGCACACACAAAAAGTGGCATGTAATATTTTTAGACTGTTCTTTCTAGCAATAGATATATCTTTCTTAACAAGAAAGTTGTTTTTTTATTACCCCCTTTCCTTCTCATTTTTGCAATATGGTGAGCACCAATGTGTTTTTTGTTTGTTTGTTTTTACTTTTCCAAGTATTGCACTGGAGGAATTTATTTTTTATCTCAGCATTCATATCAGAGTTTAGAGTCAAAGTATTAATTTTTAAGTGATGGATTCCAATCTAAGTTAACTTCTACAATTTAATTTGGTTAATGTATCAATCCACCTGTAATCTCATCTTCTCTAGACTTGAGGCAATTTTACCCCCAGAGGACCTTTGGCAATGTCTGGAGACATTTTAGTTGTTACAACTTGGGGTAGGAGTGGGGAAGGGGCTACCGGCATCTAGTAGGTAGAGGTCAGGGATGTTGTTGAATATCCTCCAGTGCACAGAAGACCCCACCCCACCCACAACAAAGAATCATCCAGCCCAAAATGTCAGTAGTGCCAGGGATGACAAACTGCTCTAGGCTATCTCCTGAAATCAAGTTGTGTCTGCCTTTTCCCTCTGAGTGTTGTAGCCCACTATTTTCTTGAAATTCTATTTGTGCCAGCAAATAAGAGAAACTTTTACTGTGGCATTAGCTAAAATCTCTGTAATCCCACAAGTTGAATTTGTTAAATAAACAGGATAAGTGGTGAAATATAATATAAATATTCGTTGTTACACTTCTTTCTTCTTTTTAAATAAGGGAAATGTGAAGAATAGATTTATTTTCATTTAAATAATGGTGAGAAATTTCATAGGTTTCAAGTCTCTTGTTCTCATATTTTAAAAAGAACTTAGGGAATGTAATCATTAAGTGTAAATAAGTGTTATTTTTTAAAACCTAAAGTGAATTTTCTTCACTGTGTAAGTTACATAAGTTCTAATATTGGAACTGGTTCTTACCACCTTTTTCAAAAGATGAAGTGTCCAATTTAGGAATCTTGAAAATTTGAACTGAGTAAAGCTATTCTACAGTCCTACGTTTAATAGCAGCATTTTCATACAAGATGTATCGAGGAACAAATGTTGATTAAATGTTAGATTTAACTCCTGGTTTTAGCAGAATTTAGAAAGTAAATTTTATGAACTAACTAGAATTCTCTCTGCTGGCTATATATTGGTAAATACTTCTTTTAAATTGTAAGTGTTGTTTTTGCCTTAATTGTTGCTTTTTATAGTGAAATAAAAACACATATAAACCATACTCATATATATTGCACATATGTAAAATAGCATTAACGGTCATTTTTGTTTGTGAAGGAGTATTTCTTTCGTCTTTTCCCCCTTTATTTCACAATAAAATTGAAATTGTGCTTGATTCTGATGCTCTGTATCTGCTGTGACAGAGACTATTATTGCCCAAAACAGTTGAGAGATAAAATTGGGTGGTTCTGAGGAAGAGATTTAGAGGAACTTGTCTTTTTGATTGATTAAAACAAACCAAATATTAATTTATGCTATTTTATATCCAGCAGAATATCTTTAAGACCTCTTATTTATTATTGTGTAACCTGGTGAAGCACTTCAGAATAACTTTATTTGGATAGTATGTGAATATGATTTCTAGAATAAATAGATACTGAAAGAATGAGTGAATGAGTGGCTTAGTATCACCAACCCCTAAAGAGCACTTTATTAAGCTACATCAAGTAAGTATTTACTTCCCCATGTAGGAGTCACAGAGTGGCATTTAAGTGTATTCCAATTAGGGATGTGGTCTTTACAGAGTAGGGTAGACTTGAACCTGAGATAAGAATGGACAGTACCACTGTTTTAATTGTAAACTATAGCCATAGAATTTTAAGAGCTATTGAAACTTCAGAAATTACTGAATCCAATTCTTATATTTTATAAGGGAGTAAACTGAAGATCAAAAAGAGAAATAACTATAGTTATTTACTTTTTTTAGTGATCAAGCCAGAATTAGAGCCAGGTTGTCCTGATTCTAAATTTAGTACTTTTTCATTATATCATGTAGTCCCTCACCATAAAATTTTAGACCTGAAAATGCCAGATAAATGTTTATTTTTTCTCCAGAAAAATTCCCCTGGTGGTTTATAATCTGTCAGCCTTTGGATTACTCCCCCAATATACTGCTTACTATACTAGATATTTATGCATCTTAATATGTAACATCAATAGCAGAAACTTCTGATTTATAGAATGTTCATATCTGATGTTATAGATCAGAATTTAAGGGTACAAATGTGATTTTTTTTTTTTTAAGAAGTGCAGTGCTCTAGCTTCATAGAACAGGACTCCACTGAATGGAAATTAATCTAAAAATACAGGAAAGTAGTTAGGTGCTATGGGAACATGTAAATGCTTCCTTGGAAACCACTTTTCACACATTAAATTGTTTGTACCATATTGTCTCCAAGACTTATCCAAAATCTTGGGTAATGTTTCTAGGGACGATTCTTCATTATTAAGCAAATTGAGTACACACCGTCTTCATTTGTGACTGCAAAAATCTTTCCTTTGATTGGACTGTATAAGTACAATGACTAAACTCAGATTTATTTATTTGGAATATCTGTATTATCCATGAATTCATTTGTAATCATTAGAGATATAGGAAATAAGACCACGGCACATAATACAAGTGAGCTTTTTTTCCCTAGAGATTCCAATAAAAGCAAGCTTCCTGTGAAAAGCAATTCATCTCTTGAGATTGCTTCCTTGAGGGAAATCTGGTTTCCTTCATCTGATAAAAAAAAATGTGAGACAAGTATAGTTAAGAGCTGTGAGAGTAAAAAGGAGATGGGACTGAGATTAGATAGAGGAAAGGAGTATGCATGTAAAATTGTTTCTTCACTTTTCTGTGTTTTCTAATCTTTATGTTAATGTTATGGATTGAATTATGTCCCCAAAAATGTGTCAACTTGGCTAGGGCATGATTCCTAGTATTGTGTGATTGTCCACCATTTTGTCATCTGATGTGATTTTCCTATGTGTTGTAAATCCTACCTGTATGATGTTAATGAGGCAGGATTAGAGGCAGTTATGTTAAGGAGGCAGGACTCAATTTATAAGATTAGGTTGTTTCTTGAGTCAATATCTTTTGAGATACAAAAGAGAAGCCAGTAGAGAGACGGGGGACCTCATTACCACCAAGCAAGAAGAGCCAGGTCCTTTGGACCCAGGGTTTGTGTGCTGAGAAGTTCCTAGACTAGGGGAAGATTGATGACAAGACCTTTCCCAAGACTGACAGAGAGAAAACACTTTCCCTTGGAGCTGGCATCTTGAATTCGTACTTCTAGCCTCCTAGACTGTGAGAGAATAAATTTCTCTTTGTTAAAGCCATACACTTGTGATATTTCTGTTATAGCAGCACTAGATAACTAAGACAGTTAGAAGCATTTGGGTTTTTTTTTTTTTCCTCTCTTTTTTATTATCTCCTAATGTAATTGGTGGCCCTGGTGGTGCAGTGATTAAAGTGCTTGGCTGCTGACTGAAAGGTCAGTGGTTCAAACCCACCAGTCATTCTATGGGAGAAAGAAGTGGCAGTCTGCTTTCATAAAGATTACAAAGGCTTGGAAACCCCAGGATGGGTTCCTACTCTGTTTTATAGGGTCTTTATGGATCAGAATCAACTCGATGGCAGTGGGTTTTTAGAATGTACTTGGTATTGTAAGTTATTCCAAAGCAAGAGAATGAAGATTTCTGCCCTAATGGAACTTATAGTAAAGTTAAGGCAACAACGCAAATGTACAAAAAATTCTTTCAAAAGACCGAATTCTACATAAATGCTGAGGAACAGATTTTGGTGAAGAACATTTATTCATTAGCTGAATTGAAGAAAATGAAAAAAGTTGGAAGTACTCACCTTCACTCCCTCCCACTCCCGTGGTAAAAGCTGAAAATGGCTTGACAGGGAAAGTTTGCATGTTTTCATATGTTAAATTTTAGGGTCAACCAGTAGGCTGCTACAGATGAAGTAGTGTGTAGCTACCCCAGAGGGACTGGTTGGGAGTGGGTGGTGGGGCAGTCATTTATCCACAGGGAGTCTCCCATATATCTGCTTAGCATACTGGGACTCTCCCCAAAAGCTATCATTTGAAAGAATGAACGGGTTCCACAACTGAAAAACCTTCTATTTTTTGTGACGTGCATTTCAACCAGTCTGTGCGTGAATTCATTGGGCAATAGCAAGCATACTGCTTGCAGAAGCAACTACATTGAGAAAGTTAGAATGAGCTTCCTTTTATTGGACTGAAATCTGCCTCCCAGAAACTGTCATTCAGGGCTACCAAAAATTAACTTACTGATTCTTGGGCAAATATTATTATTAGTGGGTACCACGGGTGGGAGGGAGGGGGAAAAGGAAAGTCATTGCTTACGGGGCATTGAGTTTCTTAAGGGTGGGTGGTGAAATAATTTGGGAAAGGATAGTGGTAATGGTTGCATAACATGATGAACATAATGTCACTGAATTATATACATACAAATTGTTGAGTTGACAAATGTTTTGTTATATGTATTTTTACCACAGTAAAAAAAAAGTTAATCTACTGATTCTTGAACATAACAGCTTTTTTAATACTCAGATAATCTGACACTGTCTCCTAAGTTTTCTATTCTCTAGGCCAGCATCCTAAAACGGCATGGTTTCTGTCAGTTGTGTGTAGATAGGGTAAACTGGAAAGAAGCTAGAACTAGGGATATATCCTACAAAGCTGTGTTAGGTAATTTAGTTGTAAAGAGAAAACTGTGCTGCATGGAACTAGACAAGGAAGGCTGGATTTCAGGAATCCATAGAATTTAAACTGTGTACATAAAAGTTTTCAACCTCAGGTATTGGAGATGCTCATTCTTTCATTGATTCATTCAACAAATACTTATTAAATGCATACTACTGTGCTAGGTATTGGGGATACAGTATTGAGCAAAAAGAGACCCATGTGTCTTATCTCATAGACCTTATGACAGTCTAGTGGGAAAGATAAATAAATGCAAAATTGCAACCTGAATAGTGGTATGAAGAAGAGATATATGGTGCTATGAGAGCATATCAGAGGGAGACCAACCACGTCAGGATAGAATTCCATGAAGAGTTGATGCTTGACTTATATCTGAAGCATGAGAAGGAGTTAACTGTGTGAAGAGCACCTAGACTAGGGGAAGAGCAATACAAAGAACCTAGGGTAGGAGAGACCACGGTGAAGACAGGTGGCTGTGATGGAGAGAGTAAGAAACAGGACTTTGGTAAGGAGGAACCAGACCAATTCAGGGCCCTGAACAACACTTAGAGTTTTATCTTTTTGTTTATTCTAAGAACAATGAGAATCTATTGAGCATTTTATCCAGAAAGAAGGATGAGATGGCTTAATTTATGCTTCAGAAATAACATTCTGACAGTCCTGTAGAGAACATTTAGATATGGGTAGATCATATAGGAAGCTATTGCAGTAATCCAAGAGAAATGATTTTGGTTAGGACCAGGACAATGATAGCTGAGATAGATCTGAGAGATACTTAGTAAGTAAAATTGCAGCATCTGGTGATTGATTGGATTTGGCGGATGTATCACTATTCATTGAGATAGAGAACACTGGAAGGAGATCACTTTGGGAGAAGATAATGAAGTTGTTTTGTACATGTTGAATTTGAGGTACCTTTGTGTCATTCCAGAGGAAATAATCAAGTAGAAAATTGAATATATAGACCTGGGGTTCAGATGAAAAGTTTGGGCTGGATTTGTAAATTTGTGTGTCATCTTCATATTGGTCCTCATTGAATCTGAGGGTGTGAGTGAGGTTGCTTAGGAAGAGAGAATGGAAGAACTGAGCTGTGAAGAAAACTTACATTTATCGACCAGGTAGAGGAGGAGAAGCCTGGAAAGGAGGTTGAGGAAAAGAAGCCAGAGAGGCAGGAGGAAAATCAACAGAAGAAGTAGTCAGATGCTGCTGAGAGATCAGATAGGTTGTTGAATGTAAAATGTGCATTGGCTTTAGATGACAAAGGTCATTGGTGACTTTAGCAGGGATTTTTTTTTTTGGGAGGGTGAGTGGGCTGGAAGCTAGGTTGGAATAGATGAGCAGTGAGTGAGAGGTGATGTAACAGAGACAAAAAGTATGGACAACTCTTTCAACAAGTTTGTCTATGAAGGAAAGGAGAGTTAGAATTGGGGATAAGGAGATGATTGAAGGTTGGCAAGTGAGGTTAGACCCCTTGAGTCTATTTAAAAGCCAACAGAGAGGATCCTGTTGAGAGGAAGAGGTTGATTACACATGAAAAAGAAGTGATGAGTGATAAAAGTGAGATTTCTGACACGATAGAAGGGGCTGATACCTCAGTCTCAGGTGGAACAATTAGCATTGGGAGCAGCGATGGCTCCCCTTTTACAGCAGGAGGGAAGGAAATCAGGCTTTTGGTGTGGATGGAACAGTTTACAGTTTGGTTTGGGGAAGATGAGAGATGTACTCTGATGGCTTCTATTTTATCTGTAAAACAGGAGTTAAGAACAGAGGCGTAAGAGGAAAATGGGTAGAGATAGTGGGCAGTTGGAAATTTGAAGAGACTGAATAAGGTTTAAAATGGTCATTTGGAGAGGAGGTGAATGAAATGACTAGAGATTAGTGGGATTGACAGGCATTGTTCACTTCCCATTTGAGGTTTATGATCGTGAACGTATAGAGTGATAATGGCTTTCTCCAGCTTATCATCTATGTGAGTGCAGGCACAGAGAGAAAGGGGGTAGTTGGCTTCATCAGGGTTAACGTTTTTTGTCAGCTGTGAAGAGTGTTGTGTTTACTCTTGCTTTTAAAATGACAGGCCACAGAATCTATGTGGCCTATTTTCATAGAGATTGAGGGGTTGGAAAGGGGCCTTAGTCATGGTAGACGAGAAATTTAGCTTTAATTGTATGATAATCTGAAGCTTCTCAAAATGAGATGTTTAGAAAAGGCTGAAAATGATTGATGGGATGTGATCTCTTTAAAATATATTAAGGAAAATTCTCTTAATGCAGTTTTAGCCCTTATTTAAGGATATATGTGCCAAGTTAAATTTTATTCAAAAATTTCCGTTTAATTTTTGTAGTTCTATTTTATAAGCAAATTTATTGGGCTATTGTGGGATAATGAATGTAAAGGTACATAATCTTTAGCATCTGCCAGAGTTTTAGTTTGACATTTGTGATATAAAGCGATTGAAATGTTCCTGGTTGGTTCTGCTTTTATTCTAGACATTGGGGGTGAAAAATGAACTTTCTATTCTAAGACCAGCTGGAGTAGACGGAAGAAGTCGGTTCCTTTCAGTATCACTTGGGGATATTTTTATCCAGATGGCTGGAAGAGCCCTCCAAATGCTTGCACCTTTGTTGAAAATCAAGATAAATTGAACATTACATTATTGGCCTTCTCGTTGTTTAGGCTGGCTGCTACTGTAATATCTAGTGGTGAGGGCAAGCACTTGTCTCAGGGGCGAAGGCAGGACATCAGGCCTCAGGCTTCCAGCAAAAGCTCTAGCCTCCACAGGGCACCCTTAGCATCACAGCTCCTTCCCAACAGCCAGAACCTTACTCTAACCGTTTTCTTTCCTATTGCAGAGGAAAATTGCCTACCCACCTTAAAAAAATTAATCATTCTAATTCCCCAGGTGAATGATGAAGGCATTCTCCTTGTAAAATAATTTTCAACATCATAGGTAAAACTCAAGTCTCTTTAACCACCATTTCCAAATCCAATTCCCTCATCATAAGTAACTGTACCAGGTTGCTGTGTATCTTGCCAGACCTTTATCTAAACATATGCTTATATATGTCCCCTAGATGTAAATATAGAAATAATTTGTGTTTTCTCTTTCCCTTTTTTTCTTTCTTAAACATAAATCATGTATGGAGTTCCTAGATGGTGGAAATAGCTAATACGCTCAGCTGCTGACCAAAAGGTTGGCAGTTCGAGTCCATCCAGAGGCACCTTGGGAGAAAGGCCTAGTAATCTACTTCCGAAAAAAATCAGCCACTGAAAACCCTATGGAGAATTCTACTTATGGAGTTGCCATGAGTCAGAGTTGACTCTGTGGCACCTGGAGAAAGAGATCTTTCTGTCATTTATTTTTTTCACTCAACATTATGTCTTCTTAGTACATACAGATGTATCTCTATTTTTTTTTAACTGCCCTAGGGTATTCCATACTGTAGGTATGTCATGGTTTATTTAGCCATTTTATTAAAATTATTTTTAATTTTTTTCTCTAGCACTAACAAGTCTAAAGTCAAGATCCTTGAACATGCCTCTTTGTGCGCCTCAATAAGGATTTCTTTAAAGTGGATGGAAAGAAGTGGAATTGATGTTCCTGGGATATATTTACTTAAAAAATTTTAAATAAGCTTTTTAAAAAAATTTTTGTGATAGTTTTAGAATTATAGAAAAGTTGCAAAGATAGTACAGATTGTTCTCATGTGTTCCTCACACAATTTCTTGCCAACATGTCCACATATGCTTTTACTCCATTCGTTACTGAAACTGCTGATTTAAAGATCTCAAGTGAACACCTGGTAAGCAAAATCATTTGCTTTTTCTCAGTCCTTAGCATTCAGCATTATTACACCATTTCTAACATTGAAAGTGTTTGCCTTGGCATTCTCCTGATTTTTCTCTGACCTCTTTGCCTTTTTCCCTTCTTTCCTTGTCATTTCTGCTTTAGCTTGCTAATGGTGTTCTCCTTGACTTCTTTTTCTCCTTTGCTAAGCTCACCTGCTCTCATGGTAGCAACTCTTCTGTTGAGTAAAAACTTTCAAGCTACATTTCCAGTCCTGCCTTTCATTTAAGTTCTTTGCTTGCATCTCCATCTTGTCTCTAGGTTATTTCTGCCAGATGGCCCCACTGACTTCTCAAATCAATATGTCCAAGGCAAAAGGAACCCATTAACTTAGCTGTCAGACACGTTTCCTCTTATTTATATCTCTATCACTAGCATCACGATTCTCTTAGTCACCCAGGCTTAAAACCTAGAGTTGGCCTTTAATTATTTTCCACTTCCCTTTACATCCATTTACCAATCATGTTTATTCTACCTTCAAAATCTCCTTCAAATTTATTCTTTATTTTCTTTTCAGCATTGCCATCATCCTAATTCAGGAGTTTGCCACTCTTTATGCAGAACTTATAAGAATGTTTTCAACCTGTCTAAAGTCACTAATCTGGCTTACATTCTGCAGTGAGCGTGGTCATCCCAATCATATCACTCTCCTGCTTCCTTTTGCCTACCCAAAACCTTTGACTCCTTGGATTAGTATCTGAGGTCTTCTGTAACCAGGCTCCAGTTCTCCTGTGTCTGTCATACTCCCTGTTATGTCCAATCAAATGGATTATCTGCATCTTCTCAAATATTCATTCATCTGTGCAGGTCATATATAGTTCAATGTGTTTGTTAAGACTATACAAATACCAAAAAGGACTCTAAGCTTTCCATTTCAGCCAGTACCCATTTTGTTTTTGTAACAGTTTTATATAAAGGGATTGATAATGGAAATATGATATCTTTGGTTATAAGTATCCTTGCAGACCTAGAAAAAAATTTCTTCTGTTTTCCATGGCTAATAAACTATTCCTAGCATCTTTGGGAATTATAAAAAATAAATACATAGAAATACACTCTTTGCCCTACAGACTTTTTTTTTTTTTAAACTTTATTTCCTCAGCATTTGTTATTTCCATCATTTTTTTCCTCCTAGCAAAATAATGATACCTTTACTGGTGAAGTGACATGCCCTTGCTAATTTTATCACAGAGTTTGTTTCTAAATCAATAAGGCCAAAAGGGGGAGCTTGGGAGGCACAGGTGACATTTTATATGCTAGGTTGTTCAAGTTAACTCTGAAAAGTTAATGTAGGCATAGTCGAGTTTTCTAAAAAGAAGTGTCATCTGGGTTCAGTAAGGTTTACATAGACACTTTAGACTGCCTTTCCACTTTTGTTTTTCTGAAGTGTAATATTTTTGTGTTTTCTGTGCATCTATGTACCCTTCTTTTTTGTAAGCTTGATACAACCCCCTGTAAGATCTTTAAGGGTTAATATTGTAGTTTAATCATTTACTAATAATACTAGCTATCACTGATTGAGCTTTTATTGTGCAACAGACTTATGCTAAGCTTTTTAATACCTTATATCATTGAATTCTTATAATATCTCTGTGGGGAAGGTGCTGTAGGTACACCATAATTTATGGAATGTAAGGTTACTTGCCTAATAGCTAAGATGTAGTAGACTTCAAACCCATCAAACCCATTGTCATCGAGTCAATTCCGACTCACAGCCACCCTATAGGACAGAGTAGAACTGCCCCATACGGTTTCCAAGGAGCAGCTGGTGGATTCTAATTGCTGACCTTTTTGTTAGCAGCTGAGCTCTTAACCACTGTGCCACAAGGGCTAAAACAGGCCTGTCTTCAAAGCCCTTGGTTATGTCTGCCATGTGTCCCTCTTGTGTCAAGATTTACAGACCGTCATCTAAATCCTCTGCTTGTGAAACAGAAATAGTGGTGGAAATGGATTTATTTACTAAGAGCTGCTATTCTGGAACCTCGGACTCTTTGGGTTTATACTCCGAAGTCTCCTGTAAACCCCCAAGTAAAAGTAACTAACCCAAAAAGTTGCCTACCTAGTGAAGCCTAAACTTGGCTACTGCTTTTAAATCTAATTCAGTATCTACTCTTTTTCCTAGCTGGTTGCAAGTACCAGTTGTAATTGGCTTCCCACTGAACACATCTTAATTCATTTCCATATTACCATGCACCTACAAATGGCTTCAAACCATCTTGGCCGTCTTTGGGCTGACCCCCTTCCTTCTCTTTTCCACATTTGAACCACATGCTGATCTCTTTTTCAAATTGCTCTTCCTGCTGCCTTTCGAGTCTTTTTTCATTTTTCTCCATGTTGAGCTCTTATTTTAGTCTCTTACTTGAAGGGCTTTCTCTGGCCTCTTTGGACCTAATGCCAATACTACTCTTAACCTACCACACCCTCTTCCCAGTAGGAGTAATTGTCTTGGTCATCATACAACCTCCAGACCCATGTTGACTTACCAGCTGCTTTTTTACCTCTAATGAAACTGTTTGTCTCTTTAAAAACAACTGCAACAAAAACTAAACTTTGAGGCAAGGAGATTGCTTTTAAAATTCTTCGTTCTTAGCAAAATTCTTACCTAAACAGTCTTTGAATAGTTATAAATATATTCAAATTATTAGTTCAGTTTATAATATAATTAAGAAAATGTGTTGTTAGAAGAGTATAGTGAACTCAAAAAAAGGTTAAAATGAACATGCAGTCTTCTAAATGAAAAAGGTGGCCATGAGGCTTTATGATGATGTTGGATGTATTTCTTAAATTTAATAATCTTACCTGGTTTGGCAACTTGAACACTCTGAAATAAGGCAGTTGCAGGAATAATTCTCACACCTATAGTTGCAGGTAGAAACCCTGGTGGCGTAGTGGTTAAGAGCTATGGCTGCTAATCAAGAGGTCAGTAGTTTGAATCCACCAGGCACTCCTTGGAAACTGTATAGGGCAGTTCCACTCTGTCCTGTAGGGTCGCTATGAGTTGAAATCGATTCAACGACAATGGGTTTTGTTTTTTTATTATTATTATTCTTAAGGGTGATCATTAGAGCATTTGATGTTGAGATGACCTGAAGTGCTTGGGATACTTATAGTTTGAAGAAGAGCATTTGGCATTTTATAATGGATGGAGTATGGAACTTTAGGAGTCCCTGGATGGCATAAGTGGTTAAACACTGAAAGGTTGGCGATTCAAACCCACCCAGAGGTGTCTAAGAAGTAAGCCCTGGTGATCTGCTTCTGAAAGACCATAGCCTTGAAAACCCTATAGAGTGCAGTTCTACTCTGCACACTTGGCATCACCAGGAGTTGGAATCAACTTGGTGACAACTAACATGAGACTTTAGACAGACATGGAGTCTAGTCCCAGATTTTCCATTGACTAGTTACATTGCCATGCCAAGTCATAGGCTCCTCTCTGGGCCTTACTTTCCTCATTTTTTGAAATAGGTATACTTGACATTCTTCAGTTCCACAGCTTTGGGGCACTATAAGTGCTTTAAAGATTGTGATCTCAGACTCTTTATTGTGTTTCTTTTCCCTTATAGACTAAAGGCGTAGTTTTCTCTTGCTACAAGTTTTTAATTAACACAGTGCTGAGCCTCAGATTCAGTTCAGCAGACAAGCATTTAAGCCTCCTGTGTGTATAACTTTCTGCTGGGTGATAAAGAAATATAGATATATATAGATATAAATAAGATATAATTCTGACTTCCAGAGTCTCAGTGTTTAATCCTTGAAACTGATAAATTATAGAAAAGCTCTATAAGCTCTAAAACCTCTATAAGATACACGTCCTATGTCTTAGATACAAACAAGGGGCTTTCTTATTATCTCTAACTAAAGAAAGCTTCATGGAGAAGACAGCATTTGATTTATGAATTGAGGGGTAGAAAAATAATGGGGCATAACATTAAAGAGGAGCCAGCTTAAGCAAAATCACAAAGGTGGGAAATTGCAGGATTTTTTCCCAAAATATATTTAAAAAAATGTTGATAGGTTCTTTGGGGAGTTGTGGGGAGGTGCCATGGTCAAATAATATTAAATGAGATTGTCTTTGTAAAACACTTGTTAATGTGTAATAATTGTTGACTATTATCATTATCATTTTTGTTACTAAATAAATTTTGGACTCAGTGGGTTCAGTAAAATAGTATATAGTTTTTTTTTACGGCTTTACTGCTGTATTGCTCAGTGCCATTAATATGCTAAAGTCAATTATGAATTGCTATGAGGAACGTACAGTATGTAGCATTCTTGAAGCTTATGTGATCATGGAACCCTTTTTCATGAATTATCTGATAGGAACACTAGGTTCAAAAAATACAGTTTTGAGAAATTGCACAGGAAGATACCGTATATAAATGGAACAGAGTAATTAATGGAGCCCTTGCGGCACAGTGGTTAAGCATTCAGCTGCTAACCAAAAGGTTGGCTGTTCAAATCTACCAGCTGCTCCTTGGCAACCCTATGGGACAGTTCTACTCTGTCCTATAGGGTCGCTGTGAGTTGGAATCAACTTGATGGCAATGGGTTTGGTTTGGTTTTTTTTTTCTTTTTTTTTAGAGTGATTAAATATAGGAAGAGAGAGTTTCTTGAGATTAATTGAACGAACATTGGAAAAATAAGAGTGGAAGGATATTGGAGAATGTATTTACACACATACCAGCCAGTAGGTGGCAGTGTTTGCCAAGTACAGCTTAGTTACAGTCCATCAGGAATAAGTTGAAGGAGGACAATCACATGTTGGTAATTTCCAAGAGTGCCTGTACACTCCAAGAGGGAAATTTATAAAACAATTTATACTTATTTACTATTTTAAATTTAATGTTTTAAACCGTTTAAATAAATAATTGTATTTTGCTAACATATGCACGCACACATGCGCGCGCGCACACACACACACACAAGAACTCTGCCCCCTTATCTACGCAGAGATAAGGTGGAAAATTCGTCTATTTATGCTATCAAGTAATAGACACTGTATTATGTGATAGGTTTACATTAGTGTATAAAAACATCAAAGTCTTTGCTCTTGTAGAACATTTAATGATGGGACTAATCTATATCTAGTATTACGTATTATTCAGGATATCACTACTTACCTGGTGCCTTCATGAAAAATACCCTATAGTCAAAGTTAGCTCCTAGTAAAGGACTCAAATAGAAGTAATCTCTTCCATGGTTTATGATATTAACTGTGCCAAATGGCATCAGTATGCATACCAGCCTCTCATGTTGGACTCCGTCCAGTGTGCTGGGTTCCCAGAGATTGCAGATAAAAGTAAATTGGCTTGTGAGGAATTGCAACTACTGGATCTGTTATATAAGTATACACACATAGCCAAGTGGTACTCACTAAAGTACCCGTGGACACAGAGGAGGACAGAAAGTGGAAAGGTAACCAGTAGTTCCAAAGCTGTCACCCTGCTTCCAGCTCACATTTCAATTGGATACTTCAGTTCCTCCTTTATCATCACTTCCCTAAAGAATGCAGACATTTTTGCAGAAACAGACTAACTACAAATCCCACTTCTTTACCTTTGAGACATGACCTACAAATGTTGGATGGCTTATTTGACATCTTGGGATATTTATATAAATTCTCTATGCATGTTTGCACTGAAATCTATTGAAACAGAAGAGAATTTAATAAAAAAAATTTTGACTTACACCTTTTTTTTTTTTTACATGAAGATCTTAATCTTTTATTGATGCACTTGGGATTTTTGCAGGTGACACTAATTAATGCTAATGTGATTTGTGCATCTAATTCCCTGCAAACATATTGACTATGCCTGGAAGCTCTACCTCCTGAGGCTCTGTGCTTGGCAGGTTTATAGATAAGCAGAGCCTTGGTGAAAAACCTTAAGGGAAGATTCCAGAATTTGGGAATTCAGGAAATGCTCAAGGGAAAACAATTGAGTTTTTTCCAGCCAATTTAGAAGGAAAATCTTAACTAGTTAAGGATTGCTATGCCTATTTTGTTCATTTACTTTTTTAGCATTCAAAATGATAAATCTCTCTTTTCAACAAAATTTTATCCTTTTTATTTTCTTATATAAGATCTTCCCTAGTCAAAATTTTGGGAAGAAAGATGTATTTTTAGGTCATTGGAACATAGCTTAGGAATCACCGTTCACTCTTCATTTTATAACTTAATTCATTTAGGAAAGATAAATAATTAAAGATTCTATTTAGAGGCGAGGCCAAGATGGCAGAGTAGTGAGACAGCTTCCTATGTCCCTCTTACAACAAAGACCTGAAAAAACAAGTGAATTGATTGAGGAATTGGACTGAGTGACGGGGGGAGAGAGAGAGACAGTTCGGAAGCAGTGAGGAGTTGCCTGACCTGACCTGGTGGGAGCTGCAGCCCTTTAGCCCGGATCAGCTCAGGGTGCACAGTGAGGCTGGCAAACAGCTGTGCGCGCTTGCTCGCTCGGGAGGCACTTTCCACATCGAGAGAGATCTGGCAGCAGAGCGTCTACTTGAACACTCCAAACCAGTGAAAAGCAGCACTTAAGTGGCTAAAGATAAGTACTTGCATGTGGTCTACCATGGGGATTTATAAAAAAAACTCATTTCGGAAAAACCTCTCTCCCATTTACCTCCTCCCTCCCTGCTCTGCACCAGGTCACGGCGAGCTTCAGTGATCTGTGAGTCCCATGGGCCGGAAGTAGATCCCATAAGGCACCCTGACCCATTCTTCTGGCCTTGGAGAAGGAACAAATTAACAAACGGAAAAAATAAGCTACCGGCTCCCCTAAGCCAGGACCTCAGGGTTGGCACAGCTCCTTTGCCTAGGCACAAGCATAAGGGGTCTGCAGACTTTGAGTGCCTTCCACCCATGCATAGACTTGTGTGGGCCCATCTCAACAGCACAAGCCCTCACTACCAGAGTACAACAGGGTAAATACCTGAAGTCTACCTTCAACTGTTTCAGCTGTGAAGTGGCAAAGTTTATGACATTTGACACTGTTCTGCCCTTTAAGCAGGCGCCTTACGTGTCCACATCAGGGGCTG
Organism: Trichechus manatus latirostris; assembly: GCF_000243295.1. Lineage (NCBI taxonomy): Eukaryota > Metazoa > Chordata > Mammalia > Sirenia > Trichechidae > Trichechus > Trichechus manatus. The sequence goes on from NW_004444090.1 coordinate 2,023,879, forward strand.
GAGGACTGGTGGCTTCACCCATGCCACCTAGCCACCTGCCACAGGGGTCCAAGAACAAGTGGTGCACCCCAGTCCTTACAACCAACAGAGTAGGGTGCTCATAGTCCAGCTGCAAAACTCACCTGCCTACTCGCTGTAGGCAACAGGGACACGCTTTCCTTTCAGACACTGAGGGGCAGCTGTCAGCCCCCTACCTTGCTCAGTGCATGACCCCCTACTGCAGCCAGATACTTGTGCCTACACCAATCACCCATGCCTGTCTAGGACTGTAGGTGAGAGCCTCCACCACACACTTGGTGACCAACTGCCTCGACACCTGTGCTGAATCTGTACAGGAAAATTTAAAGGACTCCTGAGCACACATACTTAGTAACAGACCTAACTACCTGGTGACAGGATGTTAGAGCTTCAAAGGTGCCAATAATCAAACTAGTGCACATGAGCAGCCTATTTGGGCATATCGAAACAAAACACAACAAGAAGCTAGGACACACTAAACAAATATAAAATTATAATAACTTATTGATGGCTTGGAGACAGCAGTCAATATCAAATCACATTAAAAGGCAGTCAATGATGGCTTCAGCAAGCTCCCAACATAAAGAATCAATAAATTTTATGGGGGAAGAGAATTTCTTGGAATTACCAGAGGCCGAATGCAAGACATTAATATACACAACTCTTCAAGAAATTAGGAAGAAAATTGAACAAAACATAGAGAAATCCAAAGAACACACAGACAAAGCAGTAGTGGAACTTAAAAAGGTTATTCAAGAGCATAATGACAAATTTAATAAGCTGCAAGAATCCGTAGAGAGACAGCAATCAGAAATCCAGAAGATTAACAATAAAATTTCAGAATTAGACAACTCAATAGAAAGTCATAGGAGCAGAACTGAGGCAGTAGAAGTCAGAATTAGTGACACTGAATATAAAGCACTTGACACCAACTTATTTGAGGAAAAATCAGAAAAAAGAATTTAAAAAAATGAAGAAACTCTAAGAGTTATGTGAGACTCTATTGAGAGAAATAACCTACGAGTGATTGGAGTACCAGAACGGGGCGGGGGGTGAGGGGGATAACAGAAAATACAGAGAGAACTGTTGAAGGTTTATTGACAGAAAACTTCCCTGATATCATGAAAGATGAGAAGATACCTATCCAAGATGCTCATCGAACCCCACATAAGGTAGATCCCAAAAGAAAGTCATCAAGACATATTATAATCAAACTTGCCAAAATCAAAGAGAAAGAGAGATTTTTAAGAGTGGCTAGGGATAAAAGAAAAGTCATCTACAAAGGAGAGTCAATAAGACTAAGCTCGGACTACTCGGCAGAAACCTTGCAGGCAGAAAGGCAATGGGATGACATATGTAAAGCCTTGAAGGAAACAAATTTCCAGCCAATAATTACATATCCAGTAAAACTCTCTCTCAAATATGATGAAATTAGCGCATTTACAGATAAACAGAAGTTTAGGGAATTTGCAAAAACCAAACCAGAATTATAAGAAATACTAACGGGAATCCTCCGGTTAGAAAATGAATAACTTTACATAACAACGTAAGGCTAGAACACAGGACAGAGCAACCAGATATTGACTCAGATAGGGAAGTCACAAAAATACATCAAAGCTAAAACATTGAAAATAGGGAAATAGAGATATCAATGTGTAAAATATGACACCATTAAAAGAAAAAGGAGGGACTTAAAAAATGTAGACATAGACTTTGCATGTAGAGAGGAAGTCAAGGCGATACAAAGAAATAAAAGACTGGTATAAACTTAGAAAAATAGGGGTAAATATTTAGGTAACCACAAAGGAAACTAACTATCCTACAAGTCAAAATAAAGAACTAGAAAAATATAAAGACTCAGCAAACACAAAATCAACAACAATGAAAAAGATGAAAAGAAAATACATAAAAAAAGACGACTCCACAGAAAATTAAGGGGAACAAAGAAACTGTGAACAACACACAAAAAAGACATCAAAATGACAGCATTAAACTCATGCCTATCAATAATTATGTAAATGGACTAAATACGTGAATAAAGAGACAGAGAGTGGCAGATTGGATAAAAAAACACGATCTGTCTATATGCTGCCTACAAGAGACACACCTTAGACTTAAAGACACAAGGAAACTAACACTCAAAGGATAAAAAAAAAATATCAAGCAAACAATACTCAAAAAAGAGCAGGAGTGGCAAT
>NW_004444090.1:2026491-2031801 GCF_000243295.1 Trichechus manatus latirostris
ACTTTGGTGAGTGGCGTCTGGGGTCTTAAAAGCTTGCAAGCAGCCATCCAAGATGCATCAATTGGTCCCAACCACCTGGAGTAAAGGAGAATGAAGAACACCAAAGACACAAGGAAAGTATTAGCCCAAGAGACAGAAATGGGCACGTAAACTAGAAACTTCATCAGCCTGAGACCAGAAGAACTAGATGGTGCCTGGCTACCATCAATGACTGCCCTGACAGGGAACACAACAGAGAGTCCCTGACTGAGCAGGAGAAAGGTGGGGTGCACAACTCAAATTTTACTAAAAAGACCAGACTTTATGGTCTGACTGAGACTGGAGAAACCCCAGAAAGCATGGCCCCCGGATTCTCTATCAGCCCAGAACTAAAACAATTACCAAGGCCAACTCTTCAGACAAAGATTGGTCTGGACTGTGGGACATAAAATGATACTCGTGAAGAGTGTGCTTCTTAGCTCAAGTAGATTCATAGGACTAAATGGGCAGCTTGTGTCCAGAGGTGAGATGGGAATGCAGAGAGGGTTAGGAGCTGGTTGAATGGACACGGGGAATTAGGGGTGGAAAGGAGGAGTGTGCTGTCACAGTATGGGGAGAGCAATTAGAGTCACATAACAATATATGTGTAAATTTTTGTATGGGAAAAAATAAAAAAGATTCTATTTTGATGTTTCTATAAAAATGATTTCTACCAAATTTACAGGTTAATAATTTAGAAATTATTTGATTTCTGTCTAACTCACATTAATGAGTTAATGCTAGGTATTTATTTAATAAGCATGGTGCCGGGAACATGAGGGATTTCAGGCCGATTAAACATAATCCCATCGTCTTGGTACCACTGGGTTATTCATAGGTATGTAATGGTTTTAAAATACTATCCACAAATTGTTTGATATTCTTCCGTTCAATAGATGGAGCTTGATTTCTGTCTCCCATGAGTGTAAACTGAACTTAGTAACTCTCTTCTAATGAAAAGAACAAAGTGGATGTGACAGAATGTGATTTCTGAGAATAAGTCATAAAAGGCATAGCAGATTCCTCCTTACTCTGTGCCTTGAATCCCTTTTTCTGGGGGAATCCAGATACCAGCATGAAGACACTGGAGCCAATGGAGCATCCATGTGGCGAGGAACTGAGTCCTCCTTGTAATAGCCATGTGTGCGAGTCATCTTGGAAGCAGATCTTCCAGCCCCAGTCAAGTCTTCAAATGACTGCAGCCCCTGCTGACATCTTGACTGCTGCCTCACAAGTGACTCTGAACCAGAGCCACCCAGCTAAACTATTTCCAACTCCCTGACCCACAGAAACTGAGATAATAAATGTTTGCTGTTTTTAAGCCACAAATTTTGGGGTCTTTGTTATGCAGCAATAGATAACTAATACAAGATACAAGACCAAAACCTGGAGTCCAGACATATTACCACCACCCGTGACAAATTTCAGGGTGTCTATGAACCCCGTGAAATTAGATAAAAAATTATCTGTATCTGTATGTGCATTTTTCTTTGCAGGTATTTATAGCTTTCATCAGTTTCTGAAGGGAATTGTTAATCTCTAAAAGACTACAAACCCTTACCTTAAATGTTTTGTTCAGAGGAAAGAGAGCAGTGGGGCCCAAAGATGCAGATAGAAAAGTTTCATTGAGGGAAGCTTTCCTTATATACAGGAAGTACTTGATGCATATTTGTTGTCAAAGACTGGAATTGAATTAGGCTTTGAAAAGTGAAAAGAATTTAGATAAGCATATGGTACAGAGTTCTCTTTCAAAGTATGCTTGATTCCTTTAGATCAGGGCAAACTATAGTCAGCAGCACAAATCCAACTGCTCCTCTTAGGACAGATGTCCCACAAACCTAAAATACTATCTGACCTTTTCTGACCCTTACTTTTGAATGTTGAGATGAAGTTAACATTCTTTTGGCATAAAAGCAGTAGCTAAAATGCATCTTTGTAACTGATGGGTGAAAGCACTACACATTATGTAGCAGGCTATCTTACAGGTAAGTAGGAAATTAACATTTACTCCCCAAACCCTACAGGAGTAATTGCTATCCTGGTCTAAGAAAGAAGAGGCTATCCGGACAGCCTCCTAGAGAAATGAGATGTAGAGTGGAGGGCAGAGGTTAATGATGCCGGATCAGAGGTGAACAACCCAAGGGGCCTTGAATTGCTAATATGGCCCTTCAAGTGTAAGGGGCATAAGTAGGAGAGGCCTGCTGGTATTTGTTACTGTAAAGGAGCTCTTGCTTCCTCTGTGTTTATCTCTACTCAGCTTTTTTTTTTTTTTTTTTAACCTGAAGAATCTCACAATCTAACCTACAAATGATACCTACATTAGTTTGAAATAAGATGCTTGAGGGCTGGATTCTAGACCATTTCCTGTCTAATTCCATTTTGTATAGTGTTGTAAACTCTATTGTCACTATAAATTACTGATTGATTCTTCAGATAAGAGTGATACTCCTTTTGGAACTTCACCTCTGATTCTATTTTTTTGCAGTTAATCTCCTGGTAGCAGCTGGTTTTGCTTTATACTTTTGATTCTAATGTGCCAAACTTTTATCCTTTAATACCTAAGACATGTCTCAACCTTAAAGTCTAGAAAGGAAATATAGCAAGTAATAGATCAGGTCAGTATTTTAGTCTTTTGTCATATTTCTGCTGATTAAATGGGTGCCCAAGTGCTCTACTCAAGCTTGAAAACTCATGTGAACACTGGTTAATGTCCTCAGCAGGAAGAGCAATTACCAAATTTATGACTTATGCATTAACTTATGCCTTGTGTTCAAAGCTAATTGTCTAAGAGTTTCTGGGTTTATGGCTGGTTATGTCAGTGAAACCGTATTTGTTTTTTTCACATCTTGTCCTTCACTGAGGAGACGAGTTTCTCAGACTACTTTTGGCTAACTTCTTAAGAGTTCTAAAAAGGCTTATAACTTGATTAACTTTTGTTATAAACTGTTTTTAATTTACAGAAAAATATAGAGAATAATATAACGAACATCTGTCTTCTTACTCCCTACTTTTTAGCAAACCTTACTATTTTGCTGTATTTGGTATATGTAGGTGGACAGATGGATGGACGGGCAGATGGACACATTAGTACAGTTTAAACTTCCTCTGGATTCATTTCTTTTTACCCTTCCCCAGAGGAAATCAGTACCTGAGATTTGGTGTTTATCATTGCCATATAATACTTTTATAAATAGGAAGATTATATACTGTTGATTGCCATGCATACTGTTACTAAATGTGAGTACTTTTATATTATTACTAAATATAAATATGGATGAGCATTAGCTTTATTTTTTTTACTTTTTTATTTTTTCCCATAAAACATTTATACATTGTTATATGACTCTAATTGCTCTCCCCATACTGTGACAGCTCACTCCTCCTTTCTACCCCTGATTCCCCATGTCCATTCAACCAGCTCCTAACCCTCTCTGCCTTCGCATCTCACCTCTGGACACAAGCTGCCTGTTTAGTCTCTTGTATCTACTTGCTCTAAGAGGCACACTCGTCACAAGTATCGCTTTATGTGCCACAGTCCAGTCCAATCCCTGTGTATGAAGAGTTGGCCTCGGAAATTATTTTAGTTCTGGACTGATAGAGAATCCAGGGACCATGCTTTCCGAGGTTCCTCCAGTCTCAGTCAGACCATTAAGTCTGGTCTTCTTACTAGAATACGAGTTCTGCACCCCGCCTTTCTCCTGCTCCATTCGGGACTCTCTGTTATGTTCCTTGTCAGGGCGGTCATTGGTGGTAGCCGGGCACCATCTAGTTCTTCTGGTCTCAGGCTGATGAAGTCTCTGGTTTATATGGCCCTTTCTGTCTCTTGGGCTAATACTTCCCTTGTGTCTTTGGTGTTCTTCATTCTCCTTTACTCCAGGTGGTTGGGACCAATTGATGCATCTTGGATGGCTGCTTGTAAGCTTTTAAGACCCCAGACGCCACTCACCAAAGTAGGATGCAGAACATTTTCTTAAGCTTTGTTATGCCAGTTGACCTAGCTGTCCCCTGAAAGCATGGTCCCCAGACCCCTGTGCCTGCTACTGTGTTTGATTGTATTCAAGAAACTTTTTAGCTTTGGTTTAGTCCAGTTGTGCTGACTTCCCGTGTAGTGTGTGCTGTCTGTCTTTCCCTTCACCTAAGAGAATTCTTATCTGCTATCTAGTTAGTAAATAACTCTCACCCTCCCTCCCCACCCTCGTAACTGTCAAAGAATATTTTCTTCTGTGTTTAAACCTTTTCTTGAGTTCTTATAATAGTGGTCTTATACAATATTTCTCGTTCTGTGACTGACTAAATTCACTCAGCATAATGACCTCCAGCTTCCTCCATGTTATAAGATGTTTCACAGCTTCATCGTTGTTCTTTATCATTGCATAGTATTCCATTGTGTGGATATACCCTAATTTGTTTCTCCTTCATCTGTTGAAGGACATCTAGGTTGTTTCCATTTTTTTGGTATTGTGAACAGTGCTTAACGAACATGGGTGTGCATATATGTATTCGTGTGAGGGCTCTTATTTCTCTAGGATATATTCCAAGGAGCGAGATAGCTCGATTGTATGGTACTTCTGTTTCTAGCTTTGTAAGAAAGCGCAAATCGATTTCCAAAGAGGTTGTACCATTTTACATTCCCACCAACAGTGTATAAGTGTTCCCGTCTCTCCACAACCTCTCCAGCATTTATTATTTTGTGTTTTTTGGATTAATGCTGGCCTCGTTGGGGTGAGATGATATCTCATTGTAGTTTTCATCTGCATTTCTCTAATGGCTAATGATCGTGAGCATTTCTTCATGTATCTGTTAGCCGGCTGAATATCTTCTTTGGTGAAGTCCCTGTTCATATCCTTTCCCATTTTTTAATTGTGATATTTGTCTTTTCGTTGTTGAGGTTTTGCAGTAGCTAGTAGATTTTAGAGATTAGATGCTGATCGGATTTGTTGTAGTCAAAAATTTTTTCTCAGTCTTTAGGTTGTCTTTTGACTCTTTTGGTGAAGTCTTTTAATGAGCATAAGTTTTTGATTTTTAGGAGCTCCCATTTATCTAGTCTTTCTTCTGGTGCTTGTGCATCGTTACTTACGGTTCATATTGTGTTTATGCCATGTATTAAGGCTCCTAGCATTGTCCCTATTTTTTCTTCCATAATCTTTATTGTTTTTGATTTAATATTTAAGTCTTTGATCTGTTTTGAGTTAGTTTTTGTACATGGTGTGAGGTATGGGTCTTGTTTCAGTTTTTTGCAGATGGATATCCAGTTATGCCAGCTCCATTTGTTAAAAGACTGTCTTTTCCCCA
>NW_004444090.1:2031901-2052459 GCF_000243295.1 Trichechus manatus latirostris
CTCACAGGCTTTTAAGACCCCAGACACTACTCACCAAGGTAGAATGTAGAGCACTGTCTTTATAAGCTGTGTCATGCCAGTTGAGCTAGATGTTCCCCAAGACCATGGTCCCCAGAGCCCTCCACCCAGCAAGTCAGTCCCTCAGGGAGTTTGGATGTGTCTGTGGGGCTTCCATGACTTGGCTGGCAATTGTTTTCCTTCAAGGCTTTATATATGTCATCCAATTGCCTTCTTGTCTGCATGGTTTCTGAGCTTATTCTTACTGACTCTTCTTTGTAGATGATTTTTCGTTTATCACTAGCTGCTCTAAAAATTCTCTCTTTATCTTTGATTTTGGCAAGTTTGATTATAATATGTCTTGTTGACTTTCTTTTGGGATCTTCCTTATGTGGGGTTCAATGAGCATCTTGAATAGATATCTTCTCATCTTTCACGATATCAGGGAAGTTTTCTTGAGAAATGGGAATAAAATAATTATTTTGAAATGTCCCATCGTGCCTTAGAAAACCACTAGTACTTCTTTACAAAAGATAAAAAAGGCTCATCATTAAAATGCCTAATTTAAAAGCCTAGACTAGACTGTCAGTGGAATTATGGACATCAAAGACAATTCTGGTGAAGACTCAGAAGAAAGTGAGGAGAGCTGTACACTGGAGATGGTACAGATGGTGAGATGCAGCAGCAGAGAACTGGCAGCAGCAGAATCAGAAGACCAGCACAAGACAGTGCTGGAGCCGACCTCCGGAGAGAGAGAGCTGAGTCCGTGGGTGCAGGAGGCTTCCTGGTGAAGTTGGGTGCCTCTGAGCACTTGTCAGTGGAGCTAAAAAGCTTTGGAATACTTGCCCCAGAAGGACAGACACAGGTGGTGAGGCCTGAGGGGCCAAGAGGCCATGGAACTAGGAAGCAGAAGCTGAAGAGATAAGGAACACAGGAAGCAGAGCTGCCTCAGCCTCAAAAGGTGGAGTCATCACTCAGATGGACTAGGAGAATGGGGCCACCCAAGTCCAAAGGGAGCAGAGTTGCTGTTCCAGTGGGCCTGGAAGACAGAGCTGAAGCCCAGGGCCAAGGGGCCTCCACTTAGAATCCAGAGAGTGTGGCAAACACCCAGAGTCTGGAAGGCAGGGCCGTTGGGTAAATGGTCTCAGACAACAGAGGATTAGTTCAAGCCTTGAGGGCTAATGTAATGTGTTCTGCCGATTTGCTTAGTGCCTGTTATGCCTTCTTTCCCTCCAATTTCTCCCATTTGTAATGGAAATATCTGTCTTGTGCCTGTGCCACCATTGTACTTTGTATTCTAGATTTCACAGATAAAGAGGAAGTTTTGGATTTTGGACTTGGAGTTGAATTAAGACTTTTGCTATGATATGATGGGGTGAATATGTTTTATATGTGGCAAGGACATGAATTTTGGGGGGGGCCAAAGTATGGAATGTCGTGGGTTGAATTGTGTCCCCCTAAATATATCTGTCAATTTTACTTGGGTAGGCCATGATTCCCAGTATTGTGTGATGGTCAACCATTTTGTCATCTAATGTGATTTTGCTGTGTATTGTAAACCTTACCTCTGTGATGTTAATGAGGTGAGATTAGTGACAGTTATGTTAAGGAGGCAGGACTCAGTCTACAAGATTAGATTGTGTCTTAAGTCAATCTCTTTTGAAATATAAAAGAGAGAAGTGATCAGAAAGACATGAGGACCTCATACCACCAAGAAACAAGAGCCAGGAGAATAGCATGTCCTTTGGACCCGAGGTAACTGTACTGAGAAGCTCCTTGACTGGGGAAGATAGCGATAGAAAGACCAGAGCTGACAGAGAGAGGAAGCCTTCCCCTGGAGCTGACAGCCTAAATTCGGACCTCTAGCCTCCTAGACTGTGAGAGAATAAATTCCTCTTTGTTAAAGCCATCCACTTGTGGTATTTCTGTTATAGCAGCACTGGATAACTAAGACATGGGTATATTCCAAAAGTTTTTTTCTAGGGTAGTTCCTCAGAACTAGGTGAATGTTTTCTCCAGGAAATCATACTATAAATAAATGTCAGGTAGGTTCCCAGGTAATTTCACAAAAATCTATTAATCTACAATATAATATAATCCACAAAGCTGACAGAATACTAAGAATTCAGTACAGGCATATATTAAATTATTTTTTCTAGGAAAATGCTTTCCTAATTGAATTCAGGAGTCCAAAAGATGAGTGACTCCCCTACCTCTTCATAGGAGTCGATCTCATTATACTCCTGGATCATTTAGTTGTCATGTGTTATGAATTCTGGAAGCAAAGAGCAGTAACACATCACCTGTGACTTGGATTTCTCTCATTCCTATCTTATTCATAAATTGACTACCTGAAAAACCAGGGATTATGTGTGTATGAATGATCTTGGTAATAAAAACCTCCCTTTTATACTTTTTCCATACGTTATCTCATTTGATATTTACCAGAAACCTTTGTGGTTTAAAGGACAAATATTATTATCCCTAATTTATAGCTAATTAGACTGAGGCTCAAAGAGCCAAGGTATAGTGGAAACATTTAGAGTCAGAGGCATTGGATTTAGGTCCTGGTTCTTGTGTGAGGCCACGTCATGTCACTTAACCTCTTGAGCTTCATTTTGCTTGCCTATAAAATGGACATAAATGAACTGATAGTTGTGAAAGAGCTTGATAACCAATGATAAGGTACTATGCAAATATCGTGTTTGGTTTTTAAGGCACTTGTCAAAGGCCATATTGTAAATAGCAGACCTGGGCCTGACTCGTGATTTCTGACTCCAGATCTGGAGCTCTTTTCATAGTGAAGATCATGGTAGGGCTATTTTAATAAATGGATAACTAAGTTGGAAAAAATTCCAACTAGAATGGTAAGGAGACTCATTCGTTTAATATAAATCACTGTTGGAGAAAATGGGAATGTTTAGCTTAGAGAAAAATCAGGAGAAGATGTTAGATGTCAGGTATTTTCTGAAGGGCTCAGATTCTAAAGAGAAGATTTTGCACAGTATAAAGAACTTCCTTTCAGTGAGTCTCCTTGTTGCGGGAGTTAGTCAAGCAAAGACCAGACAGTCGTCACATGTTAGGAATAGTGCAGATGGGCTGAATTCCTCTCAGGTCAGTTTCAACTCTGATGTTCTAGCATTGAAAATCTAGCAAAATTTCAGAGGTGGGCAGAAATCCCTGGTTACTGGTTGGAAGGACTGAGAAATACTAATGATGGTAGCCCTGTAACAGGATAAAAATGCTGAAGATGGTCTACAAGCTGATTTTGAAAAAATTCATTTAGCAGACATTTATTAAGCTCTTAACATGTTGCAAGATGATGTGCTGGACACTGAGGCATTTTTAAAAAGCCATCTCTGTTGTTCCATTGTTCAAACATAAGATTCCATTCTGTTTTTCATCATTCTTTCACCTTTTAAATATACCGTGTCAGTCTTGATCTTTCTAGGTAATGTTAACTAACATTGGCCACTGCTTATGTTCTTGTTACTCCAACTGATGTTAGTTTCCAATCTTGTTGGAACTTTTTTTTCTGCATGGACTTTAATTCTCCAGGGTAGAGTCAAAATGTATTGAAATGACCTCCTAAAAAAAGAAGGGGAAAAATAGATCACCTAATACAAAATATGTTTTTGCATACTAGGTTACGGGGATAAAATATATGGTTAGATGAGTAATGTATCAGAACCTGAATGCTATTTAAACATACAGATGGGTGCATTGTGTGTATTTTGTGTATTTAAAATTGAGATTTTTGTTTGAACAGTATCTTTCATTTGGTGTACTTCATGGTGATTTATCATAATAGACTGCTTTAAATCATTTGAAATAGTGAGACATGAATTTCAACAATCGCTTCTCCAAGGCTAGAGAAGTCAGCGGGAGCTCAAACTGCTAGGTAGACTTTTTTTTTTCAAACTTATATGCAAGTGTAAAACTTTTATGAGGCTGTTTTAACGAGGCCCTTTGGGATTTAAGATTATTTATCTAAGCTCTTATTAAAAATGAAAACTTTTCTATGTTTAGCCCTGTAAAGCAAAACCAATCCTAACAATACTGTAAGTGGAAGAGTGAATACCGTTCTGCAGGCTGACTCAAAAATAAAGTAAGGGGACTTTGGGGTAGTAGCTCCAGCACTGACATTATGGTAATGGGATAGTGACAGCAGAGACAGTATTTCAAAGTCTCTTTTAATTAAGAAAATTGAGCTCCACTATGCTTGTAATTTCGGGTTTGACGTGACTTATTAAAATGACTTCCAGCCCTGAAATCTAGCCCTGTTTCACAGAGTACTCCAGTGTCTCCGTTAGAGTCAACTTGCCCCAGGACTGTGCTGCCTGTATAAAGTCCATGAGCACCTTTTCATTTTTGGTATCTGGCCTTGTTGAAGTATCTTTGACTTCCACCCTCCCCCGCTGAGAAGTGGGGCATGGAAGAGAGGTTGTTTCGGAGATTAAAGTACCAGAGTCACTCTGTACATAACCTAGCGGAAGAGCTGGAGCTGCTGCAGGAAAAATTTTGTAATTTTGAAACGTGTTCAGGTTCTTTGTAGGTATGTTCTGGTTTGATGAGTCTGGGTCCTGCAATAAATGTATTCTTAGACATATCCTGTAAGCTATGGTTTTAAGTTATCTGTAATACAGTGCAATTTTGTGGAGTGAGGACATTATGAGAGGGAAAAGAAAATCAGGGTCAAGATCTTCTGCTGACTTTAAGAGCTTATCAGAGACAACTTAGCTGGAGTGTGCCCGGATGAGTTGGCAAAGACTTTAAGATAGGAAGGTGGATGGATGGGTGGGTGGGTGAATAGAAAGGTAGGTGGAGAGATGGATAGATAGAGCTAAATAATAATTATTGCTGATATGATTATTGGTGAGTAGGTTTCTGTGCTACAGAGTAAGTATAGCAAATTGGACAAAAAGACATATTTGAATGAAATGGTGACAAACCCAAAATTCCAAAAACATTTATAAAGTCACTGTCTTAGTTATCTAGTGCTGCTATAACACAAATACCACAAGTGGATGGCTTTAACAAACAAATTTATTCTGTCATGGTTTGGACTAGAAGTCTGAATTCAGGGCACCAGCTCCACAGGAAGGCTTTCTTTCTGTCTGCTCTTGGGGAAGATCCTTGTCATCAGTGTTCCCCTAGGTCTAGGATTTTCTCAGCACAGTAACCCTGGGTCCAAAGGACATGCTTCACTCCCAGCTCCTCTTTCTTAGTGGTAGGAGGTCCCTCTCTCTCTGCTGGTTTCTGTCTCCTTTTGTCTCTTCTAAGATAAAAGGTGATGCAGGCCACACCCCAGGGAAACTCCCCTTATGTCAGATCAGGGCTGTGACCTGAGTATAGATGTTGTATCCCACCCTAATCCTCATTAACATGACCTAATCCTACCTCATTAACATAATTGAGAGCTCACTGCCAAACATGACTATAACCACAGGCATAGAGGCTAGGATTTACAACACATCACAAAATGGAGGATAATCAGATCACAAAATGAAGGACAGCTACACAATACTGAAATCATGGCCTAGCCAAGTTAACACATTTTCTGGGGGGACACAATTCAATCCATGACAGTGACCAAAAATGAAAACTTTGTGCCAGAGAGCATTTTTAGATTATTTTTAAGGGTCTTTACCTCAACAGTTAACCTTAATAGTAGTAATGTAATTCACTGGAAATAATATTTCACTTGATGGAGCCTAGGACGTTTTGAACCACCACCTCAGTTTCACAGGAAGTGAAAATGCTTATAAGACAATAGAGAGGAATAAGGGTGAAAGCACACACATGATATTTCTAAGGAAGGAAGTACAGAACCACAGGCTGGCAATTATGGTTTAGAGTAGGAAGGAGATAAAGGGTAAACACCAAGAGAGATAATGGTGGCACAAATATTGGCTGAAGGTCAGAGGTAGAAGCAATGCACACATAAAAATTTAAACAGGTGCACAGTCAAGGAATTGTCAAAACGAACTTAAGTTTAGGAACTTCAATTCTGAAGAAATCTCAAAGCAGTTGCAAATGGGGAGGAAAACTCCATGTACACTTGGTTTTGACTCTTCAACTTGAGCAGCTGTTTTAACAGTTGAATTGCTCGGCACTGTCAAGAATAGAATATTTTAATTTTAGAGAAACCCAACTGTTAAAACAGCTGTTTAGTCTGATTAAACTTAAGCTGGCTCTGCTTAGGTTGCAAGACCTAGTGGGATCATAGCATAAGGCAGATTGGCTATTATTATGATTTAATTGGACATAATAAAAATATGAATGAATGCCAGGTTGGATGTTAGGTTGGACACTGGTCTGCCAAAGAGGCTGCATTCTGTGGTTTGTTTTGAAAAATGGTAAGGCAAATAGTACGGCTTTTCCCTTGTTGCAAGTTCATAGAAATTACCTGAAATAATTTGGCCTTACATTCCTTGGATGTTGAGTCTTTTTTGCTAGCACTTAAAAAAAATTCTTCTTAGTTTTATTAATATCTTTTTATCCTTCTCTTACAATAGATAATATACCTGCTCAAGTCATCTCAAGTCAGTTGTTTGTAATATTTATTTTTTATTATTTGTTACCTAAGTAAAGAATTCTATTAAGAGCAACTACAGTGTTTGTCAACTTGTAGGCCACACATTTTTAATATCTCGAACAACTTGAGTGTTACTAACAATGAACCAAATTTACCATCAAGTACCTTTTCTCATGGAAAAAACTGCTACTTGGGCTAGTTTCAAGTAAATTATGTTAATTAAAATACAGATTTAAATTACTTGTTTAGGTGATTTGATAAATTTTTTCATGTAAGAACTGTATTTTTACTTGTTATAATATTAATGTACATTTGTAAAGATCAAAGATAGGTTTCATTTCATATATTTCAAAATGAGAGTAGCTTTACTTTGTATATGATCACCAAAATAATGCATATTCATTTTAAACATTTTAACCAATATAGGGAAAAAAAGAAGAGAGCAAGCAGAATTCACTTATAATCCCAGTCCCTACAGAAAACCACTGTTAACGTTTTGTGGATCTCCCTTGCAACATTTCTTTATGTATATGTACACAGAAAAATATGCTTAGAAAACTTAATTTTACATTAACTAATTTGTGCTATATGAGCTAATCTTTGTTCTGCTTCTTTTTAAATTTAGCTTGTCAAATATTGTGGCTATCTTTCCATATCAGTATAGATCTACAATCATCATTCAAGTCTGGATTTTTAGGGGCTTGCTACTTTAAGGTGGTGACTTATTGTTGCTAGTTTAAAACTCAATTTTTTAAGTAATTAGGAAGCAGAATCGAAGAAGATGCTTGGGGTGTTAATGAGAAATGGACTGTATCAAATAAAACACTCTCAAGTATCAAAGGCATATTTTGCTGCTTTCACTGAAAAATATTTTTATTTTACTAAACTAAAGCAAGTTATATGTTTTAAACACTTTTACCAATATTTCAACAAAAAATTGTGGTTATAAATGTGAAATATACTTTGTTATGTTAAAATAGAAAATTAAATAAGCTTTTTTAGTTGAATCATCAACAAAAAGAGGGAAGATTCTGCCTTTACTTTGTTGTTTTGTTACTAGAATAAAAAATGCAACTTTTCCTCATTTTAACATTCACAAAGAATTTTTTCCATTGTAATATGGATTAATTCAGAGGATGACGCTATTTTTATAGTCACAGCAAGACGTATTGCTGTTAAAAAAAAAAGTACAGCTTAGCTTTTCTAACACTGGTAAATTCAGGTGCTTAATCATGTATCACCAGTTTATTTCAAGGACTTTAAACTCTTTCAGAATACTGATATCTTGAGTAGCCCATATTTAAACCCCTTCCCCAATTATACACACATATACTATACAGTAATGATTACCAACACTTTAAGTGTTTTTTTTCGTGCCTCGGTACCAAATATTGAGAATCAAACCAAACCAAACTGTTTGCCATCAAGTCAGTTCTGACTTAATAGCGATGCTATAGGGCAGAGTAGAACTATGGGGTTTCCAAGGAGCGGTTGGTGGATTTGAACTGCTGACCTTTTGGTTAGGAACCGTAGCTCTTAACCACTGTGCCACCAGGGAGTGGAAGGTGCAATAGTGGAAGCCCGCTGTCAGAGATATCTCAATTCAGGGGTGCGGTAGTAAGAAAAGAGAAACGAAGAATTTAATACAGTCAAACCTGTGAAAGCCAGAATTTGTGTAATGCAGAAATCTGTCAGAGTAGGAAAGCTCAAATAGTTTCCACTAAATAGTGAGCAGCAGGAAAGTGATGACTGCAACCTGTCAAAGGTGGAAAACTTGCGAGACCCCGAAAAACAAGGCAGTCCTTTCAAGTTTCAGCTCTCACAGGTTTCACTGTAACTTTTTAAAAATGTTGGCCTTTGGAGGTTTTGTTGAAATTCCTCTTAGATTTTGAAAGCTTCCGTTTAACAGTATTAGATTTTACTTTGCGAGAGTTTAGTCAAATACTCCTGTCTTTTACTCATGACATTCTTCCAAGGGGTGCTTCTTAGTCTGTTCAATCTTTGAATAAAGCTTTGGAGCATCTCGGCCAACTTCTACAATTAGTTCTTCTGAGGGTCAGTTAATGGGTGAACAGTAGATATAATATTCAGGAGACTGTCAGGCCTGACCTGGTAGATCTTATTGTTTATATGCATTTTATTAAGGTACATACAAATCAAATTCTTGCAGGGGAATTGAATCAAAGTTGGAGAAATGAATTTTTCTCTATATCAGGTAATAGAGAAATTGATTCTCTTACCTTACCTTAAAGGAGCCCTGATGGCACAGTGGTTAAAGAGCTTGGCTGCCAACCAAAAGGTCAGTGATTCAAGCCCACCAGCTGCTCCTAGGGAGAAAGATGTGGCAGGCTGCTTCCATAAAGATTTACAGCCTTGGAAACCCTATGAGGCAGTTCTTCTCTGTCCTGTAGGGTCGCTATGAGTTGGAATCGACTCCATGGCAGTGGTTTTTAAAATTTTATTACCTTACCTTAAATGGGTGTGGCCCCTGAATCTTAACTTTACTAGAGCTACACTGAGTGATTTCACAGAAGATCTGAAGTCTTAAACATGAGGACACTTTCTAAAATTAAGGACTCCTGCACAGGGAACATGAATAGCTTAGTGATGTTAGCATTTGGTTTCTCATCTCTCTTCATGGAAGACCTAATTCTTAGTCATTGGGATTTAGTCATCTAGTAGGTCAAGAAAGCCAGTTGTTACTTAGGGTTATCTGATTCAGTTACCAATATTGAAGACCCAAATTGGCCAGGCCTAGTTTATGTGAACTGAGTGGCACCATTGCCAGCTGCCCTTTGTGAAGGAAGGGTGTATGGATTTCCAAGAAAAGGCCAAGGTAGATTCAGGAAGAGATGTGAAGAGAAGCCAGTGATTCCGGCGCCAGGTGACTCCTTGCTTCTGGGGTCATGGGCTGAAAGAACTCTGATAGATCTTATCTCTTTTCCTGCTGAGACCAGACAGGGTTTCATGGTACATCTCAACACTGTCACTCTCAATCAATTTGAATTGAAACATGAAGAAAACCTATTTGTTATACCAGGCCTAGGAAATCATCAAGGAAGAAAAAAATCCTAAACTCTTGTTTTGTGTTTTATGCAGTATAAACACTTTTATATCCACATTTGCAAAGGACTTAAACTGTGGAACTACATGACTAGCATTGCCTAAAGAAAGTGTTGGCTGAGGTGGCCCCCTGATGGGACAGGGGACCTAGTGATGCCAGGGTTTACTTATGAAAATGTTATTAGAGTGGACCTAATTATGTTAGGTCTCAACTCTCATACATTGACTTCCAGTTACTCAGGGAAGTGAGCATGCTTGAAATTTTCCATAACAAAAGTTAAAAAAAAGTCTGAGGGAGTGACTGGCCTCCTTACTCTTTATTTGGACCATTTCTAAATATGAACTTTCTAATGATATCTTCTAATTTTGAAAATTCTGGCAGGCATGTTTGTAGGTTGGGCTCTCTCTCTGTACATATACGTGTGTGTGTATATATATAATTTATTTTTGTTCTTGTTGAAAATATACACAACAGAACATATACCAATTCAAGAATTTTTACATATACCATTCAGTGATGTTGATTACATTCTTCGAGTTGTGCAACGCTTCTCACCGTCCTTTTCCAAGTTGGGGGCTCTCTTCTTTAATGAAAGTGTTCCCAAAGTAATTCCTGTGACCTCAGCAACTGATATATTGGCAATAATAATACAGGCATTTATAAAAAAAAAAAACAGACCTCATTGTTTTTGGCATGAATTAATGCACTTAATTTTGAGATTACCTTATTGATGTATTATTTAAAGCAGAACTATTTTCCGCATGCTTTACTGATGTATGTGTGAGATAAATATTGCCTTGAAAAGCTTACAGGTCTTAAGAAGAAAGTTTGAAAGCTTTACCTTTCAGGAATTGTGTGCCCAAATTTCTTCTCTCAGGAGCTTTTTAATTTAAAGAGAATTGTAAAACAATTTTGACATCTGTGATTTTAAAGAATCAAAATTTTCTATTGTAATTTCCATGGGTACTGTTCATGACTTAATGAACCTTATGAAATTTATAAGAAGCACTGGATGTGTCCCTTTTGCAAGGTCTGTTTTTATGAATTATTATTTTTTATATATTTAAGTATAACAGTTAATATTGCTCATTATAACACATGTATCAATACATTTAGTTGTTTCAGAATTTTATGGTCTTGATAGTGGTACTTAAAAATTTTTTTTTTGATTTTTATTCCTTGTCCAATGAGTTAAATAGTTGTATGTTTATAATGACTCTAGTGCTAAATTTTGGTCATTTGCCTGTTTTAGTCTTTTGAAAGCTTAAATTGATGGACTTGTCATTCTTACAGTTTCAAAATTGAATTTTAAAATTTTAACAGTAGAAACAACAAAATATTTCAGCATCATTAATAAGATATTTGCTTTCTTAGTTCTTTTATGGCTGAAGAGTCCAGATCAACTACTAAACTATGAAAAACATGAGATTTAAGTTAATTATTTCCATCTTGAGCTCTCCTATACCTCATCAGTTTTTCTTCTCTACATAGTGTGTTATATTCCTTTGAAATAGTTTAATTGGTAGTAGAGTTGTTATATCATCTCTATTTGTCATTTTAGCCTGTGCTACATTGAAAGACACCGGTATTTCCAAGCAACCTGTGTCATTACTCTATTTCTCATTTGCCTTTAGGCTGCAGATGTTTTCTTGATATTGATTGGTGTTTGATTCATTCTCAATTTTACCATTTTTTGCTAGAAGTGATAGAAGGTGTCTTTTTCCCCCTTCTCACTGCCTCTTTAAAAATGGATAACCCATAGTTGCTTCTATTGGGAATTTGTCAAGGCAAAAGTTTAGAAATAAAGATGGCATGTCCTCTGCTTGCATTTTGGTCTCTTAGACTGAGGTCACCTGGCTGACGGTTCTGGCCTCCTAGGAAAGCTTTTCCTATCGCAGGCTTTAAAAATCACAGAAATAGGTTTCAATTTATGTTTAGTTCTGTGTTTCCACTGAAATATTTTTCGTGTTGATTTATAGTAGAAGATTACTGATTTTGCTCTGATAGTTCATGATATCTTTGTAAAAAATGCCAGAAATAATCCAGATTCTTCCTGATGTTTCTTCAAATGCTTATATAATTAACACGAATTTGTATTGATATCTGAGCCACAGTCAGATAGTTGCAAGTATCACCTCTGGCTTCTTAATGTATGCCCTCAATTCCACGTAATCTGTTTGTTGA
Source organism: Trichechus manatus latirostris (assembly GCF_000243295.1). Classification (NCBI taxonomy): domain Eukaryota; kingdom Metazoa; phylum Chordata; class Mammalia; order Sirenia; family Trichechidae; genus Trichechus; species Trichechus manatus. The sequence goes on from NW_004444090.1 coordinate 2,043,685, forward strand.
TTGTTTTAAGATAAACTAAATTTTATGTGTTCCCAGCCATTATTTTTCTCTTTCCTTCCTGCTCTCCTCTCTTTATTTCTTTCTTCGTAAATTGAAAAAAATGATGTGAAAACATTACCTGATGTTTTGGGGGAAAATTCTAACTTCCTTAAACAACTATTTTTCATTTTTCATATATTATCTTCAATCTTTGATCACATGTTTGAATGCTTCATTTGATTAAAATGATTTTTATGTGATTAAACTTATAGAGAAAATGTAAATCTTAACCTTTAAAAAAATTAAGTCTTGGGACTAATGAAAAATAAAGTATGGGAATAGAAAGGGCAGATGAATGTTAGGAATTTGAACCATGTTAGGCTCAGCTGATTAGTCTAATTTTAAAAATAAAGTTATTAAAATTATTAGAAAATGAGGTATTCTAAGATGTCTAAAATTTACTCCATTATTTTACCTTTGGGGTTTTCAATCTTTTTGGATGGAATTCTTTAAAAAAAAAATCACAGTACTATTGCTTATGGTATAGTAAACAGAGAGTGGAATTTAGATGGAGAGGCTTATGATTTCAGTTTCTTTTCCATCACTTACTGGCCGTTATCATCGGGATAACTAACACTCTTCACCTTTCTGAGCCTGAGTAGGGATAAAAATTGTTAAGGATTAAATTAAATAATACCAGTGTGGGATTCTTATATCATGCAATGTTTGTAATTACATGGAGATATGTATAACTTACATGTATAACTAAATGTGCCTTTTACTTATGACTCGTGGCCATCATGTGTGTAACACATGTCTTTTTGTGAAAACATCAGTGGTTTGATACTTTGGACAGGTTGTGTATCTACTCCAGGGTGTTACAAGGAAAGTAGGCTCCAGAGTGCTTGCCCAAAATCACTCACTGTGAGTGTCAAGGCGGTTCTCATGTATTCTAATTTCTATCTGAGTGTTCCTTTTGCTAGGTCACACCATAACCATTTAACAGTATGTTGAAACCTTTAAGCAGCATTTAAACATTCTTTTGACTGCACCAGAAACCAAATCAGCATCCTAGCAGCCAGCTTCAGTCCACACTCTTAACTTCCCAAACTCCACTGGGAAACATTATGTCTGCTGCTTATAGAATTCTGCCTAAAGGATTTCTGCCTAGAGACAGATAAGCTGTGTTGCATTTTAGCAATAATAGATGTAAATAGGGCTGAGCCCCTCTGATTTCTGGGTGACTTCTAGGTTCATGGGCAATGGAGAATCCTCAATTCAAAGTAACAGAGGATTGAGGCCTTACTGTCAACAGGCTGGGATGGTATTAGAGCTTTATTTTTTTGACTCTATTGCCAATTATTTGGTGTCTTATAAAATTTCAAATTTGTAATTATTTTTGCCAGATTAAACAAACTCCCTCTTGGTTAGGTCTAGCTGACCTAATACTAAGGATTAAGAAATCTAGGTATAATATTAAGGCAAGTCTTGAGAGAGAAGGAGCAGTGTGTGAAGAAGAAACATCTGTCTTGATGAGAAAAATACCTATCAGAGTATTGAAAGTATGTTAAAAGTGGTCAGATTTTTCTTTGTCTTTAAATCCACCATTGATCCTTTTTATTCATAAAGACATTGAGCACTTGTCTGTTTCTCCTGCTCCCCATCCTTCAGTCAGCTCTACCTCTATTAACTTGAGTATCTATTTTTAATCTTCTGTTGTCCTTTTAGGAGCCCTGGTGGTACACAATGGTTAAAACACTGGGCTCCTAACCAAAAGTTTGGTGGTTCTAACCCACCAGCTGCTCCACAGGAGAAAGATGTGGCAGTCTGCTTCTGTAAAGATTACAGCCTTGGAAACTCTATGGGACAGTTCTGCTCTGTCCTGTAGGATTGCTGTGAGTCAGAATCAACTTGATGGCAGTGGGTTTGGTTTTTGGTTTGGATTATCTTTTTGTTCTGTGCTGCTTATGTTTATTTTATAACAGTAACTTGTTTCTGATTATAAAAATAACACTTGAAAAATAAAAAAGTATAAAAAAGAAAATGTAAAAACAGGTTATTATTTATTTCCCTCTAATGTAAATAACCCAAAAACTCAACTAAACCCACTGTCATTGAGTCGATTCCTACTCATAGTGACCCTGTAGGATAGAGTAGAACTGCCCCATAAGGTTTCCAAGGCTGTAAATCTTTACGGAAGCAGACTGGCGTATCTTTTTTCTGCCCAGCGGCTGGTAGGTTAGGACGGTCAACCTTTCAGTTAGCAGCCGAGCAGTTTTAACCACCGTGCTACCAGGGCTCCCTGTAATGTAAATAACCATTAATATTTATGGTATTTTCTCCGAATCTTTTTTTTCAACGTATAGCTATTTTCACTTAACGTGACATGGGTATTTTCCCATGTCCATCTTACTGCCTTTTTTAAGTTTTAGAATATATAAAGTAGCAACTTAAGAAAGATAAAAGAACTTACAGAAAGATGAAAATACTCTTAAGTGTATATTTTGTAAACTAAAGAGTTAACATACATAAGAAATAGGCATTAGCATTAAGTTAGTGTTAACATTAAGTAGGATTGGTTTTAAGGTCCTGCTTAAGATTTGCTTGGCGAAGGTAATAATATGTCCAGCGCCCTCAGTGATCGGTGTGGTATGGTAGGGAAAGCACAGGCTTTAGAACCAGGCTGACCTGAGAGTGAATCCTGGGCCCACCACTTACTAGCTGTGTGATGTTGGACAGTCACTTAATCTCTCCGATCTTAGGTTTCCTCATCTTTAAAATGGGATGGACAATGCTTGCCATTCAGGGCTGCTATAGCACTACAGACAATGAATATGAAAAAAGTGCTTGGCCCCATGCCTGGATGTGTTAGGCCTAGGATAAACGATAGAAGAAACATAAGACCTAAGACTTATGAAATTTAAACATTATGGAGAGCACATTATGACCATAATAAACTATTTTAAAAATATTTATTTGTATAATTTACTGTTTTCCCTTTCTCATTCTAATACATTACTGCTAAAAGAGGTGTAGAAAATGCTTAAAAAGTGACACTGCATCAAACATGGTTTCTACACCGCCAGGATCCTTAATTATGAGCAGCAGTGGGCCCCATTTCAGGTTGCAGTGTCTGCTTCATCTCCAGAAACCCTTTTTGAAGGTCTGTAGTGTGACAGGCCTGCGTTAGGCTTTGGGGACTCACAGATGAGCTCCCAAGGAACATTCACAGTCCAGGGCAGTAGTGAGTGATCTTTTCTGCAAGAGATCCAAGTCAGAAAAAGCAAAACCTTTTCAGGGCACTTAACAACAAAATTTCTGAATGAAACTATGTAGCTTTAGTGAGCCTTATTGTGGGTAGTGAGGGTGAGGGTGGAGGTATAAATTCTGAAAACTTAAATTATTTACTGAACATACAAATATAAATGGAAAAAATAGTATTTCTATTAGGCAGTAAAAGGTTAATAACTGTGCGTGTCTGAAGAAAAGTAACACAGAGACAGCCTTCTGATCGTAATTTCCAAATTAGACTGCAAAGTTAGGTGTGCAGAGGAATCCGTAAGCTGATCCAGATGTCTGATCTAGAATGAGTCAGAGATGCAGACACACCTCAAATAAATGTGGCAAATGTAATAGATAAAGTTCGGTGTTAGGCAAGTAGTTAGTTCTTATTAGAGAAACAAGAAGATGTCTCCAAGGAAAATGATGCTTAAATGAATAGGAGTCCACCAGGAAGGATAACAGCCTTCCAGGCCCCCCTAAAAAAGCTGTGTATGCAAGACACAGAGAGTATAATGTAATGCAGTTCAGAGAGTGGAATGTAACGGTGTGCTTTGCGGTGGGCATAAGGAAAAGGAGAAATGAACTACAGCCACTTCACTAGTACTAAATTTGACTTTTACCATAGGCAATAAGATTTTTATTTCTATTCCAGAGAAATGTTGGAATTGTTATATAATTAGTAAAAGCAGAAAGAATAGCACAGCCAATCAAAATCATTTTTAAAACACAGAAAAGGCACTTAAGTGTGCCTTTGCTGAAATTGGACCAATTTTAGGAAAGTGAGCAGCATCCTATTCCAGTCCAACTAGCAGGCAAATGCCTCAGTAAAGAATTACCCTACCACATATCTGAAATGTATCAGCATAATAAGTAACCTGATTGATGATACAGCTAAAGCATTTGTCATGACTTGTCATATTAAGGGAGTCCCTGGGTGGCACAAACGGTTAAGCACTAGGGTACTAATTGAAAGGTTGATGCTTCAAACCCACCAGAAGTGCATCAGAAGAAAGGCCTGGTGATCTTCTGAAAGGTCACAGCCTTAAAAACCCTGTGGAGCACAGTTCTATGCATGGGGTTGCCATGAGTCGGAACTGACTTAACAGCAACTGGTTTGGTTTCAGTTTGGTCATATAAAGTGTTAAAATCCATTATGCCTTCAACTGCTGATACTGTCTGAGCTTCCGATATTCACTGCCAATATGGTTAAAGGTAGCTTTGCAAGGAGGAATTTATAGAAATAGTGAAAAATGTACAGTTCTCTTTAAAAATTAGATCAGTGATAAGAGACACTCTGGTAGGGGAACAGGCAGGAAAGACATTAGGAAAGAGAACAGTTGATAGCATAAGACAAATGCTATTCTTCTTGCATTGTTTTTTCATAATTATTTCCTGATTTTTCCCTTTGCTGTAAACACTAGATGGAGAATCAGAAAACCAGGATTCTAGACCCAGCTTTATCATTTTCTAAACATCTGTCTCAGACAAGTCCCTTTACTTTTCTAGTCTGCAGTTTTCAGATGTTTTGAATGAAAGGATTTTCAAATAGGTTCCACAGGATGTAGCAGAGGTGCTTCGAGGGCCACTCTGGAAGATGAAAGGAGGCCTCCTGCCAACTTGTCCCTTTCAAACAAAGCAGCTTTGCTTTTATTTGTATTATAAATTGGGACTTTTATAAGATTTTGTTTGACAAAAGGATTCTGACACCTTTAAAAGTTTGAAAATCACTGAACTAGGTGTTCCATAAGGCATATCCAGCTCAGGAACAATTTCCATATGGTAGAATGGGGATAACAATAGGTCCTTTTCATAGGTCTCTAAGGGTTGAACAGATTATTACATGTAGAACACTGCATAGCACATAGGGACATATTAGTCCCCCTCCCCCACCTTCACACACACACAGGTTCCACACAAATAAGACTGCATTTCGTACAACTCTTATACTTTCAGTATGAAGTGATGACCTGAAAACAATTGCTTAATACCAACACCACTATAAAAATGTCTTGGACATTCACGCTCTGGATTTTTAACATAACTATTTCTGTTTTTTTATACATTGCTTTTTCCTCCCACAACTGAAAGTTTTCTTCTTCTATATCAGATCTTGAAATAATTATGACTAGGATATAATTATGAAAGTTAACATTTCATCGTGTTTCAGGCTTGCCGGTTCGTGGGAAAGTGACATCAGCATCCATTCTCTCACCCTGCCCGCCGCAACCTGCTTGGAGCTGCTGTTGATATTATCAAGGAGTAACGCCATGCTACCTCCGTCCCTTCGCTATATGAATTCTTTTCAGGTAAGGAACTGCTCCTTTACCAGGGTAGGATTTTGTGGTTTTACTTGCTATAGTTGTTTTTCAAGGATCCTGTCTTCCAAAGGAGATAGCTCATGGAAACCCACAGTTTCAGATAGTAATAATAATAAGCATAATGCATGCATTGTCTTGTCTATCTCTTTTTTTTAATAAATGAACAAAACTGAGGCCCAAAATTGATTAGATAATTGTCTAGTAGTGGCTGAACCCAGATCTATGTGACTCTAGGATTTGTTCTCCAAGCCTCTTTCCTGCATCTGAGAGAAAATGCAAGAACATCTGGTGAAGACATTTGTGGATGCTACTTCTTCTCTCCCAGCTTTACTCTAAAAGCAGATTGCCTAGAACAAGGATTTTCAACCATTATCAGTGGCTTTGCTAGCACTGTTAGCTTGAGGCCAAATTACCAAATGAATGTTTAATAGCGCTGCTCCCAGCACCATTTCCCTTTCTCTCTAACTCCTCCCTTTCTCCCTCATCACTTCTCTACTCCCCTGGGTATTTTTCTGTGCTCCTGAGATAAAGTACATGGTCACAACAGAACTCAGCACTGCAAATGTGGACTGACCAGCAGGATGGCTAGCAGGAAGAACCTTTCCCTGGTAGTCAGCTGAGGTGGCAAATGATAATAAAGATGTTAGCTAATCACCTAAGTTGTGACCCCACAGGTACTGAATGTAATCGAACATATTTGTGACTCTTGACAATGGAAAAATGTTCATGAACTCCCTAATGTTGTGTTGCCGAGGAAATAAGTAAAGATGGGGTTGGTTCTACTTCCGAAGGGTTTCATCAGTGTATATTGTTTGGTGCACCTCTGTTATGTGGTCTAACAAACAGGACATGTGGATTTTCTTATGAATTATATCCCAGAAAATTGGTGGAGAATAAATGCTGTGATCTAATTTGCATCCATAGCTTGGGAATCTGTGACTTTGTCTCTGTCGTTTTCTTTCTGTTCTGAGTCCTGGGCGTTGATAAAAGTTCAGATTGGAACCTTGCCGTATCTGGTTATATTTGTTGTTACTCGATTGTCAGCTTCAGTTCTGAACTCTCTAAGGGACCTTAGTGGACACCTCCTCATTTTGTAGAAGAGGAGACGGAGATCCAGAGAGATGGAGTGAGTTGACCAGGGAACACCTAGCAAGTTAGAGACAGAGCAGGATGGAACCAGGCCTGTGCCAGGGTAACTCCATCTGTCCCCAACTACAGTACTTGCTACAGTGTTGGTAGATGGAGGGGTTGTATGTAGTAGGTAGAGGCAGCTTGTATCCACCTTGGAATGTCCACACATACCCCTTATTTTGCAGTAATTTATAATTATTTTATTTATTTTATACTTCTGTGAACCAGAAAAAATTTATATTTCTATATATCAGTCGATATTTCTTCTGAACTTTCCTCATTGGATTAAATACTGAATAACATAAAAGTTTGTACATACCCACAAAGTTTTATGGGGGAAGACACAAGAAACTTAACAGTTGTGAGTAAGGTTGGAAGACAATTATTTTTTATTGCATTCCCCCTGTATGGGTTTGATATTCTATACAGTGGATGACGGGATGGGGGACAAGAGGAGAAATGACTCTGACTTCAAACATTTTACAGCCTGTTGAGGGAGACAAGACAATCATGCATGTGTGAAATAAATTGAGAATAATTGTATTACATACTAGCCTCAACACAAGTCTTAAAGAGATTAAAAGTGAAAGAGTAAACAGAATCTGAGGGACTTGAGAGGAGGACTAATCTGTATTTCTTCTCTGTAAGACAGAGGAGGTCTTGCTCCCTTTAAAGATCTCAACTCAGTCTCATGTAAACAAACACATGTGCTTGAAAGCCTTGCCTGTTATTGATAGTGGTAGTGTTCTCTCTTAGCACCTTTAATTACAGGAGCTCTTAGAGCCTAGCTATCTGAATGTTAATTACTGAAGTGCCCTTCTCAATTGGTGATTGTACTTCCTCTAGTTTCAGTCCATTTGCTGAATATAATTGTCAGGAGCACATATTCTTCCCCAGTTTCAAAGGTACAGAGAGACTTGGCAGAAGCGTGAATAATGTCAGGCAAAGAGATTCTGCCCCTGTTGTACCTTTGGAAAAATGTATTCTTATCGGGAATATGCCAGGAGTCGGATTCCCTGTGGCAGGTCTTCCCTCCAAGATAAAGGATCAATGAAAATGGGGACAGTGTCTGTCAGGATTAGAAAGAGATGCTTTGCTTTTTCAGCTTTTTAATACCTGCTTAATCATTTATTACAATGGCAAGGAATGGAGCTGCTAATTTTGCACTTATTTGGGAATTATTTTTTAAATTGGAAACTCAGTTTAATGCACATTTTTTAAGCGCTGTATTGGCAAGAGCTATAAAATAGAATGACACTTGTTAAAGATACCATCTTTACATTTCCAATTCTCTTACTTTCTAGGCCGAGTCACTGTGAGCAATGCTTCCTTTTCTGTAAAACTGATTATTTTAGGTTTCTGAAGATTTGAATGGAACTCCTGCTTGAGCCATTATCACTGCCAAACCCCAAAGGGAAGGGCTTATCTTATTAATTAGAGCTACTAACATATGTGAAATTGTAACTTCTTAAATTATAGTGTAACATTTCTCTCAGGCCATATAAGGGTATATTTTGGGTTTGTTTGTTTTTTTTAATTTTTTTTATTGTACTTTAGATGAAGGTTTACAGAACAAATAGTTTCTCATTAAACAGTTAGTACACATACCATTTTATGTCATTGGTTAACAACCCCACGACATGTCAACACTCTCGTTTCTCGACCTTGGGTTACCTATTACCAGCTTTCCTGCCCCCTCCTGCCTTCTAGTCCTTGTCTCTGGGCTTTTGTGTCCCATTAGTCGCGTTTTGTTTTATGGGGCTGTCTAATCTTTGGCTGAAGGGTGAACCTCGGGAGAAACTTCGTTATTGAGCTAAAAGGGTGTCCAGGGGCCATACTCTTGGGGTTTCTCCAGTCTCTGTCAGGCCAGTAAGTCTAGTCTTTTTTTGTGAGTTAGAATTTTGTTCTACATTTTTTCTCCGGCTCTGTCCGGGACCCTCTACTGTGATCCCTGTCAGAGCAGTCAGTCTTGGTAGCCGGGCACCATCTAGTTGTACTGGACTCAGTCTGGTGGAGGCTGTGGTAGTTGTGGTCCATTAGTCCTTTGGACTAATCTTTCCCTTGT
>NW_004444090.1:2052559-2105849 GCF_000243295.1 Trichechus manatus latirostris
GGTCCATTAGTCCTTTGGACTAATCTTTCCCTTGTATCTTGTTTTCTTCATTCTCCCTTGCACCCGAAGGGGTGAGACCAGTAGAGTATCTTAGATGGCTGCTCACAGGCTTTTAAGACCCCAGACACTACTTACCAAAGTAGAATGTAGAACATTTTGTTTATTTAAATTATACTGTAACATTTCTCTCAGGGCATATAAGGGTATATTTTGGGTTTTTTGTTTTTGTTTTTAATATATATATAAATTGAACTTCCATTCTGTTAACAGTATCTTAGTATCTTCTGTGTGATTATAAGCAAACAGAATATAGGACTTGGTTGAGAATCACTGAAGTGAGATGAACTTACAATTTCAGTCCTTGCTTAAGATCCTTCAGTGAGTTTTTATTGCAATGAGAATAAAATCCAAGTTCCTTACCCTGGCCTACAAGGCCCGGCAACATCTGGCTCTACCCGCCTCTCAAACCTCATCTCCTGCCCTCTGTATCTCACTCACTCTGCTCCAGTTACATTGACCTTCTTTGTGTTTCTTATCACAACAGGCTGTTTCTTGCTGTAGGGTCTGTGCACTGGTGGTTCTCTCTCCTACCTGGAGAATACTTTGGACCAGGTCTTTGCCTGACTGGCTACTTATTGTCTTTCAAGTATCAGCTCTCAGCTCAGGTGTTCCTCTTTCCTGAGAGGCCTCACCTGACCACCCTCAAAGAGGCTCCCTTCTCCATCACCACTGTTCTATAACCTCAACTTGTTTTATTTTCTTCATAGCACTTACCACTTTTTGAAATGATCATGTTCGTTTATCTATCTCTTTTTCCTCTATTAAAATGTATGTTGAATGAGAATAGGAGAATGTCTATTCTTGTTCAGTATTGCATCAACAGAACTTGGATCAGCACCTGGATGTAGGAAGCATTTGATAAATATTGGATGGGTAGATGATGGACAAATGGGCAGATTGACAAATAAAATGAAGATTGACGATGGCCATGTGACATTCTGGAAGTTCAAAATACAACCTGGGGGCATGCAGAGGCATGGGCAGTACATACTTGTGGAGCAGAAGGAGCAGTCCTTTCCTGCTGGGGCAGGACTGAACTCCACCTGTAAGATCCTGATTTGAGATATGTTAATAAGGTTAAGTGCAAATGGGTATCCGCACTGAAATTGCAGCCTGGGGCTTTGTACAGATGAGAAAGACACAAAGAAGAAAGAGTTTAGCCCTTGGAGAGAGCTGGCAAGATTCAGACAAGCAGAGTGACCAGTATATAGAACTGTATACAGAAATAGGGGAAACAGGGATGATGCCCACACTGTGGTTCTAGACACTGAGGCAGAGGGGTTTGGATGTGCAGATGAGTCTTCTGGAGTGGGGACAGGTTGAAGCCCGCTGCTGCCATTAATGTTGCCGGTTGGATTCCACGCTGAATGCTTTAGAACTCTCGGGTGAGATGGCAGAAGTCCATTTCCATATCTGTCTTGCTGGGCAGCAACAAGCTCCTAACCTGCAGTCCTGCAGTTGTGGATTTAAATCTGAGCAAGGGGTCTGGAAGATAGAACCTTAAGGACCAACAGGTTGGACTGGGATTAGCAGGGGCTGCTGGTTGTAATGTTACCATGCATTTTTCTTAGAAGCTTAGGCTGGAAGAACTAACTAGTTAATGATCTTATTTTCACAGATAAGGGAACAGACCCAGGAAGGTTAAATTGACATTGGAAACTGAAACCGAACCCTGATTTCTATCTCTCTCCTAATTTATGGGTTGTGCTATACAGGATGCCAACTCCGCTTCAGCTAGAAAGGGGGTGGTTTTCTGTACCATTGTTTCTATATTCAGGAAACACAGGCACTTTGGGATGTAAATAGGTGTTATTATAAAAAAAGGGGGGAGAGATAATAACACTACAAAAAATAATAGCTAACATTTATTGAGTGCCTCCTATATCCCAGGTGCTGTTCTCAATGAATGCGTTGCTTAGTTCATTTCATCCTCACAACACCATAAGGAATTATTATTCCCATTTTGCAGATGCAAAAGCTGAGCCAGAGAGGCAAAATAACTTGCCCAAGGTCATACAACTAGTAAGCTGAGGAGCATGAAGTATAAAGCCTGGCTTCAGGCCTCCCCTCCCCAGTTCTTGACCACTGTGCCGTATTGCTGCTTTTTAAAATAAATTTGTTTAAAAAAGTTAGACAGATTTTTTTTTTTTTTTTAACTGCAGAAATTCTCAAGGCCTTTCATGTACTTAAGGGCAGTGTGGCCCTTCTAAATGAGGAAAATAGTTAAGTGCTATTTCCAAAATGAACTTGATATAAAGACTTTTTCTGGAGGCATTTTATGAGATTAATATTCTGCAGAATACAGATGGGGAGACACTGTTCTCTAAAGATTTGGATGACCAAGGCAGGGTACTTACACATACATGTTCCTAGTGATGGTCTTGCTTATCTCCAAAAGATGTAGCACTGCACTTTTAGAAGTTGATTGTCAAGACGATACTATTTTTTCCTTTAGTGACTAGATGATTTTCCTTCTGGTCAAGACCATGTTGGTCAGAAACATATAAGAGCAAGATCTACACTTGGCGTTCCATACTGCACACTGAATCAGGCCAGAGGCCCAGAAGGCCCCTGGCTGAGCACTGCTTTCCCAAGCTGCATGTATTTACAGTTCTATTCCATTGGGTCTCATCCACCCTACATACTGCATAACTAGTAGTAGTATGGCAGAGAGTTCCGTTAATAGATTGAGCCATCTGTATAACTCCGCTGTCTCCTAACTTATGGCTGGATTCCCACTGAGAATGCCCAACAAGAGTCTTCCTTGGAAACTGAGAGATAAGGCTAGAGTGTTCCACAGCCTAAGTCCCCTTTTTTGTTCATCCCCACACCTTACCCCATTAACTCTAGCACCATCCAGTCACCGCAGGGCAACCAAACAGTGTGGATGGAATTTTCCAGGGCACACAGCCCCAGAATGGAAATTTCTTTTTTCCCAGGTAGATTGCTGCATTCTACAATAATTCTAAATGTATTCATAAACATCATTAATTTTTTAATACAACTTCCCCATTTTAAATATGAAGAAAGTAAATAATGTGGACAAATTCACACAGCTACCAAAATTTAGGACAATGTTTTAAACCCAGTAATCCTGAGTCTATTACTTATTCCATCTCATGCCAAGTGGTTTTCTTCGACCATCTTGGGTCTTATACATCTTATGTTTACCATCAGAAAACAAGAGTATCTCTTTCATGCTACCTGTTGCTATTAATATCATCCTTTAGAGAACGAGAAACTTCAAACATGGGCGCAAAGTAAGTAACATTCTCAAGCATTATGGATCCTGACAAATAATTTGCGCTTCATCAGTTTATAATTTTATGTATATGCTGAGTGGTTGAATAAGATGGTGAAATATGTAGAAAAGAAGAAACAGAAATGCTTTGTAGATCTTATCTATGATCACCTGATAATAGCTAAGGGTGACTAGGGATATTTCCTCAACTCTAGACAAAGTTGAAATCATACATTGTTCAGTAGAGAAGGGTGAAGCAGATGAAACATCTTAAATAAAGGAGTCATGCCTTATTTCAGAGAAGTAAATTCTCAATTAATTATGTTGTGTGCAGTCTGATTTTTACTTTTAAAAAACCCATTGATACTTAATCATTTCCATGAAGTAAAAAGCATGTCTAACTTCTCAATTATTCAAAAATTAATAATTCTACAAATTATCCAAGCTGTTTTCTTTTCCCATCTTTCTACTTTTTCACTGTATCAAAAGGGAAGAAGAAAACAAAATAACACTTGAAAATTTAGTTATTTTGATGTTTGTTTGCCTCTCAGGTGAAACACTTTGATGGTGTATGAGTTTGAAGCTGTGGTTTAAACTTAAGGCTTTTTTTTTTTTCTCTACATATATCTCTGTAGGGGCGCCAAGAAATAGGTAGACAGAGGCTTGAGAATTTTACAGATGAGGAGCAGCAAGGGGTTTCTGAAGATGAAAAGGTGAAGTTTCTATCTCTCCGCCATTTTTTTCTATCTGCTTTTGGACATTTCACCACATGGCCTTACCTGTCTATGATATGCCATGTTTTATACCATGTTCATCTTTGGATAAATTCTAGCCAAATGATACTTTTTAAAGTATCATTTTCCCTCACCTATAAAAATACAGTGATTACTTTTACAATTAAAAAAATGGGAAAATACAGAAAAGTATGAAGAAGAAATTTAAAATAACTAGTATTGACATTTTTAGAATAAGTAGTCTCTTTTATATAGCTTACACACACACACATATTTTAATATAACGTTGGCATCATTGGAGATGCTGAGCCTCAGTTACTAGCGGTATTTTGCTCTTTCTTCTGTTTTCATCTTTTGGCCTGAAAGCAGACAGTCCTCCCAGGAGACTGTCTAAGGGCCTTGGAGACCCTATGTAAAAGAGTCTTGTTATTAGGTGAGAGTGGATAGGAAAGGAGGCTGGTGAGCCATTGCAGATGTCCAAGGGCTGCTGCAGATGTAATGAGGAGGCAGATAGACCTGTGCTGAGTTGGGCAGGGACTGCTAGAATTTCAGCTCAGCTCTTGTGGTAATCCATGTGTGCATCCCAGAGAACTGAGAAAGGAACAGTGTTGGCACCCTCAGGTCACCAGGAGTGTCAGCCTTCTTTCTTTCCTACTAATACCTTTGTCCTCCATAGCAAAGGTAATCAGGAGTTGAGTGCTACTCATTATATTTAGGGAATCTTGTCTCAAAGGTAGTGATTACTGCTCTGGCTATTTCCAATCTCTCTCTTTAAAGTGGATTTCTGCAAATTGCCTCAGCAATTTGAGTGTGCAAAAGATGTTGCCTTCTTCATTCCTTTTTGCCCTACAGGGCGTTCTGTGGTTTGGGGAAATAAGCAGGTATCCTTAGTTTAATACAATTTTCTACTCTGAATTCTTCCATCTTTTGCCTCCTTTCATCTTGGCCCTCATTGTTTTGTCATACTCTAGAGAAAACGCAGAGGACGGGCTATAGAGAGCTTAGAGATTAACCAGATGTTTAGCCAGCCCACGTTGCTACCCCACTGCGTCTTTCAGGAGGCTGCTATCTCTGATCAGACTCCCTACCACATGCACTGCTTCTCCTCAGACATTTCTATGCATACCAGGAAGATGAGGTTGCAGGCAAAGCTAGACAATGTTCAGGCTTTGCATGGTACTGGGCCTTCACTCTGAGGAGCTGTCACTTAGTAGGGGTGCTTGATTGGACTGGGGTGCTCTGGCCTTGGGCCTTATTGAAAGAAGCAGAAATGAGACATAACTCAGTAAGTCAATAATTATGTTCCCTGTTTTGTTCTGCTTCATTTGTTTTCAATAAGTTAACTTTTTTTTTCTGGTTTTAAAGAAATCCATAGTATAGAAATTTTGGTGTGTTTTCCATTAGCAAAACAATACACATTATTTTTACTTTCAGTCTAAAAATGTAGAGTTGTTAAATAGCCCAGCTCAGTCCATCTATCCTTTATGGCATGGTGGAAAGAGAAGGCCTGGTGTCAAGGCCTGGCAGGCTCCTAGCAGCCTTTGCGATTTGGGGTCACTCCCTGTCTCTTTTCCTCAATATCCATAACTCTGAAATGGAATGGGAGGGTTGAGGACAGATAAGGATTCATCTAATTCTCTGGTTACATGATTACTGATAGTGCCAATTCTGGTTCTTAAATGTCAGTTTTCATGGGAAGCTTGTTTAAAATTCACATTCCTGAGTGAGCGCCTGAGAAATCCTAATTCAATCGCTGTGGAGTAGAGCCCAGGAATCTGCATTATAACAAGCATTCAAAGTGTTTTCGATATGTTTTCAAGAATCAAACTATGAGAAACACTTACGTGATAATAGAATATACCCCACTAAAGTGAAAAATGAAAGGAAAAAAGTCTTTAATTATGACAGTCACCTAGTCACTAGCTCAAATAGCTTATTTTCCTTTATTCTTCACTTTTCCTTATTGTACGTTCCACAGTCCTTGATTATTTATTGAACTGAACCAAATCATTATCATGAAGCTCATATTTTTTCTTTCCTACTTTTTTCTCTTCTATCATAATCTTTCCCTTTTATACGCAGATGCTATGTAACTCATCTTTCTGCCGTTGGGCCTGAAGACCCAGCATCCCAGCATCTCCCAGTCTCTGGGCTTCCTCCTTCCCTCAGGGATGCATAGTCTCTCTCCTCACGTCAAATCAGTTGCTCACCCTGATGTAGGAGATTTAAGATCTAATCTTACATCTGCTACAAACTGGTCTTGTGACCTTGGTCTACTCAGGTACCCTCTATGGGCCCCGCTTATCTATACAATGAGGGAATTGCGTTAAATTATATATGTAAGTGTTGTTAAAGTGCCTTTTAAAGTAGATGCACACAGAGTCATTTCGTCTGCTCCCAGCTGTTCCTAATTTAGTCACCCAAGCTGCATAATATAACTTGATTCCTTAAAAGGACTATGTTCTTATTTCTTGTGAACATCTTGAAAGTGTTTAACTGAAGAAATGCATAGAAAAAGCCAGATTATGTGGTATTCTTCGTGCTCTCCAAGAGAATGGAGTCTGTGCTGCAAGACTTCCCTCACAAGGAAGGGTTAGGAATGACAGGGTTAGACTGTCTCCTGGCCCTCAGCTCTCCCTGCCTGTGAGCCCAAAGTCAGTCCTTCATGCAGTTGCAGGCAAAGGGAGAACACTGTCAGGGGGCAGTGTGTTAGACAGGTGGATGTCAGAAAAAAGAAGAGGAAGAAACTTGGAATGTTGTTCTCTGAACAGCCCTTGGTTTCCCTGCTTCCCTCTTCTCTTCCCTCCCCCAGGCTTCTTACACCTTTGGTTTCAGTCTTGGTTTTCAACTCTGGATTCAGCTCTATATTGAAACATTTGTGGTATAGGAACTTTCCGGTGGTGTTGTGTCTGTATTTATCTTATTGATAAATACCTTACTGATAAGATATTTATTAAAAAAATAGAAAACTTTCTAAAATGTGAACCTTTTCCCTTCCTTGTGACTACCTTTTCCCACATGCTGAATGTGGCTGTATTGAGTTGAATGGTTTCCTCGTGGTTCATCTTGCTTCCTTGAAAAGGAGGTTAAAGATATATGTCTGTTTTTATAAACAAAGTCTTTTCAAGACTGAAATGACTAAACTCTCTTCTGCCACAGAAAAAGGTGCAGTATTGTTTGCAGGAGCTTTTCTTGGCTAGAAGGGAAGCCAACAGCCTGGGAAGGATGCCAGCCTTCAGGGGATGATGGATCAGAAGGTGAAACTGCTAAGTTTCAGTTGAGGACCTTTCATGAGCCCTTCTAGTAATGACTAATCACGTCAGCAGAGTGAAAAACTTTAGACAGAAAAGGTGTTGGGGAACTAGGCCAAAGGAATCGTGAGGAACAAGAGCGAAGTTATTTTATTGTCCTTTCAGTTCTCGCTTTTGTAGAGCTGATGCATCGTACGTGTGATGTCATGAGAGATGGGTTCTGGTCTTAACTGTTATGCTTTCTGCAACAGGTGTAACGGAGCACCAGTCACTTACCCTTCTAGATCTAAGTTTTCTCATTCCTCCAGCTCTAAAATTCACCGATTCCAAGTTTTAGTGGTTGAAGGATTCACAAAGCTCTGAAAGCTTGTGGATTTAGTTAGCCTGAAGAAGAAAGGCTTATCCAGTTGCCCTCCCTGTACAGCCCAGCACACTGCTTTTTTCTGGGTTAGAAGTTGGGAATGATGGTTGCAGAGGAGTGACTGTGTTGGAGCAGCAGAAAAAGTATTTCTGTAATTTCAACCAAGGGCTTCATGCGTTAGCTTCAGCAGTTAGCTTTCAATAATTTATGACAGTTTGATTAATCTGTAGCATACAGCGGGGTGACTGGTTTATTATCCGAAGGTTTGATAACAGAACACAGAGTATATTGGAGTAAAGAACTAACATTCAGGTGCTGGCACCTTTTCTTGTCTCTTTAGAGCTGAATGCAATTCTTCATAGAAAATTACTTTTGTTCATAGTCCCAATGTTTTTGCCTCTCTTGCTTGTAGTCTTAAATTATTTGTTTCCTTCTCATTGAACTTCAGCTTGAAAATAATTTGTAATTTTTTCAAATCACAAAAGCGATAAGCATTTGAAGCACTGTCTATTTGAACTGTCAGCTGCTTTTTAGCATCAAGTCCCCCGAATATGCTAATGGTTTCAGCAGGAATCAGAGCACTGAAAATATGAGACATGGTTCTTGGTATTTTTATTTTTAATAAATGCATTTAATCTGTTCACATTTGTTGTGATTACTGTATAATTGCACTTATTTCTGCCATCTTTGTGTGTGTCGGGGGGCACTGAATGGGGTTTTTTGAATGCCATTCTTTGTATTTTCTTATTTCTTGCCCTCTATTGTCTAGATAGTTTTTTATCCTTTTTTTCTTTTTTAAATTTCTCTGCTGGCTTGGAAGCAATAACTTACAGTTTTCTTCTTTTAGTGGTTTCTCTTAAGTTTTTAGAATATATAAAATATAAAGTTTATCTGCCATTGCTACATATTTGAAGACTTTGAGGCAAGGAATTTTGGTGTCATTTTTTACTCTCTCTGACTTAACCATGGTTTTCACATCTATTCAAAGAGAATAACAACTACTCATCTTGTCTGTAAAAGCACCTTGTAAATAGTAAAGGCAAGGTGTGGCCATTTTTATAATTAGTGTAATTGGTATCACATTTTTCCCCTACTCCCTGTCTTTGGAGTCAGATCTGTTGAAGATAGGGGGATAGCATGTTGGGAAATGAAACACTATATAATTTAATGTTTCCACATTTTTAGTTGTCTGCTACATGTTGTTAGCAGTTCACGTAACAAATTGTAGGGTGATTTTTAGAGGTAAATGGATTGTGGCTTTGTTTTTTACTTTTAGAGTTGCATAAAATGAAAGGAAAATGTGTTTAATGGTAGTTACCGGTAGCTAGCTCAGCCATTCACTGGATTTTTCAGTTTCTTAACTCAGTTGTTTTTTTTAATCCAGTGACAGTATCCAGGATGTAACTTGCCATTTGGTATTTCAATACTTTTGTTTTTATCCATCTAAACTAAACTTGGTCTGGGTATAAAAGTTTATTAAACTTTGTATTTCAATTGCTTATCACTATTGTTTCATGATATTGAGAGCCTGGGGAGTCTCAGTGTGAAGACGATGCTTTTTATCAGTTTTGTAAACCTTTTTTTTTTTAAAATAATATATTTATTTTTGTTGTTGTTGAGAATATACACAGCAGAACATAAACCAATTCAGCATTAGAAACCATTTTATTTATCCTTCTCTCCTTCCTCCAGAAAAGCAAAAGCAAACTCTGCTTTGTCAGGTGGCCAGACTCAAAGAAAGAGGACATAGCCTGACTTTGACCCTGGATACATAAAATTAAAGGTTTTTCCCTCTCATATACTATTTCCTCACATTGCCACATTTTTGACAACAAAATGAAAAATTTGTATTCTTCTCTTTCTCCATCCTCTAGTGCATTCCCTGGAGTCTAACAATGTTCAATGCACACTTCTCAGGCATAGGAAACAGTGGCAGCTATGTAGTAATCAGTCTCCCAAACCAAAAACAATATGAAACAACTTCCTAACCATGAGGATTCTACAAAAAACTACACACTTTGCATTATCTAGAGACAGAATGCCAAGCTGCAAAATAACTGAATAAATAGAAAACAAAACAAATTCCAGTGCTCAGTTCCTCACAGTTCCACCTACCTCCACCCTGCTACAGAGCTTTGCTATGAGCAAAGGCAGACCAAGAACAACTGCAGGGAGGACATAAGGTGCCTGAGGGTGATTTGGAGCAGCCACCAGAAAAATTAAATCCAGCCTAAATTGTAAAATGCCGGGAACATGTCCAAGCCAATCAAAGCATAGAGTTCAGGGAAGAGATTTTAAAGTGCATGTGATTTAAAGGGCCAGACACTATATAGGGCCAGGTGCACATTTCAAGTGACAGGATTTAAAGGGGTAAGTATGATTTAAAAGGATAGGCACCAGTTAATGTGGCAGTCTTCCAAAATAGAGGAGAAAAAAGCAAAAGACAAGTATTTTTTAGAAATTGATAAAGAAGATGATAAAAGGGAAAATTTAGAGTCCTGTAAGACAAAAGAGGGAGCGGTGGTGGCACAGTGGTTAAGAACTTGGCTGCGAACCAGAAGATCAGCAGTTCAAATCTACCAGCTGCTCCCTGGAAATACTATGGGGCGGTTCTGCTCTCTCCTATAGGGTTGCTATGAGTCAAAATTGACTCGATGGCAATGGGTTTTTGTTTTTGTTTTTTGTTTTAAGACAAAAGAGTATTACAAAATAGAAGACTCACAACTCCTCTCCCACCAAACAACCTAACAAACCAACCAACAAACAAAAATCCACTCAAGAACCTGAACTTTACTAGATGAACAGAAAAGGGCACTGTTAAGGTAGGAATTTTATAAAACACTCCAGCATCATTGAATTGAACAAAAGGAAGGTCCATAGAGAAATTTTGGAGGAAATCAGGAAATGAAAAAACATCACAAACATCAATAAAGGAAATCTTCCCCTACAAAACAACCAAAAGAGAAGGGTAAGTTTACACTCTGAACATAATTAAGTACACCCAAACAAGCATTTGAAGATATAAGAAAGCTCACTGAATCAGAAGTGCAAAATGGTCAGAAACAAGAATAAAAAAGGAGTTGATTGAACTCAAGAAAGAAATGGAAGAAAAAGATAAAAGATCTCAGAAATGAAGAATAAATTAAAAGTACCCAAGTAAAAACAGACTTTAATGAAAATTTAGTAAGGGACTTAAAGAAAGACAGAAAAATAACCAGAGAATGAAAATGACAAAGAAAGAAGTAAATCAGGTCCAAGAGAAAGTACTGGAAATGAAAGTGTTTGTTTTTTATCAGACTCCCGAAAGAAGAAAACAACAATGGTACAGAGCTAATATTTAAAATTGTAATTTAAGAAAACTTTCTAGAAATAGAAGACCTGAATCCACACATTGAGAGGGTTCACTGGGTACATGGGAAAATTAACCCAGAACAGTCAACTCTGACACATATCCTAGTAAAGCTATTAGATTTCAAAGATAAAGACAAGATCCTCAACACCTCTAGGCCAAAAGATCAAATTTTAAAAGGCAAAATATATCTCCTCACTTACTGACATGGTTAGATTCCAAAGACCAGGTCGTTATGGGAAAATCAGCATTATGCAAAAATGGAGGATGACTACATCATCATATAACTGCCAGATTACATCATTACATAACTGCCAAACCACTGAGAATGATGGCCAGGCCAAGTTGACGCATAACCTTAACCATCACAGCCAGTGCTACTCTCGCCTCGCACCTCAGCGTTCATTACTGCCAGATGTATGTTGTTAATGTGCAAAATAATCAGATAGTAGGTTTTTTTTTTAAATACAAAATGTTGGATAAAGAGTCGATAATTGAGGAGTGGATGTAATTAGACTAGCATCAAACTTAAAAACCTACAATGCAAGGCAATGATAGGGCAGCATTAAAAAATAAAGAAAATGTGAACCAAGGGTTTTATATCTAGAACTTTAGGGAATTCTGCACTTATTATCCCTTCTTGAAGAATCTACTAGAGTAGGGGTCAGCAAACTACGGCCTGCTGCCTATTTTGTAAATAAAGTTTTGTCGGAACTCAGCCACTGTTTACATATTGTCTATGGCTGTTTTTGTGCTACAATGGCAAGGTTGAGTAATTGCAACAGAGGCCATATGACCAACAAAGCCAAAAATATTTACTCTTTGGTCCTTTACAGAAAAAGTGTACCCACCCCCACAGTAGATGATTCCCAAGTGATGACTGGGAAAATTTCAGCAACAGGACTTATGATGGCCTTCAGAAATACATAAATGTACATATAAGACTAAAACAAAGATGGGGATGATAGTAGAAGACAAATGTACAAGTTTTATGTACTATGGCAAAGTAGAAATAATGCAACTTAAAAATAGGAGGAGAAGGAATAGAGAAAGATGAATATTGAAAAACAATAATTTGTTGAATAGGCAATAGGTATGTGGTAAAGGATACCCCCCCTCAAGAAAATGAAAAAAAAAAAAAGGCTCAAAATAAATTGATAAACCAGACATTGAATTGTTAAATAACAAGGGAGTAAGGATATTTAAAAAGAATAAGTAAAAAGATAACCACCGGAACAAAAATAAGAAACCTTTCTAAATATCAACATACCCCTCTCATAGGGAAAGAAACACGAAATTTTTTTTTTTTAATTTATGGTTATAAAATATTAGGATAGATTTTTGCCTAAACATACCAGTCATGACAATAAATGTGAATGGGCTTAACTTATTAAAAGAAAAAGATTTATAATTGGTTCACAATATAAAACCTAAGTTCATATTCCGTATCAGAGACTTAGCTCAAACAAAATGATTCAGATATATTAAAAATAAACAGATGGGCAAAAGCATACTTGCAGATGGAAACAAAAAGAGAATGTTAGCCATCGTGATATCAGACAAAGTAGAATTCAAGCCCAAAAACATTAATTATAACAAAGAAGGACACTTTTTAATGCTAAAAGCCACAGTTTACTAACAAAAACGAAAAAAAAAAAGAGAAAGTCCCTTGCACCTGGAAATTTATAAATCCTATTAAGTAACTCCTGGGTGAAAGGGGACATGTACATTAAAATTACAGAGTTTTCAAAAAATAATGACAATGTGGTCTTTTGTGACTGGCTTCTCTTACTTAGCATAATGCTTTCAAAGTTCATCCGTATTGTGGCATTTATCAATACTTTATTCTTTTTATTGCTGCATAATATTCCATTGCATGTATATACCATATTGTACTTATTCATTCATCAGTTGATACACATTTGTGTGGTTTCCACTTCTTGGCTATTCTGAATAATGCTGCTATAACCAACTGGGTAGTCATTTGGAAAAAGATGAAATTAGATCCATATCTCACACCATACATAAAAATAAACTACATATGGATTGGGTATATAAATGTAACAAATAAAACCATATAAGTTAGAAGAAAACATGGGCAAATTCTTCTTTTACCACAGTGCAGAGAAAGGCTTTCTAGGTATGACTTAAAATCCAGAGGCAATTAAAAAATAAATAAATTTGACTGCATACAATTCATTTTACACTTGCATGACAAAAAGTCATCAATAAAATCAAGACAACTGACAATCTGGAAAAAAAGTATTCACAATGTATACCCCTAACAAATAGCTAATATCCCTAATCTATAAAGAACTCCTTAAAATTGACAGGTAAAGGACCAGAAACCCAACAGAAAGTGAGGGATGAGAGAAAGAACATGAACAGACAATTCACACACAAAAAACAAGATATAAAAATAACCCTCAAACATGTGAAAAAATGTTCAAACTCATTCATGATTAAAAAACCAAAACCAAACCTGCTGCTGTCAAGTTGATTCTGACTCACAGCGACCCTGTAGGACAGAGTAGAACTGCCCCATATGGTTTCTAAGAAGCACCTGGTGGATTCGAACTACCGAACTTTGCAGTGAGCAGCCATAGCTCTTAACCAGTACGCCACCAGGCTTTCCCATTCGTGATTAGAGAAATGCAAATTAAAACAACACCAAGATACCATTTCTCACCTATCAGACTGGCAAACGTAAAAAATATGGCAACATACACTTGCTGATGGAATACAAGTGGTATATTCTTTTTTGGAGGGAAATTTAATAATACTTAACATTAAGTTACATGTGCAAATACCTTTAAACTTATTAATCTCACTTCTAGGAACCTACCCTGAAGATATACCTCCAGCAGTACAAAAATACATATGCACAAGGTTATTCATTGCAGCATTATTTGTAATTGCAAAATATTTGAAACAAGCTATATACTCATACATAAAAGAGTGATTGAATACATTATGGTACATCTATACAATGGAGTACCATACTGTTCTTAAAAAACAATGAAGAATATCTCTATGAACTGATTTGGAGTGATTTTCACAACACACTATTTAATAATAATAAAAAGCAAACTAAAAGATCCTGTAGGATGCTACTCTTCATGTAAAAAAAAAATATATATAAGAACATATACATGTATCTATTCATTTTTGCAAAGGAAATAGAAGAAGAGTCTGTCAGAAACAAAAGAGATTGGTTATCTTCAGGGGCTAGCTGAGAAAGGAGTGGAAAGAAAGCAATGGGAACAGGTTAGTAGGGATAAGGAGGGAACGATGCTTTTCTAAGTAGACCTTTTTCTATAGCTTTGAATACAAGGGAGATAAAAGCTTAGAACTAGAGTAATGTTTCACATAATCCCAAAGACTAAATAATATCAACCAACATCTTATATTCCCATTTATTTTATATTTTATATTCCGCTTAATATTACCTCCACAATTTTAAGTAGAATATAAAATTAAGTGAAGTAGCAAATGAATAATATACCACACTGAAAGGAATAGAGAAGAAAAGAACTAACCTAAGAAACCTTGGTAAACAGTATCTTGACTGGATACTATAAGGCTAAAGACAAAAAGAACTGTTTGTAAATGTGGTATAATCTTGTTAGTAAATATGTTACTCACAAGGGTATGTATTACTAATTTTGAAACCACTTGATACATATACTAGAACTGAACAAATAAGCAAATACATAGTAGATAATGACAGACAAGTTTCTCACTGTTGGAGAAAAATAGTACAAATAAAGAAGGGGGGAAGACTAAAGCCCAGTGGTGTTGGATTGGAGCAAATATGTCAGTAAAACTCAAATTTAATAGTTAGATAGGTAGATGGATAAAGAAATATAGATGTGTGTGTTTGCATGGGTTGGTATACATACATATATTTCCTTGCTCCGGGTGCTAATAGGTCCTAGAAGCAAAGACACTACAGTAGCAATGAATATACCTAGCACCCACATCTTGCTTTCTAAACGCTATTCTCCAGCTAAAAACAAAAACAAGCAAACAAACAAAAAAACACAAGGATTCTTGGATTCCAGTCTTAGGGAAATAGAAGATGAACCTAGAACAGCTTGTGGTACCAGAAAGTAAGGAAGTGCTCAAAAACAAATGAACAAGGATGGAGCTTTGTAAAGAGTAAAAAGCACGGGAGCCGACTTGCAGAAGCTGCTAATGGCCAAAGCTGGAGCAATTTGAATAACAAAATATATGATGATTGTAATGAATTTTAACCTATAGAATAAAATAAATATCCATGCATCCATATTGATATACATGAATAATCATGTAAATACCTAAATAATGGAGAAAGGACAGCTCTTCCTTATAGAAGAATTTTAATTATTACAGGTAGAAAGAAAGAGAGGAAACCAGAAAATCACTATTAGATAAACACCACAGCAGTAATTACTGCAGACAATATCCACCAATGAATACTAAAATTAGTGGGCAAAAGTTTGGAGAGAAATACATTATTTGCATAGTCTCAAAGAATCTCCCTACAAGATACTTATTAATTAGAAAGGAAAAAATAGTAACTTTACAGTGGAAAAACCCAAAGTAGTCAAGGTTAACATTTCCAGTAAGACATTTCAGCATCGAAAAGCTTTTGATATGATGCACTGAGAAGGACACATCACTTTTATGATATTCTTGCCAAAAATGTGTTACCTCCTTCATGAGAAAATATCAGATAAACCCAAATTGAAGGATGTAGAAAATAACTAACTAGTACTCTTGAAAAGTTTCATGGCCATGAAAGACAAGAAAAGATTGAAGAGTTATCTACAGATTAGAGAGACCAAGGGAAGATAACAACTAAATACAAGTGTGATGTTGGATAGGATCCTCCAACAGAAAAAAGACATTCGTGGAAAAACTAATGGAATTCAGATAAGGTCTATAATTTCATTAGTAATATCATGTGAATATTAATTTCCTGATTTTAATAATTGCCCTGTGGTTATATTAGGAGGAAACTGAGGGATGGTAGGGGCATATGGGAGCACTCTGTCCTATTTTTGCAGCTTTTCTCTAAGTCTAAATTTATTTCAAAATAAAAAGTTTTTAAAAATTGGGTAGAAAACCAAAAAATAAAAGTAAAAATATTCCACACAAGGTGAGGCCCAGACCAAGGCTTGCCCTAAGGAAGAAAATGTGCTGGTACTTAATAGGGAAGAGAGGAGTTGTGGGCAGCTACACTAAGTTTGAGAGTTAGGGCCAGAAGGCAGCAGAGATAAATCAAGAAGTCAGTAGAATGATTACAGTTTACTTTATTACTGTAATGGGTGAGATCACTTATAAGACTTATGGTTAAGATAGAAAGGTTTTAATAAATATTAATAATTGTTTTTGCATTTGACCACCATTTATATAACAGCTTTGAAGCTTGTTGATGCTGCAAATCTACATTCTGAGGGATGGGAGAGTGGATGGAAAATGCTGAAGAAGTAAATGTTGGTACCATCATCTTAAAGTCAGGCACGCTTTGATTAACATTAAGGTTCAAAGTATAGCTGGTGTTAAGGAGGTAGAAATTTTAAATTGGAAATCTGGCTTTCAGTTACCATCTCTAGTTCTTTGACTATCAAAAAAGGTTAGCAAAAATGACATTTCCTCAAAAAGTTGTTAAGTGACCCTTTCCCCTGAGAAGTCTCAGTTCCATGGTGAGAGAATTCCATTAAGTCAAGGGTTTATCTACAAGTCACCACCCTTACCCCAGTCACCACTCTTAACCACCCTTATTCAAGTCACACCATTACTTGAGTCACAACTTTTATCTTACAAGAGATAAAAGGAGGGAAAAGCAAGCAGAGGGTGGGGAAACCCCCTACCACCAACAAAGAAGAGCTAGGATTGGAGCATGTCATTTGGATCCAGGCATTGAGAACCTCCTAGACCCAGGAGACAGAGACAGCTGTAACATCAGTGGCGGTGAGAAGCAGTGGCAGAGAAAGGGCAGCAGTAGAACCAAGAGGCCAGCAGGAGATGGCATGGTGGGCTTCCTGGCCGCCCACGGAACAAGAAGGTTGAGCACCTTTGGGCAGGAGGTTTGCTGATGGAGTAGGGTACCTCCAGGCACTTGTCAGCAGAGCTAAAGAGCTTTGTAACACTTGCCCGAGCAGGGCAGAGGCCAGGACAACCCAAGAGGCCTGAGAGGCCACGAGGCCAAGAGGCCAAGGGCCAAGGAGAGGCCTGCTTGTGGGCATGGCTGAGAAGCTGTCTTGACCAAATAACTGTATCCTGTATACGGTCACTATGAGTTGGAATCAACTCAGTGGCAATGGGTACAGGTATCCTGAGTCATTCCTAATCCTGAATTGTAACCTGTTACTTCCCATGAGTATTGTCTGTGAGTTCTTTGTGGCCATTGCGATGAATCATCGAACTCAGCAGAGAAGTAGAAGAGTGCTTGTGGGAGGGACGGCTGGTGTCAGAATTGGTAAAAAGGTTAGAGAGAGGAGATATGTCTGACCTCCACTTCATAGCAATCAGCCTTCAGCTATTGATGCTGACGGTAATCTTTCTCCCCTTTGTGAAGTTAGAGGAGATCAGATGCCCCCCCCCATGCTATTTTTAGTTACCATATTGTCCTTTTGGAATTGTGTATGAAATAATACATAATAATGGATTTAATTGAGGTTGGTAGTCACTTATATATAAGTTGGGACTAGATTAATTACGTAAGCTTTTGTTATAGTAGTGTTTTCATAAGAAAATCAGATTCGTATTACATCACCTAACTTACAGCTTTTTTTCTCCCCCAAGAAAATAATTTACCATATGTACAAGGACTGCTGCTATTTGGATTCCCATGGATATCTTTATCCAGCATTTTGTCAGAGGGGAAATTGCCTTCTGCATAATCTGAAATAATTGGAAGTGTAATGAGAACCAACATTTAGAGGCTCCCTTGTCTTCTTTCTAGTCTGCAAAACAAAATTATCACCGAATGCATTCATGTTTTAAAACTTAAGCAGACTTGGTAAGTGAATCTTGTTCTAAGTGTGCAGTGGGGCTAATATAAGGTGGTTGGTGTCCCTAAAACAGGTGTTAAAAGATTTTTTAAGCTTCCCAACACATTTGCAAATTTACCATGATGAAGTAGCAATTTGCTATATAGAGCTGATTACAGAAATCAGGAGATGGTTGAACTGTATTTTTTAAAATTCATCATATTATTGCCTGTTCCTCTGCTTTTTTATGATACACATAACATAATTAATAATGTTCTCACATGTCCCTGAGAGATCTATTGGCTTGTTTTATTTTCAGCAATTGGTAGAAGTTGGCTTAAAAAAGAAAGTCATTCGTATGTGTGGCTCTCAGGATCTGCTTCAGCACCTGACCAAGTTTTGCATTCTTACTCACTGTTTATATCGATTCCACTCTCTTTTACATTTAAGTTTAGAAGTCACTGTGAGGTGAATTCAAAAGTCTGAGAAGAGGTCTGGGTAAAATGAGCTGGGGATTCCTTCTTTAGGAAATATCCTTTAAGGGTCATGCTTAGAACTTTGCTTTGTATCCCCTATTTCGTGAGGATGTGGGGAGGCGAGGTTATGTCAGTTAAAAGATTTCAGGCTCTGGAGCCAGAAATATGCAGATTCGAATATCAGTTTTATGGTGTACTTACCAGCTGTGTGACCTTGGGAAGGTTTCCCTATCTATAAATGAGAATTATAGTAGTTTCTACTAATAGGAACAAAGTAAAGGACCAACAAATGAAATATTATCCATTTAATATTTTTGTAGTTTTGTGGGGTATCTATCATTATTCCTCATACTGTTCATATCAGCAAAGATTTTTAGAAATAAGCAACAGAATCCACTCTGGCTAGTTTGAGCAGAAGTAGAATTTATTAAAGGTTATTAGATAGTTAAATGTGCAGCCAGGAACAGAGCCTGACATGCTCCTGGGTTATTTTAGTGAAAATATCGCTACATGACTTACACAGGTGGCTCCCTGCCCTGCTGTCCCCAGAGAGACTAATGCTTCCCCACCATGCTCACCTCCCTGTTTCCTCCTCAAATTACTTACTTTTACAGCTGTGTCCCAAGTGGAGCATCTAACTGGCAGATCCTGGCCACTTGATGCTCCCCTGGCTACAGAGGAGGCTGGGGAAGCAAGTTTTCTGGCTTCTGCCTTAGAGTAGTGTGGTCAGTAAAGAAAGAAATTCCTCAAACATTTCAAGGTTATTTAAAAGGTGCTGGGCAGGCAGAAAACATGACAGCATATTCCGGGGACTTTTTGTTACAGGAGATTCATAATGACAAAAATATACCCATACTAAAAGGAAGGTGACTTTGGTTTATTATTCCATCTTCAAATCATATACTTTATTTTTTTAAAGTAGAACTTTGTTTAGAGACGTATCTGTGCCACTTGCCCATATCATTCAAATTTTTATTCATACACACACACACACACACACACACACACACACACCACACACACACACACACACACACACACACACACACACAACCATCTTGACTTTGGTGGGCCATAAACACAAAACTTAAACAAATTAAACCTAGGGGGAGAAAAACACATTTTCCTTACCCCTAAACCTGTGTTGGCTTTTCTCATCACTAGCTGACCTATTTCTCTACGTGAGAATATTGAACTTATTTTTCACCTCCATGATGTGGAAACCTGCCAAGTTTTCCTTTCTGATATTTTTTTCCTTTAGATATCATTCTGATATTTCTGATTTTTTTTCCCTTTAGCCATCATTCCCTTATCTTTCCTGCTAACCTGAACGTTATGTCACTAAATTAGATCCCTGTGAAGAAAGTTAGCATGCTAACACTGTGGAGTACTGTGATTCAAGTAGAAGAAACAGGAGTCTTTTTTAAAAATATACAAATATTTCTAATTTTAAAAGAGATATATAATTATTATTGGCAATTTAAAAACTAAAAGGGAAAATAAAAAGCTTCCCAAATCGGAAACATAGCTTGACCAAGGCAAGGTCATGGAAGCTTCATAGACACATCCAGACTCCATGAGGGACCAAATTACTGGGCTAATGGCTGGGGACCATGGTCTCAGGGGACATCTAGTTCAATTGGCATAGCATAGTTTATAAAGAAAATGTTTTACATCCTACTTTGGTGAGTAGCATCTGGGATCTTTAAAGCTTGTGAGCGACCATCTAAGATACTCCACTGGTCCGACCCCATCTGGAGCAAGGGAGAATGAAGAAAACCAAAGACACAAGGGAAAGATTAGTCCAAAGGACTAATGGACCACCAGTAGCACAGCCTCCGCCAGACTGAGTGCGGCACAACTAGATGGTGCCTGGCTACCACCACCAACTGCTCTGACAGGGATCACAATAGAGGGTCCAGGACAGAGCTAGAGAAAAACGTAGAACAAAATTCAAACTCACAAAAAAAGACGAGACTTACTGGTCTGACAGAGACAGGAGAAACCCTGAGGGTATGGCCCCCAGATACCCTTTTAACTCAGTACTGAAGTTACTTTCCAGCCAAAGATTAGACAGGCCCCTAAAACAAATAATAATACACATAGCTCAAGCACACATACGAGACTAAATGGACACACCAGCCCAGGGACAAGGATGAGAAGGCAGGAGGGGACAGGAAAGGTGGATGATTGGAAACAGGAAACCCAGGGTCGAGAAGGTAGATACTGTTGACACGTCGCAGGGTTGACACTAATGCCACAGAACAATATGTGTATTAATTGTTTAATGAGAAACTATTTGTTCTGTAAACCTTCATCTAAAGCAGAATAAAAGAAAAAAAATTTCCCTGAATCACATCCTTCCGAGTTAGCATTTTGCTATATTCCTTCCAGTGATTTCTCTGTGCATGCAAGGTATGTAAGGGGGCAGTAGGGTGGAGTAAGAAAGAAAGAAGGCAGTTGTTTTTACAAAACTGGAATCGTACTGTATATAGTGTTGAATCCTGCTTTCTTCATTTATGTTATAATCAGTTTCCCATGTCATTTAAAAATAATAATAATAGTACTTACTGAGTGTTTAGTATGTGCCAGTCATAAACCTTACAGTTTTCCTTTTTTATACTGTCTTTGTGGGTTTTTAGAATCAAGGTTTTGATAACCCATAAAATGACTTGGGGTGTGTTCGTTCTTTTTTTTCTGTGAAAGACTTTGTACAAGATGGAAATTCCTTGTTTAGTAAAATTCATTTGTGAAACTGTCCAGGCCTAGTGTTTTCTAAATTGGAAGAGTTTTTAACTGCTGATTCAAACTCTTTAAAGGTTTAGGATGATTAGGTTTTCTATTTTATTTCTGAATCAGTTTTGGTAGTTTATATATTTGCAGGTAGATCTGTATATTCTACCTGCATTTTCAGAATTATGGTAAAAGTTGTTCAGAATATACCTTTTATGTCTGCTACACTATAATTTGGTCCCGAGCACTATCTTTCTTCAGCTGTGTCCAATCTCCTATTTGCCTTATCCATTAAGTTTCTGATATGAATTTTTATCTTTTTTCATATCTAGAAATATTATTTGGTTCTTTTTCAAATCTGCCTTTAAGTTTTGAAAGTCTCTTATTCCTTAGGCATGCTTTTTATACTTTATTTCTTTAAACATACCTATTATATTTCTCCCATAAATAAAATATCCACAGTTTTGTTGGTCTGTTTCTGCAAGTTGTTTCTATTCAGTTGCTCATGTATTGGGTAATTTTGTGACAGTGAGCTCATGTTCTCTTTGGAATTTTGTCTGTGAGAATTCTTTGAGGCCTGGTTGAAAGTATGCTTCTACAGAGAGGATTTTTTATGGGGCCCCTTGTAGGGTCGCTGTAAGTCGGAATTGACTTAACATCAATTTTTTTTTTTTTTTTTTAAATATAGTTAGTATGAATTGTAACTCCAAACATGCCTAATGATAGGGCCTGTGATTAAGAATTCTCCAGGGTGCCCTTTCCCTACCCACTATGCCCCACCCTGAGCCAAGAAGGAGGCTCCCTCTAGTAGGTAGATTTTTTTTTCCCAGTTCATTGATGGGGGCGGAGATGGGAGTGGCAGGGGAGTAGAGGGGCAGGCATCTTAGATGTAGGAGGTCTCTGTTGCAGAGCCCCAGGCTTGTTATCTGACTCAGCAATCAGCAGGTTGAAGCCTAAGCCTAGTGTAGACCTTTAAGCATGGGCAGATTCCTCCAGGGCAAATTCTTTCTTCAACTCTGGCTTACTGAGAGGTTTAAGGATTCTCTTTTATCTCAGAGGATTCAGTTATTTTCCAGACAGCTCATCTATGTGTTTAAAAGATTAAAAATATATATATTTACTCAGCACTTTCAGTGGTCTATGCTAAGAACTTTCTCCTTACATCATGTCTACCACATTGGAAGAAATGGGACTCAGATCTTTTTTTTTTCCTGAAACAAAAATGTGAGTTTTCAGTCTTATGCAATAACATCTTCAGAAGAAGTTACACTCATAGGTCAACTTTAGTTTTCTAGATAACAGTCTAGATGAGTGGGGAAATAAGTGAAAAAAGAGTAGTAGCTACCATTTTAAAGGCTCTTAAGAAAATGCGAGGAGACATTGGTGGTTAGGTGATAAAATTTTGGCCTCCTTTGCAGGAGACCTGGGTTTGATTCCCAGTCAGTGCATCTCATGTGCAGCCACCACCCATCTGTCAATTGCTACGATCCTGAACTGGTTTCAGCAGAGCTTCCAGGCTAAGATGAACTAGGAAGAAAGGCCTGGCTGTCTACTTCCAAAAATTACCCAGTGAAAACCGTATGGATTACAAGTGTCTGATCCACATTTGATCATGGGGATGGGGGTGGCACAGGACTGGGCAGTGTTTCATTCCATTGTACATGGGGTCACCATGAGTCGGAGACAGACTTGAAGGTAGCTAATAACAACAAATAAGTAATGTAAAGGGCTTTGTGCTTTACAGGGATGATCTCATTTAATCCACCATCATAATTCTGTGAGACAGATAATACAATAAAGATGAGAATACCGAGGCTTGGAGAGGTTCAGGTGACTTAGACCCAAGATCACACAACATTCATAATGTTGACTTTGGATTATCATGAAGAAAAGGTTAAAGTATGCTTGATGCAGTCAATTTATGATAGGCGTATTGCTATTTTAAAAGGCAGCAAAATGTGTAATACATCTTAAATTTCTATTTAAATTGTGCTGTTGCCATATCAAAATGGTGTTGCCGGATTAAAAAGATAAGCGTATCAGAGGAATAGGGAAGGCAAGTTACCTTGCCTCCTTTACTACCTGCCTCCTTTAAGAAAAATTGCTCCTAGAATACCTCCCGAGGATTTTTCTGGATATCAAATCCCAAAACACATTTGTTAGCCTGGATGAGAAGGGTAACTTTGGCCAAGGACTTTAGAGATTAATTGCTAGACTTGGGTCCTCTTTGTTACATAACTCATCCCAAACCTCTTCTCTCCCACAACTTCAGCCAACTGCCTGATATTTGGTTACAGTGTTAAAACATACTTCTTTCTCCTGTGAAGTAGTTTTTGTATGTTTGTTTGCTTGTTTTATAAATAACTTACTTTCTTTTCCAGCTAAACCTTTATTTTATGAATCAGACTTGGAAGATGTGGCCTTTTCAATGTAGTTTTTTCATATGGTGATATTTGAAGCACTGCTTTCTCAGGTAGTGTTTATAGTGAACTTGCTTTTTTATGTGTGATAGTGTTTCCTGTTTGCCAGTTTTGGGAAAGATTGAAACTACAGTGCCATTGTGTTTTTATATAGCAAGTTTTCATTCTCCGAAAGTAACCGGGCCAGTCAGTCCAGGAAAATTAGGAGAAAGATTGCTCCTTACCCAAACTCAAAAGTAGGAAGTTTCCCTAGTGATTTTACTCCATGCCAGGCTAGTAATCAAGACCTGTGCTGCTGCCTCCAGGGTCTCCGCTGTCATCCTCACGCTCATCTGCTCTCCAGGTCCTGATACTTCTAAGTCCAGACATTCAAAAAGAGCTCAAGTTGCCATCACTTCAGAACTTCCTTGACTTGCATCATAAGAAGTCTACTTTCTCCTTTTGTGTCAGCCCACTTCCCTTCCCTCTGGAAGCTCTGGCCTCAAGGAGGGATAAGGGAGACCAAGATTCATTCTCAGTAGGGTCTTTTTGCCCCACATATGTGTGGGAGCAAGGGAGGAGAGAGAAAATGATCTTGTAATTCTTTTGTGAATGAATCCATAGCAGCAAAGAAGACAGTACTGTAGTTTGTATCTCAATAATTTACCCTGTTGCAAGGTACATTAATAATCTAAGTTAAACTCAGCACCTATTCTGAAAAGTTCTTTGGTCCTTTTCTCAAGTTTTTCATCCAGTAAACTCATGCATGTTTTTAGTTCCTGGTACCATTGTTTTCTCATTTGTAAAAAACCTTCAAAAACCCTGTACCCTTAGGGTAAGAAATACGTATAAATCGTTTAAAACTCAGGTTGGTGAAGGTTCACTTAACAATAAGATGCAGGAAATGGTTCTAAAAGTTTTTTGCCTACTCATTACCTTATTTCCCTAGTAAAACGGTAAATGAGCATTGTTCCTTCAGAGATTAAAAGAAAATATAAAGAGAAATATAAAACTATTACCCAAACTAAAAAGTTAACTTCATTTTCTTCCTTCATCCATTTTGTATTAGTTTCCTAGGGCTGCAGTAACAAAATACCACAAATTGAGTAGCTTATAAGAATAAAAATTTATTGTTTTACAGTTCTGGAGGCTAAAAGTCCAAATCGATGTGTTGCCTGGGCCATGCTGCCTCCAGAGTCTCTAGGGAAAGATTCTTTTTGGTCTCTCCCAGCTTCTGGTACTTTCAGCCATTCCCTAGCTTATAGATACACCTTTATATGGCCATCCTTCCTCTGACTGTCTCTCTGTGTTTCTTCTCTTTTATAAGGAAAGCACTCAGATTGGATTAGGACCCACCCTACGCCAGTATGACCTCATGTTAACTGATAACATCTTCAAGACCCAATTTCCAAACAAGGTCCTGTTCACAGGTACCAGGGATTAGGACTTCAACGTATCTTTTTGGGAGACACAATTCAGTTCATGACATATGTCAATTCACTTTTCACTGGTTTTTCCCTCCTTCCTCTCTCCATTTTCCCTCCTTCCCTTTTTTTGTAGTTGAGCTAGTAATTTATCAGAAGAAAGAATGGCAACGCTTTTTTTTTTTTTTTTTTTTAAAGAATTTACTTCTTCAATTTCAATATGGGAAGGAGAATTGATAAAAAAAATTCTCATTTTGAACTTCTGTCATTTTGTTCCGCGTCCTGTAAATATGGGGGATAAAGCAGAATTTTTGAGGCAGAAACTTAGCCTTTCCCTTATTCTCTAAGTGTCCCCATGTGTCCCTTCTCTTTAGTCTTCAGCATTAGTTTGCAGACTCGATAGAAACTTGTTTAATAACTTCAGTGCCTGAGTTCTTATGGAATGTTGTAGATACAGGATGCTAGGTAGATAAAATGAAAGGTTCCTTCTATAATGTAATAATCTAAAACCAAATAATGTTGGTGTTGGAGACCAGCTGAACAAACACAAGCATAGCATGCATCTCCACCAGTTAGTTGCCACTTTCAGAAGTGAATGTACCTTCTCTTAACTTTCTTCAAGCAGCAGATGGTACCTAGGTGAGTGCACTTTCCTTGTACTGGAGATAAATTTGTTGTATTTCTTTTTTCCCACTTAAAAGTTGTACTTGAAATGTGTGTAGATGTTATTTGTATACAACAATTTTCTTGTAACACTACTGTTAAATCTTTATCAGATTTGTATCACCTTCTCTCCCCACCAGCCAACACTGAATTTATCTATCTCAGTACTTATGTATCTTGAGTTCAGTTCAATATTCCATTCATCAGAGCTAAATAAATAGCTAAATAATTTACCAGTTATTCATATATTCTGATTTGTGCTGGCCTTCAGTATGAATCTATGGAAACTAAATATAATGTGTGGGCTATAGTCTTCTATGTTATCTTATAGATGCTGTAGTAATAGTAATTAAGATGTATTAATGTGAGATGCAGAAAATTATTACATACTTAGATGTCAGTACAATATCTGCAGATGCAGATATTTGGCATATTTCTTAATTGAAAATATCATCATAATGGCTATATTAACACAGATTTACAGAATCTCAGAAATGACAGGGTATATAGTCAAGATGGAAGCATGGGTTTAGAAATTAGGCAGATGTAGTATGACGTCTCCACCCCTATACATGGCTAGCTGTGTGACCTCAGGCAAAATATGTCTCTGAGCCTGTGTTTACTCATCTGTATAATGATAGTGTTACTTACCTTATGGATGTTGTAATGATAAAGTTGGTGAAAAGTGCTCGGACTATTAGAAATGCTAAATAAAAGGTTGTTACTTTTTAAAATCTCTGTGACGACTACTTCTATTTCTAATTCTAAACATCTACTTCTACTGCTCTTAGAGACCAGGCCTCTTAACCTCCTAGCTTGGTGTTCTATTATCTGTACCTCTGGTTTAAAAGGCTGTGTTATATATCTTGTATTAGACACTGTGAAGGATACCAAAGAAGTCAGTAAGATTAACCCGTGTTTTCATTTCTCTCTGCTCTGAGTGCCATCACTGAGTATGACTGACAGCTGCTTAACTGTGTATCCAGTGTCTCCAGTGAGATAAATTCCTTGAAAACAGGATCATCACCTTACACTTTTATAAAATAACTCACAACACCCAGAACCTTGATGGGCATGTAGTAGGCCCAGCTAGTTAATGAAGGAATATCTTTAAAAATTATAATTCTTAGGCGAGCATATTGACAAGTAGAAATGGTTGCGTTTGTGGACAGAGTGAGAGGTAGAATTGAACAGCTAGCCTCTCACTTCTCAAACCCCAATGTCCTGCCATACTTTATATCTATGCTAAGCGAGGGGGGAAAAAAATCAGTGGAAGAGAAACATCACACCTCAAATAGTATTTTGTGGGATGATCATTTTTCAGTATGGTACTTATTTGTGAGGTCATATATTTTATACTCGAACTACGCACAGACTCACACAGGCTCAGACCGTGATCCTGATGTTTATAACAGAATCTGTAAGAGTGATTGATTGCTTGCCAAAATACTCCTGCTAGCTGCTGCTAATGTTATAACTGGGTTTTTTTTTTGTGTGTGTGTGTGTGTGCGTGTGATCTCCTATAATCTACTTTTGCCATATTATAGCTCAAGGTTAATGCAACACAAACAACATTATTTAGGCTTGTGTCTTAGGGGCATGAAGTTCTAATTTTGGGTGAAATGACCAAATATATTGCTTTCTAAGCTTTATTGCTTTTTGCCAGTTCTCATTTTTCCCCATCCCAAGTTATCGAACATTATATAAAACTTAAAACTTCTTGCTTCTAAAAATAAACCCTCAACTCTTTATTGTTTGGGAAAAAGAGAGGAGAGAGCATTTCACAGGTTATAAAAAAAGAAAAAGGTGTACAATTCACTTGGGGTTTCTGGTACAACTATAGCAGTGCCTAGGCCTTTGGGACAAAGATTATCCTGTGAGAAGCCAGGGAAATGGAAAAAGTAATTCAATTATCCTTTCAGTATGAGAAAGGATGGACTTAGAGTCTTTTTTCCTAAGAGCTTTCAACTCCTGGTCCTTATTTTCTTGTCCCCAGCAGGCATTCATGAAGATGTTGGGAAGGTAAGGCAAAAGGGATCATCTTGACTGTTAAACAGGAAAGTTATGGAACAGCAGCAGATGCCGTCAGTCAAGAGAAGTGGCTCTTGGTAGAATGCTATGATGTTTTTTTTTTTAAATGGGCAGGAGTGAATTATTGTTTTAAAAAATGGTCAGAAGTAGCCAATCCTTGCTGAGATTTTATAGGCTATGGTGTAACAGTGGTTTTTAGCCTCCCCCTATCCCCGCCCACTCCCCCCCTGCAACTCCCAGCATCGAGACTTGTTCCTCCAACAAATTGAGCAGAATGTCCATTTTGAAAGCAGGTAGAGAAAATAAAACCACCCTGCCTGAAGCTGTGGTGGGGCGGTGGAGTCTGTTCTTTAGCCAGCTTCTCTACCTTCTCATCCTCCGGGGCAGCACTGGGGCATCCCTTCCTGCAGCAGCTTGGAAACCATTGGTCTAATTGTTCTTGTCTCTGCCTGATCTAGTGTGCTGAACTTTGATGGTCTGATGAAAGCTTTAGACACCATTCCTAGAAAAATGTACACCCACATCTACATACAATGTCAGAGGACTCATGGACCACCCTTCCACTCACCAGGTACATAGAGTAAGTCCCCCATATCCAATGCACTTTTAAAAGTCAGATGGCATCTTCTTCACTCTAAACAAAAACAAACACAAAAAATAACAGCAAATAAACAAAAACAAAATACAATAACATCAACCACCTAGACACACTGCACCCTTGTTGTTGTTAGCTGCCATTGAGTCAATACTGACTCATGGTGACTCCATGTGTTACAGAGTAGAACTGTTCCATAGGATTTTCTTGGCTGTAATCTTAACAGAAGCAGATCACCAGGCCTTTTCTTCCACGTACCACTGGGTGGGTTCAAGCCGCTGAACTTTTGCTTAGCTGTTGCGTGCAAACTGTTTGTACCACCTGGGGACCTTCACTGCACCCTAGTCACTTTAAATTCTTTTTGGAATAAAACTGTCAAAAAACCTAGATCCTAGTTCTAGCTCTGCAGCTATTAGCTGGGTTGCCTTGGATAATTCATTTAAGACTTCTTTGGGTCCTAGTTTCTCCATCTTAAAAAGATGAGATTTGACTGTGTTATTTTTGAGGTCTTTTCCAGTTCTAGCATAATGTAATTCTGTTAACCAAATTCAGGTGAATCCATAAAATCAATAGTCCTCTCTCTACAGCGGAGCATATGCTGTTTACATCGTTCATTAATTTTTAGCTCATGAGTGAATGGCCTTTCCCTTCACTCAGGTTGGATGTGATTGTTGCAGTTGATAATCAGTATAGTATTTACGTGTGCATGTGGAAAGACAATTTCTGTTGGTAAGTTTAGTGAGCCCTTCCCCCCCCCCCATTATCCCTGTATCCTTATTGTTTTATTTCTTACATTTCCATCATACCCATCCCAAACAAAAAGAAAATTAATTTATCTCTTCCCTTTTCCTTGACTTGTTTAAAGTGCCTATCTACTTCCCTAAGCTAAGCTGTATCTAAATAAATTTGGGCTAGATAGAACAAAAATAATGACAGGTAAGGCTCAGTGAGATCAGGCATTGGTGGTTCAGGGGTAGAATTCTCCTTTTGCACACAGAAGACCCAGGTTCTCTTTCCAGCCAATGCACCTCATGTGCCGCCACCACCTGTCTGTCACTGAAGGCTTGTGTGTGGCTGTGATGCTGAACAGGTTTCAGTGAAGTGTCTAGACTAAGACAGACTAGGAAGAAAGGCTTGGCAATCTCCTTCTGACAAAGAGCTAATGAAGATCCTATGGAACTGCAACCAATTATTGGGAAGGTGCAAGAAGCAGTGTTTCATTCAGTTGTATATGAGGTTGCCATGAATCGGGCTGACTAGATGGCAGCTGACAACAATAACAAAAGACTCTCGGTGAATGGAGTGCTAATGTAGAGGGGCATTTATGGAGGTAATGAATAAGTAGGGTACTTAGGTGAATGAAGTAGAGCACCACTCAATAGAGAAGGGCAGGGCTGGTAATGTGATACACCAGTTGTACAAACCTTTCCTCAGCCTCCTTAAAATTAACTCTATCATTCCCCTTCTGAGAGAAAAAAATTTCTTAGTTTGGGACAATCATTCCTCTGTCTGTAAAGCCCAGTAATTATAATGACAGTATTAAAATTACAATTTATTGAGCATTGACTTTGCATCAGGCACAGTAATAGAAACTCCTTAATTTTTATCTCTTTTAATCATTATAACTACCCTCTGGGATTGGTGCAGTTATTTCCATTTTTCAGAGGAGGAAACTGAGGCTCAGAGAGGGTAAGTCAAAGCCACACAGGCAGCGATCCACAGACCAAGAGTTCAAGCCCATGTTGTTTGATTCCAGTTTCTTTTCTTTTCCTACTGTGGAACATGCTCACTGGATGGCCAGTCAATAACTAGTGAGACAATTACGAGTTTTACAGTGTCATGTAAAACTATGTCTGCCTTAGTGAATCTGCCTGCGGTAGGGTTAGTATTACTGCTCCTTCTCATTTTCTGCAAGTAAACATGATTTATGAGATAATTTCTGAAGTGACTGGCATGCCTAGAATGGAGAATAATTACTAACTTGTTTCTCATCATAAAATAGGGTTTGGGGTTTTATTGTTTGTTGTTTTATTTTTATTTGTTTTTAGTGCACCCCTCTGCCTGGCACATTGGAGGAACCCAATGAATGCAGCAAATGGATATGTGCATGAATGAAAAGCAGTTCATTCTCCAAAGTTTAAGTGAGCTGATTTTGCAGCAGTGAATACAGAAGCAAAACTATAGCATTCCACGCCAGTATGGCTTTATTGTCTACGTTCCAGGAAAAAATACTCATATAACTTTGCACATAACTCTGTGAAGCTTTTGATGGTTTTTTTTAATATTCCATTTGCTAAATCCCTTTGTGCAGTTACAAGTAAAGTATTATACCACTTTCGTTGAGAAAAGGACTAATTTTACATTGAAGTGATTGTACCGGCTCTGTGACAAAGCCTTGATTTTTTTTAAAAACCATTTTCCAATTTAATAGCTCACAGAAGAAGATTGTCCCTAGGGGAACTGTGACACAACTTTACAATTTACTTATTGTACAATTGTCCTTCAGTGCTAAAATGGAAAAAAAAAAAAAACAAGGATTGATGTGGAAAGAAAAGGCATAGAATCAGAATAACTGACTAAGCCCGAAGGTCATTAATGACACTAAGAGGAGTAAAAATGATAAAGTGAAGACAGAAAATCACATTCTGTGAAAAATGAAATAGGATTGCTCTTAGCAAGAAAAAAGTAAGGGGGCAGGGAAGGACAGAGGAAATCTTTTTAATACATTTGAGAGGAAGGGAGGAAGGACTGTGCCCAAATAACTCTGAGCTGGAGCCAAGGAATGGGTTCTAGGCCTTACCAAAATTTCAGAGCAAATTTCTTTAAAAATGTAGGTCAAAAAGAGTACATAGTTAGGAGAGAAGCCTAATTTCCTAGAGACATTTTATCTGTTCCCCAGGAAGAAAGTCTAGTGTCAGCCAGTCTGTGAATCCAAGTGCTTGGTTTTAAGGAGGTACAGCGTTAACTGGAGAAAGCTGCTGGTCTAGGAAGAAGGTTGAACCTTTCTGACTGGTGACAAGAGAAAGCTTTAGGCCAGGTGGATTTCATCCCCTCTGGTGACCCTTCCTGAGATTATACAACTATCCTTGTGAATGTCATGGTCTCCCTCCCCACTACTCTGTAACACCTTTTTTACACTCTTCGGCTTCATTGGGGAAAGGCATGCATTACTTAGAAGGCAGTGGGACTAGTGAAATGTACGCAGGTGACTCAGAACGTTTTTATAAGGTCTGACTGTTGTGTTTAAATAAAAGTCTTAGAAATAAAATGCTGTCCCACATGTGGACCATATGCTGAGTTTAGAAGGTTGCTGTGGGAGATGATGTGATATTTAGCCTCTTGTGCCTATACATTGCCTAGCTCAGACTCCTAAGAGATGTACTAATTTATGATGATAGATTTTATTTTTCATGTCCTTAGAAATAGAAAAACAACCACCACCAAAATAAATAACCAGCTGCTGTCTCAAATGCCTGAGCTCTTATTATTCCATTTAGAAGCAGTGTTCTGGATCAGGGTTTTTGTTTGTTTGTTTTTGCCGTGTCCCCAAATATTGCATTTCAAAGCCCTGTTCTGGCCCTATTACCATATAGGAAGATGATTAGAGAGTACAGAGTGAACCGACGGTCAAATCTTACACTGACATGATAAATGAAAAGAATGTGTCACAAATTTCATTCATGTCTACTCTGGTTTTTTTGCCAGATGTTCTTGCTGTGACCTACTTCCGTGGATAAGAAAAATGATTTTGCCATCCTTCTGTGACATTATGGCTATAATGAACTGTTCCCAAGTGTCTTGGTGTAGGTGGCCTTACGAGGATAAGCATTAATTATTTTCAGATTGCTGATGCATCACCTCTGTGGTATCTATATTTGTCTTCTAAGAATGCATCATTGCTCTCTAATTATAGGTGATCTTGTGGGGTCAGATCCTTCGTGTTAAACAAACAAGGATGACACAAGATATGCATGGAAAGTAAACCCTTGAAGAATCACGAGCCATGGTGATTGTTAAGATCCAAACTATGTCTCAGCATTCAGAATGACTCTTGGAACAATCTTCACATTGTCAGTGTCACCACCTGCCTAATTCTTACATGGAAATCATTTGCTGATTGGGGTCTTCTTTTCAGGTTGTTTTCACCATGAAAACTTCTATTATCACTTGATTCCAGTTCTTGGCATCTTAGAATGCTACCTCAACAAATTACCTTTGTAGGATACAGAAAATTGCCTTGTAATCCCCAATCTCCCCTCTGTGGTAGATATCTCTTTGGGGAACTACAAGGAGCAGGGAGATGTACATTAGATCATGGACCTCTTGATCTCTGCTCTTTGACCTCAACTTTGAGACCTGAGAAGCAGAACAGGACAAAGCTCTAGGCAAAGTTTTAAAGATCAGAGCATTTTCTGGGAATGGTGCTATACCAGGTAACATGGAAGTAGAGTAATGGGGTTAAAAATATCAAAGTTCCCAATCTCTCCCCTAGCTCCATCCTATAGAAGATTATTTTCTTTGACACCCTCGTAGAAAAGTACTAAACCTGGATTCTAGTCATACAGTTCATTAGTTCAATCATGTATTCATTCCTTCCAACAAATATTTATTGAAAGACTGCTTGTGTGCACAACCTCATAGAGAGGGACCCAGAGGTTCAGATAAGATGTTATCGTTTAGCATTAAAAATCACTGCTGCTTTGTCTTTTTGCTTGAATCTCATTCTACAAAGTGGCTCTCAGCAGCTCAAGTGTTTAATAGATAATGAACATAAAGCTGGAGTATTTGAAATTACATGTCGAGGATGGTGACCAAACAGTGAGGCTGCCTTTCTTGTACACCGCCTACCACTTCTGAAACTCTGTGCCATTTTAAACAGTAAAGTTGGGAGTAGGGGGAAGGATTGCATCTAATTCATTCCCCTACTGTGCAGCAGATGTGCCCACAGGAACAACTGCACAGTGTGAGGTTGTCAGGTTTCCAAAAGAATTTAGCTAATGGGCTTCATTGCTCATGGACCTGGAGTCCCGGAGAATCAATGCGAAGGTTAGAGACAAGTATAGAACTTGAAGCTTCTGAGAGATAGTTAGTGATGAAGTTTCTGTGGACAATATTTCTAACTTGGGAGTTCTTGTTTGCCCCACCCAAAATCTGAAGCAGCTACCCCTGCATAAAGGGAAAGAAAGCGGATGTGAAGGCTTGTGTTAAAAGTCAGTTAAACTTAAGAAAAAAGTTCTTGGCTGGGGAGAAGGCCAGAATATTGAAGGAGCTCTGCAGCATC
Source organism: Trichechus manatus latirostris (assembly GCF_000243295.1). NCBI lineage: Eukaryota > Metazoa > Chordata > Mammalia > Sirenia > Trichechidae > Trichechus > Trichechus manatus. The sequence continues at coordinate 2,086,138 of NW_004444090.1, forward strand.
TCCTCCAGAGGCATTTCTGAATAATATCTCTCTTGAATGGGTTAGGTGTATAGGTAATGGGAAAAGCTGACTCAGGGCTGCCTCCAGGCTTAGCAGAGAATATATTCTGGGTACCACTGTAAGCGTTAGAGAAGGCCTGAAAATCACTGGCAGAAAGGCTAATATTATACAGTTCAGATTCCCCCAAGGAAAAAAATGTTGATGAAATTCAGCTTTAGTAACCTGAGTCATGAGCTACTTATTTTATGCACACATCAGAGTTAATAGTTAATAAACTAGTTCATGGCATTACATTTTCTGATCCATTTTTTTCCCCACTTAAGAACAACTTCTTTCTTTGTACCAGAGAGGGCCACAGAAATCAGTTACCAGCTTGCTGCTGTGACCTGTGGGACAAGGGGAAGCCCCTTTGAAAGTCCTTAACCAGCTCCATGCCTGTGGATGCTACAGACTATGTGTTATTAGTTGAGCACAGAGCTAATGGCCCTAGGAAGTGTGGCACTCCAGGGTTGGGGGAGGGAGCACTGATGCTACTGGGGAACCTGGGCTGACTCACCTTCAGCCTGTGCCAAGACTCCTTCCACCCCCATACTGATTTATCACCTGATGATTGACTGTCGCCCCAGCACTGTTTAAACATTACCCTGAGGCCAAAATTTAATTTCTTCAGGAAGTTTTAGATAGAATAGTCTAGGCATAAGTTGCCCAAGTGGAAGAAATGGAGATAGGAAGAATATGTTCAAATGGAGAGTTGTTGAGATGACTTCCCATACCTGCATCCATCCTTCCTCCAATATTTTTAAATTTTCATAAATATTTAGTAAGTACCATTTTGATATGTAGCAAGTTTATTGACCATTTGAACTCATAGGATTGAAATATGAAATGGTTTTCTTTTTATTTTTTTCAGCTTTCTTCTTCACCTACACTTTGGAGGTGAAATGGATTGTTTTTTTTTTTCCAATATAATTAACATACAGTAAAATGTACAGTTATTAATTGTTCCATTTGATTAGTTTTAACAATTATATATACACTAGGGTTTCTCAAACTCAGCACTACTAACATTTTGGATAATTATTTGTTGTGAGGAGCTGTCCTGTCATTCCTGGCTTCTACCGACTAGATGCCAGTAGCATTCTCCTGGTCATGACAATCAAAAATGTCTCCAAACATTGCCAGATGTCCTCTGGAGGCAAAATTGCCCATTTAAGAACCACTGGTACATACCTATGTAAGTAACCACTATCCAAAACAAGGTACAGAACATATCCATTTCCCCCCCAGAAAGTTCCCTTAAGGCCCTATTCAGTCATTTCTCCCTCTCCTGCAACTTCTGATTTCTGTCATCAAGAATTAATTTTGCCTGTATTTGGATTTCTTATAAATCATACAGTGTGTCTGGACTCTTTCACTTAATATGTTTTAGAGAGTTATCCATGTTAGTGTATACATCAGTAGTTAATTTTTTTTTTTTTATTGCAGAGTAGTATTCCATTGTATGACTATAACTCAATTTGTCTATTCCACTGTTGATGAACACATGAGTTGTTTCCAATTTGGGGCTATTTTGAATAAGTTTGCTATAAACATTTCTGGGAAAGCCTTTTTTGTGGACATCAGTATCTAGGAATGGAATTGCTGGGTCACAGAGTAGATGTATGTTTAACCTTAAGAAACTGCCGAACAGTTCTGCAAAGTGCTTACACCATTTTACGCCCCAGCCACTGTGTCTGATAGTTGCCGTTGTTCCAGATCATCGTCAGCATTTTTTATTTTAATCATTCTGGTGGGCATCTTATTATGATTTTAATTAGCATTTCCCTGATAACCAGTGATACTGACCACCTTTTCATGTGTTTGTTGGCCATTCATTTATCTCCTTTGGGGAAGAATCTATATAAGTCTTTTTGTTGTTGATTTGTAGGAGTCCTCCAGTATTAGGCTTGAGTGTTACATGAATCTGTGGCTATTTCTTAGGGACTGAGAAACCTTTTGCTACTGAATAATTTGGTCTAAATTATAAAAAACTGCTATAAAACATGCCCTTCTGATTTTTTGTCTTCTTGTTCCCAAACATAGTGTGAGATTTAGAGAGTGTTTTCCTTTAATGAGGTTAGAAATGTCTTCTCCTAATTAGCCAGACTAGTATACAGAACTACTTTTATTTTCTTTGGGATGGCCTTCCAGTGCCCACAATCTCCACACAAAGATCAGCTCTATCTCATCCTTCCACAGCTTTGACAAGCAAATTAACAGCAGGAACCTGTCCCCCACACAGTGAGTCACCTTTATAATTCCATGCCCAAAGGAGTTTCTTGGTGAGGCTTTTTCTGGAAGCAGCTATTAGTTATTTTTCCCTCCTACTTCCATTTTTCATTTATCTATGGAGGAATGTCTTCACCTAATATATTTTTTTAAGTTCTCTAGAAAGATTCTTTTTTCCATTCCAATTTTTTGAAAACCCAACTTAGCTATTTCCTTTTCATTCCAGTGGAAAACGAAGAGATTCATGAGCTTTCTTTGTATTTAGTTTCTGTCCAACAAAGTAATTTGGGTTGCTAGAGTGATGTTTTCTAACCCCTCTTCCTTAGCTTGTTGTTGTTGGGTGCCATCAAGTTGATTTCTAACCAGACAAAAACATTCATCTTTGAGTAGTTCAGGACCTGGTTTCTGAATAGTATCCAAAGGTGCTTGAAGCAGGATATTTTCTCACTGCCCTTTGAAAAGGGAATGCGTTGGCCCCAGAAGGGGAGTGGCTTATGTGTATATGTATACATGAGGTAACATGTCCAAAGCACTTTGTAAGCAGTAAGGCAATTATAATTGTGATCTCTAAGTACTATTTTCCACTAAAAGGAACCAGGCTCTTTGGGAAAATGGCCGATTGTATATCTAGGATAAGAAATGTACAATACAAGGCTGAGTCCTTTCATACCAGAAAGCAAAGAAATCTGTCGTAAACTACTGAGGTCATGTCAACAGGACTTACACTCCACCTTGAAGAGGTTCTCACTAACGAAGATGAGGCAGTTTGAGCATGAATAAGAATAATGACTGCAGTGAGTTAAAGCGCATCAAATATATTTTCAATCCACAAGTTCATGATGACACTAAAAACACAAACAAACAAAAACACTCAATTACCACATTCCAGTCTATGGAAAACTCTACAGGACAAATGACCTGGTTTCTGCAAAACATAAACTGCAAAGGGAGAAAAAAGGAGGAACTTATGGTTTAGAGGACGCTTTAGAGACATATCAACTCATTGCAATATTTGGACCATATTTGGATTCTGATTTGAACAAATGTTAATTGTTTAAAAAAATTATATGTTGGTGAAATTTGATTACTGACTGTTTTTTTTAATTAAGGAATTACTAATGTTTTAGAAATGATCATGGCATTGTGGTTTTGTTCTTATAGTAGTCCTTCTCTTTTAGAGGTACATACTGAATTACATATGAAATGATAGTTCTGGGATTTGCTTCAAGATAGTTCTGTGACAGGGGTTTGGATGAAACAAAAGTGGCCATGAATTGGTTATTACTGTTGCTCATTAATGAATGTATGTGGATTTATTATTATCATCTCTTTACTAGAGTATATGTTAATATTTGAAAATTTTCATGAGATAAAAGCAAACAAACAAAAAACATTTAGGTACCAGGCAGTTGTTGGTGTAGTGGGTTTACTGGAGAAGCAAGGTAGAAGTTGAACTGGGAGAGATGATTGCTAGGAATAACTGGACTTGAGTGAGGAGACATATTTTGCTGGGTTTGTTTATAGGTGTATCAGAATGAAAAGATTAGTATCCCACTGATATAACCTGCCTTCAACATTTTTCTCTCTACCTTTGTTTATTAGCATCGTACTAATGTTAGGAATCTATCAGTCATTACTCTTGCTTAATCTCATTCTTGAGAAAAGGAATGAGATGGTGCAGACTTGTCTCGTACTGGGACTGGTTGTCCAAAGATCCCTACTAAGATACCCCATCTGAGTCGATTCTCTTTTTCCATCCATTTCTCACACCTTAGAAAGATGAAAACTTCAAAGAAAATTTGGGAAAATTAAGAAAACATTTTTTTCTTTTCAGAGAAATTTTTTTACCCTTAAATCAGTGGAAAATTGAGGGGAATGTTTTTAAACATGTTGGTAGCCTTTATCTTTAAATATACTAAATGGAATAGCCTGAGAGCACAGCAGGCTGAATGGAATAATTGTTTATGTTCACAGCCTATTAGCAATTTAGGTGTGTTAAAGACACCTAAAATGATGTATGATTTTTCACAATTTTCTCCATTCCCCATCAAAACATTTTTCCTCATGGCTTTATAACTTGGACTAATTACGGTTTTATACTTTCATCAGATAGTATGTTTCCGTTTCTTCCGTTTCTCCTCTCAGAATGTCTCTAATCCTTAAGAGGTTATCTCACATTTTGCTGCAAAGGACCCTTGATATTTAATATTAAGTTTGCAGCTTTCCAGTCATGAATTTTGGGCCCCATCTAGGCAGATGGAGAAGGCTTTTGGCTTGAGGGGAAGAGACACTGAAATTGCAGTATCTGATAGAACAATCCTTGAACAACCCAAGGCAGAGGAAAGCCCCATCTTACAGATGAAGAAACTAAGGCAGAAAGGCTGCATAATCTACCGTGCTGCTCTAGAAGATACGCATGTCCCCATCAGTGATGACAACTCATGGACCTTGTGTTTCTGTGGGAACTTCGCAAGATTCAGGTCTCTAAGTAAACTTAAGGCCACCATTTTCTGACAGCTAATTTTAACGGATGCTAATATTTCCCAAGAAAATGCAGTTGAGCTTTGGTTATTTCCAAGTACTCAATGCCCCAATTAGCCAGAAAAATCCAATCCACATTGTAATACGCTAATGATTGAAAGGTTATAGGTTGTATTTATGTCCATCCATTCCCACTGTTTTACAGCATGTCTTGGTGAATAATCATTCAGACTCTTCTTTCCAGTAAATGTTATGGTGCAGGTTGGATTTATTTGGGAAGGGCCTTGTTGTTGTTAGGTACCGTTGAGTCAGTTCTGACTCATAGCAACCTTATGTAGAACAGAACAAAACACTGCTCAGTCCTGCGCCATCCTCACAGTCGTTGCTATCTTCGAAACCATCGTTGTGGCCACTGTATCAATCCATCTTCTTGAGGGTCTTCCTCTTTTTCACTGACTCTCTACTTTGCCAAGCATGATGTCCTTCTCCAGGGACTGGTCCCTCCTGATAACATGTCCAAAGTACACGAGACGAAGTCTCACCATCCTCACTTCTGAGGAGCATTCTGGCTGTACTTCATTCTTCTGGCAATCCATGGTATATTCAATATTATTCGCCAACACTATATTATTCAAAGTCATCGGTTCTTCTTCAGTCTTCCTTATTCACTGTTCAGCTTTGAGCCTAATTATTATAAATTCAGTAATATAGTTTCGTGTCTTAAAAGTAATCTTGGCTAGGGGGACATCTAACTCAAGTAGCATAACAGTTTATAAAGAAAATGTTCTACATCTGATTATGGTGAATAGCGTCTTAAAAGCTTGTGAGCAGCCATCTAAGATACTCCGCTGGTGCCACCCCATCTGCAGCAAGGAGAATGAAGAAAACCAAAGACACAACTGAAAGATTAGTCCAAAGGACTAATGGACTACACCTATACAGCCTCCACCAGACTGAGTCCACCACCACCAACTGCTCTGACAGGGATCACAATAGAGAGTCCCAGACAGAGCTGGAGAAAAATGTAGAACAAAATTCAATCTCACACACACACACACACAAAAAAAAAAAAAAAAAAAAAAAAAAAAAAACCAGACTTACTGGTCTGACAGAGACTGAAGAAATCCTGAGAGTATGGCCCCCGGACATCCTTTTAGCTCAGGACTGAAGTCACTCCTGAGGTTCACCCTTTAGCCAAGATTAGACAGGCCCATAAAACAAAACGAGTCTAAATGGGCACACCAGCTCAAGGGCAGGGATGAGAAGGCTGGAGGGGACAGGAAAGCTGGTAATGGGGAACCAGAAGTCGAGAAGGGGAGAGTGTTGACGTGTCGTGGGGTTGGCAACCAATGTCACAAAACAATATGTGCATTAATTGTTTAATGAGAAACTAATTTTCTCTGTAAACCTCCATATAGAGTAAAATAAAATAAAAAAATTCAGAGCTGAATTTCTAAGGTGTGGATTATGTCCATAATCAAGGATGTACTGGTTTGAACCCCTAGGAGTGCTGCCCATTACACGCCTTCAAAATCCCTCTATACAATCCTATCAGTCTGGGCTTGAAGTTATTTTTCGTGTAATAGGTAATATTTTTCACTAAGCCACCTACATTCTTAGATTTGTGAACACAGTAGGTTTGTAGTTTTTTTGTTTGTTTGTTTTCAGTTGCAATGTTTGCAATTTCAGTACTTGTCACTGGTAGACGTTGTTACTTAGTTTAGGGTCACACAAGAAAGCCCTATTTAAGAGTTGAATTATTTTATGTACGCAATCAAACATTTGTGCTTTTTCCTTTGAAAATAAACAGGGAAACATGGATTCATTCTGAAGAGCAGATAAACACATGCATTTGTAGCCAGATTTAAAACAAATAAAACTTTTAGGCACAGGAATAGTAAGCTCTTCCATTTATTGAACAAGTCCATGAGAGCCAAAGTACGACCTTCAGTATATCCCACCTGAATTTAGAGACAATCTCAAGAATAGATTTGATGCATTGGACACTCATGACCAAAGACCAGACGAGTTGTGGAATGACATCAAGGACATCATACATGAAGAAAGCAAGAGGTCATTAAAAAGACAAGAAAGAAAGAAAAGACCAAAATGGATGTCAGAGACTCTTAAACTTGCTAACGTTGAGCAGCTAAAGTGAAAGGAAGAAATAATAAAGTAAAAATGCTGAAAGGAAGATTTCAGGGGGTGGCTCGAGAAGACAGAGTATTATAATGACATGTGCAAAGTCCTGGAGTTAGAAAACCAAGAGAGAATAACATGCTTAGCATTTTTCAAGCTGAAAGAACTGAAGAAAAAATTCAAGCCTCGAATTGCAATAGTGAAGGATTCTGTGGGCAAAATACCAAAAGATGCGGGAAGCATCAAAAGCAGATGGAAGTAATGCACAGAGTCACTCTACCAAAAAGAATTGGTTGACATTCAGTCATTACAGGAGGTAGCATATGATCAAGAAGCGATGGTATTAAAGGAAAAAGTCCAAGCTGCACTGAAGACTTTGGCGAAAAACAAGGCTCCAAGAATTGACGGAATACCAATTGAGATGTTTCAACAAACGGATGCAGTGCTGGATGTGCTCACTCATCTATGCCATGAAATTTGGAAGACAACTACCTGGCCAACCGACTGGAAGAAATCCATATTTATGCCTATTCCCAAGAAAGGTGATCCAACCGAATGCGGAAATTATCGAACAATATCATTAATATGACACGCAAGTAAAATTTAGCTGAAGAGCATTCAAAAGCGGCTGCAGCAGTACATCAGCAGGGAACGGCCAGAAATTCAAGCTGGATTCAGAAGAGGACCTGGAACCAGGGATATCATTGCTGATATCAGATGGATCCTGGCTGAAAGCAGAGAATACCGGAGGATGTTGACCTGTGTTTTATTGACTATGCAAAGGCATTCAACTGTGTGGATCATAACAAAGTATGGATAACTTGCAAAGAATGGGAATTCCAGAACACTTAATTGTGCTCATGCGAAACCTGTGCATAGATTAAGAGGCAGTCATTAGAACAGAACAAAGGGATACTGCGTGGTCTAAAGTCAGGAAGTGTGTGTCAGGGTTGTATCCTTTCACCATACATACAGCACAGAATTTGTATGCTGAGCATATAATCTGAAAAACTTGACTATATGAAAAAAGATGAGGCATCAGGATTGGAGTAAGACTCATAACAACCTTTGTTATGCAGATGACACAACCTTGCTTGCTGAAAGTGAAGAGGACTTGAAGCACCTACTGATGAAGATCAAAGACTACAGCCTTCAGTATGGATTACACCTCAACATACAGAAAACAAAAATCCCCACAACTGGACTAATCAGCAACATCATGATAACCAGAGAAAAAATTGAAATTGTCAAGAATTTAATTTTACTTGGATCCACAATCAACACCCTTGGAAGCAGCAGTCAAGAAATCAAATGATGCCTTGCATTGGGCAAATCTGCTGCAAAAGACCTCTTTAAAGTGTTAAAAAGCAAAGATGTCACCTTGGAGACTAAGGTGCGTCTTTCCCAGTGGTGTTTTCAGTCACCTCGTATGCATGTGAAAGCTGGACAATGAATAATCAAGCCTGAAGAATTGATGCCTTTGAATTATGGTGTTGGTGAAGAATACTGAATATACTGCCAGAAGAATGAACAAATCTATCTCAGAAGAAGTATAGCCAGAACGCTCCCTTAGAAGCAAGGACTTTGTCTCACATACTTTGGCCGTGTTATCAGCAGGGACCAGTCCCTGGAGAAGGGCATTATGCTTGGTAAATACAGAGTCAGTGAAAAAGAAGAAGATCCTCCACGAGATGGCTTGACACAGTGGCTGCAACAATGGGCTCAAGCTTAACAATGATTATGATGGCACAGGACTGGGCAGTGCTTTGTTCTTTTTTACACAGGGTTACCGTGAGTCGGAACTGACTTGATGGCACCTAACAACATTTATTGAGAACGTGTTCTGTTCCAGGACCTGCTGGACCATTTGTTCCTTTATCACTAATCGTCACAACCATCGGTGGGCAGAAAGAGAGGAAGCTGAGGCTCCCAGAGGTCATTCAGCTAGTAGGCAGCAGGGTGGGCACTCAAGCTCAGCTCTCTCCTAGTCCAGAGCCTGCATCTCTCTGCTCTGCCACAGCCTCTAGCTGTGTTCAACGTGCTGCCTTCACACACTAATCTGTTCTTACTTCTGTTTAATGTACTCTGTCTCCAATTCTCCTTTTCATATCAGTTAGAATTCACCTTTCAGCACTTTCCTAGTGTCCACCCAATTCTTCTGGTTTCTCAGGGAGCTTAGATGGTTCGTATAGAACTTAACCACTTTGAACACTGAAGCCCTTAACTACTGTATGCTCTTTTCTTGTCCTGTTCATAAAAGAACCCCAATTTGTTCTTGACCCAGAGAAGCCCCTTGAGCAGTTTCATATTAAAGAGCCCCTGTTTGCTCTCCTTGTGGCTTGAGTCCCTGAGTGGTACAAACGATTAACACACTTGGCTGCTAACTGAAAGTTTGGAGGTTTGAGTCTACCCAGAGGCACCATGAAAAGAAACACCTGGCAGTCTACTTCCTAAAAATTAGCCATTGAAAACTCAATGGAGCACCATTTTACTCTGACACACATGGGGCTGCCATGAGTCAGAATCGTCTCAACAGAGACGATTTTTTTTATAAAGTAAAAGAGTCAAGGCTCATGGTAAGCCATCTCATAGTGCTGTCCTCTTCAATGTGTTGAGAGTTTACCTTAGTTTCATTTTGTAGTTATAAATCCTCATAAGCCGTTCCCTACCCTGCCTTTACAATAGGTTAATTACAGTTTTATGATCCCTGTTTATTTCCAACAATTCCAAATAACAGGCTTAAGAAATAAATGGAGTTTATTTTAAAATAGATATATTAGCATGTTTTCCTTTTTAAAGATTTACATGTCTTTTTATATTTTCAAATAGTAAATGGCTAAAGAAAATAAGCATCTGGTTATAATTTGATCCCTTTCTGTTATTTGATTATTCCAAGTCATGGTCTTTTTTACTGAACTCAATAAACTATCCCAGTATAACTCATGCTGCTTTCTTAACTTACTAACATTCCTTTTTGAGACTTCAGGCCAATTTCTCATCTATCCTGTTAGTTTTTCTCGCCCACCAGAAACTTTCCCCTTTAATGAAAGAATTATTGTCTTTTTACATCCGTACTCGTTCTCGTCAAGTTGATTTTGACTCATAGTGAGTGACCCTATAAGGACAGAATAGAACTACCCCATAGGGTTTCCTAGGCTGTAATCTTTACGGGAGCACACTGCCACATCTTCCTCCCACGGAGCAGCTGGTAGGTTCCAAAGGCCAACCTTTTGGTTCACAGCTGAGCACTTAACCACTGCGCCACCAGGGCTTGTTTTCTTTTTACCAGAAAGGCTTTGTCATTCTATGTCCTCTTTGTCCCTCTCACTTCCTTTATGGAAGCCAGTGGTATAGTCTTTACATTTACAGTGGGAACTTTGGGATATATATTTCTAATCCAAAAGAATCTCAACTGTTACTAAATCTGACTTAAAGTTGGAATATTATGGATTCCTTCTTCAACTAAAGTTATCACAGCAATTGTCTCTCACCATAATTAGATGTAAGGGAACTTGTCTGATGGAACAAATACTAGACTCGAGACAAAAACCTGATTGCACACCTAGCCTTGTTACCAGTTTATAGTGATGAGCAAAAGTTACATAAATTCTCTGAATCTTGATTTCTCACTTATAATTTGAGGACAGTTAAAGTAGATCTTTAAGTTAAATGGATTTTGCAAAGATTTAGTGAGATGAGACCATGTCTAACACTTAATTTCTTCACTGAATAAATACATATTAACATTTATTAAAGAGCTTATACAAACTGTTAAAACAAACAAAAAAAACCCTATCAACAGGTAAAGGAAGAGAACATGAATTCACAATTGACCAAAAAGAAAAACAATTATTAAACAAACATTAGATATTTGGGAAGTGTTTAAACTCATTCCAATTAAATTCGGACAAAAGCACTGAGGCATTATTTTTTTCTTTTATGAAATTAGCACTAATTAAAACAAAGTAAGACCTCATGCTGATGGCATTGTTAAAGTATAGCTTACTGGGAAAAAAATGCATCAAATTATAATAATATTCATATCTTTCAATCTAATAATCCCCTTTCTAGGATTCTGTCTTAATTTAGTTTTCTAAAATATGGAAAATATGTAAATGTGACAATATTTCAGTATTACTTATGATATTAACAAAACTGGGAACAATCTAAGTTTGTAATGGATTAAGTTATGATGGATTACTTTTCAGCTATTAAAATAAGAATAAAGACTGAATATTTATAACATGAAAATCTGTATAAAAAAAGGATCTTAAAACTATATGGAAGTGTACCCAATTGGTAATTATGTTAGAGTATTATAGCATATGGTTCTTTTTTATTTTTTCTTGTTTCAGCAAACCTCTCATAAGGTAATATTACCTTTAAGATTAAAATTAGTTTTAGTCTAATGCATTCAGTCTGAAAAAAATATTTATTGAGTGCCTATTGATTTGCCGTTTCATTTTAAGTTTTTAAAAATTGCCAAAATCTTTGCTCGTTATTTACTCCATGGCAATAAAAAAAGCAAAGACGTGTGCTTAGTAGGCTATTTAGAATAAGTACTTCATATACAATTTAAGATTTACGATGCTATTTTGTGTAACCTAAGCGTTTAATGCCAGTCTGCCAGCCCAACCCATGTTAAATATAATGGTGTTCTGTCCTGCTGTAGCCATCTGCTTCAGGGCACATACCAAAATTAACTTACTAGCTTACTCACATCTTTCCACTGAGGAAATACTGTCTCAGTGATACATTGGCCAGAACATCAATGTGAGCAAGACTTTAAATAATGCACCTCAAAGCTACATCTACAGGTAGCTGGATTAAAGTAAACTAGAGAAGATCATTTGCCAAATATTGTAACATTATTCTTTAATTTGAAATTTTTATTGAGATAAGCGTAGATTCACATGCAGTTGTAAGAAATAATACAGTGATGTCCTGCGTACACTTCACCCCATTCCCTCCCCTCCGTGGCAACGTTTTGTAGAACTATAGTACAATGTCACAACTAGGATGTTAACATTGATACAGTCCCCGAATCTTACTCAGATTTCCACAATTTTACTTGTTCTCATTTATGTGTGTGTGTTTATAGAGTTCTATACAGTTTTATCACCTGTCTATGTTTGTGTATCCACAACCACAGTCAAGATTCTGAACAATTCAATTAGCATAAGGATCCTTCTTGTTGCGGTTTTACAACCTCATCTTGCTACCCCATCCCTTCTCCTACATCCCTAACCCCTGGCAAACACTAATCTAGCCTCTAATTCTAAAATTTTGTCATTCCAAAAATGTTATATAAACGGAATCATACGGTATGTAATCTTTTGATGTTGGCTTTTTTCACTCAGCATAATTTCCTGGAGATTCTTCTAAGCTGCTGCCTTATATCAATAATAAGCTTCTTTTCATTGCTGAGAAGTATATCATGGTATGAATGTATCACAGTTTGTTTAGCCATTAATTCACCTAGGCTGATTCCAGTTTGGGCTGTTAAAATAATGCTGGAATGAACATCCGTGTACAGGTTTTTGCACGAACATAAATTTTCATTTGTCTTAGATAAATTTTCAGGAGTGCAACCGTTGGGTCATTTCATAATTACATGTTTATTTAAAAAAAAAACTGCCAAACTGTTTTCCAGAGGGTCTATACCATTGTACATTCCCTCTAGATTCAATGTATGAAAGATTCCATTTCTCTGCATCTTTGCCAGCTTTTGGTGGTTTTACTAGCCTTATTCTGAAGTCAAATTTATAATAATTTTCTTTACTTGAATTAACCAAATAACTTCATCAGAGAGACCCATGTAGGGTGACTAGATTTAAAAAAGAACACTATATCAAAGGTTTCAGAAGTACTCCCCCTCGACCCCACCCTGCCCAAAAAAATCCATTGATTTTTAACAAGCTAACTTTACCCAATAGGCTGGGTTGAAATATTTGGCCCCTTCAGGCTCTAGATAACTAACACAAAAGGTTCAGCTCTCTCCTTTTTTTTTTTTTTTTTTCTTTTTGATCCAAGTGAAATGTTTATTTAATTCAGGAACTTTTTCTAGGAAACACTGGCCCAGTCTCCTATATCAATATCAGGAAATAGGGCTGGGCATATTTTGGGCATATTTTGTTCCTTTCTCCTTTGTATGACAATTTTATTGTTTTCTAGAGGAAAAAGAAAAAAGTTTTTCAAAGGATTTTTTGGACACCCTAGACCAGCACTTTCAGTCACTGGTCTAGAAATGAAGGTGCTGGATTAGAAGCTCTGTGTTTGAGTCCCTCTTCTCTTCTAATTGGAGCCCTGGTGGCACAGTGGTTAAGAATTCGGCTGCTAACCAAAAGGTCAGCAGTTCGAATCCACCAGCTGCTCCTTGGAAACCCTATGGGGCAGTTCTACTCTGTGCTGTAGGGTCACTGTGAGTCAGAATCGACTTGATGGCAACAGTTTTTTTTTTTCTCTTCTAATTGGCTGTATCACATAAGATAATCAATTACCTTCTCTAAAAACAATTTGCTTAACTGTATAAGATGGTTGGACTAGATAAATGACTCTCAAACTCTAGCATGCATCAGAATTGATAGGAAGGCTTATTCAAACACCAATTGCTGGGCCCCACTGCTAGAGTTTCTGACTCAGTAGGTCTGGAATAGGGCACAAGAATTTGCCTAACAAATTCCCAGGTGATGCCAGCGATGCGAGTCCAGGGATGATACCTTGAGAACCACTGGGCTAGATTATGCTGAAGTTCCCTCTGGAACTAACAATCTAAATACCACCATCTCCCCTCTGCCCTCTGCCCCTGAAAAAACACCCAAATTTTGTTTTTTGTGAAATAAATTATGCATTGTCCTTAAAAAAAAAAAAAAAAAAAAAGTGGTACAGACATATAGTTGAATATAATGCAGCCATTAAAATATCATAGATGAATATTCATTGTCTTGGGGAAATTACCACAATATATTAGGTTTTTAATTAAAGCATATACAAAAATGTCCAGGTATACATAAAAAATAAGAATCTAGAAGGATATATCCAAAATGTTAACAGTCTCTGTCCCTAGGTAACAGAGTTGCAAAAATTTTATTTTCCTTTTTTGTGTGTGGTTTCTCTGTTTTCCAATTTTGTCTATAATTCATATAATAATAAAACAATTATTAAAACAAAAAAATTATAGTAGGCAATGAAAGTCTTGATTTTTCTACGTTTTAATAATTACAATAAAGAACTTGTTGAATACCAACCAACAGAAGTGAGGCTGGTTCAGGTATGAGATTAAATTGTCCAGGACAGTTTTTAAAGGTAGCTGTGACCTTCCTTGGTCTTTTTCCTAAGCAGTGTGGTAGATCAGATTGTGCCTTTCTTCCTAGATGACAGAATTCTGTATACCTGAACCTGAGCAGTCCTGGCCTCAGGGCCACTCATTACAGTATCTCATTATACCTGCTTAATGTTTTCATGGCCCTTTGCCCCGATTAACTAGTGGGATCAACAGCCACAACTCACAGTCTATTCCCTCCATTCTTGACATTGAGTCAGAAAGTATTTCATCTGGATGAAGCAACCTTCTTTTTTGGTTGTGTCTCTGTTAGAAGAATTAATATTTACAGCAGAAATAGGAGTTTAAAAGTGGAATTATCATTAAAATAAATCTGTTTAAATGACAGAAACCAGTCATCTGCTATGGAAAGCTATTTTCTTTCCCTAAATGTGGATTTGTGTCCCTCCTAGAACTTCTAATTGTACTGATACCCTTAGTATAACTTATCTTTGTCTTCTTCAATACCCATGCTCCTCAACCTTAAGAGAGTTAAGAATGAGCGTGGCTTCCTTGAAATGTTATTTATTAAAACAGTTTTGCTGCTAAAGTTACCTCTCCTCAAACGATTGTATTTCAATTAATTGATCATATAGAAAGCACACCACTGTCTTCCTCCTTCATTCCTGAGGGCTAGTAACTGTTTCTGAATAAGCTTGTTTGGTCAGAGGTATGTCACCGGTAGGGCAGCGCGGTGTTGATTTTCAAAACACCACTCTAGTCCAGAGCTGTAGTGGTACCACCTTTTCCTCCCATCAAGTTCCTTCCTGCAGATATTCCCTGGAAACGAGAAATTAAAAGGACCTTTTGATTTATGAGCAGTAGTGTATTTATTGTAGCAGCACTGTTGTATATCATGCGTTTTAACACCCACCCTCCATGTTGGTATCATGGGACTCTATTGTTACAAATAGGCTTTGCGCTTGAGGCAGTGTATTTTATGTACCTCCTAAAGACTGTTTTGTTGAAGAACAGGATCAAGACCTGGTGACTGTTAAGTGTGTCTATGTTTTCAGCCCAATCTAGAGATGAAGAGGCTTCAGTGGTCCTCTCCTCTCTCTCCTACACACATATTTCTCTTACGGTACTTCACATACTGTAAGTGTTGCTGTTGGCCTTTGACCTAGATGTTCACTACAAAACATAGCTGTGCTTAGCTTAACTGTTTCCCAGGTAGGTGAAAATCAACACACTTTTAATTTATATGTAAAGTATCAGATTGTACCCATGGCTTAAAGAAAATTCAGGATGAAGGTTTAAATTAATTTACAGACTTCTGCCTTACTTCTCCCCCCCCCCCACACTTTTTCAAGGTTCTTTGTATAGAATTTGTGCAGAAACTCTGTTTGCAGTTGGAAGGCGGCACTGATACTCATTTAGTCTAGTGTTTCTGTCCACAGTTATTCCGTACACACATGATTTTGCCATTTCAGAGGGACAGGGTCTCTCTCCTCATTATACTGCTTCTCATATCTCTGGACTTTGGTTCCATCCCTTCTGTTTGCTACTAATTCATTTAGCAAGCCTGTATCTTTTAGTGGGAACAAGTGTGTGTCAAACTCTGTTCCTTTTCAACACAATATTCATAACTAGAGTAATAATTACCTCCTTCAGAATACAGTTTCTGAAGTCTCTCTTCCTTTCATAACCCAAGAAGACTAGTCTTTCTTCCCTCAGCAGGTGTTAGACGTCATCTTAAACTTATCCCACTGTAGTAGAATCACCTCATTACTTGCCTGTCTTCCTACATGCATGCTAGCACCATGAAAGAATTCCTTCTCAGTGTGGTCTGTGATCACTGGCATATAGGAGGTACTAACGATTGAATGAAGCGAGCCAGCCCAGAGCGACAATTTTCCTCTACTAGTTATCCAACTCAAAATGTTGAGTCCAGGCAAGGGAGAATGAAGAAAGCCAAAGACACAAGAGAAAGATTGGTCCAAAGGACTAATGGACTACAACTACCACAGCCTCCACCAGACTAGGTCCAGCACAACTAGATGGTGCCTGGCTACCACCACTAACTGCTCTGTCAGGGATCACAACAGAGGGCCCCGGACAGAGCTGGAGAAAAATGTAAAACAAAATTCTAACTCACAAAAGAAGACCAGACTTAACTGGCCTGACAGAAACTGGAGAAACACTGAGAGTATGGCCCCCAGACACCCTTTTAGCTCAGTACTGAAGTCACTCCTGAGGTTCACTCTTCAGCCAAAGATTAGACAGGCCCTTAAAACAAAAGGAGACTAAAGGGGCACACCAACCCAGGGGCAAGGACTAGAAGGCAGGAGGAGATAGGAAAGCTGGTAATAGGGAACCTAAGGTTGAGAAGGGGAGAGTGTTGACATGTTGTGGTGTTGGTAACCGGTGTCACAAAACAATATCTGTACTAATTGTTTATTGAGAAGCTAGTTTGTTCTGTAAACCTGCATCTAAAATACAGTAAAAAAAAAAAGTTGAGTCCAGGTGTTACTACCATGGGCCTGATCAATGCTGAATTAGTGAGTTAGTAAAAAAAAATTTAATCCCAGTGTTATTGTATGATGTCAAATATATTTGATAAATGCTAGAAATAATCATTTTATTTATTTTTATATTTATATTGTATATTTTGTAAATGAAGTTTGGATCTTAAATATTGGATTTTAAAGCAAGAATAATACTCTCCTTATCCATGCCATAAAGGCAGTCTATTTCAGAACATAACTTTGAAGAACTGTACCTAAATGTAAAGAAGCCCCGGTGGCACAACAGTTGAGTGCTCAGCTGGGAACTGAAAGGTTGGCAGTTGGCACCCAGCCAGCGGCTCCATGGGAGAAAGATGTGGTCTATCTACTTCCGTCAAGATGACAGCCAAGAAAACCTTATGGGGCAGTTCTACTTTGTCACATGAGGTTACTATGAGTCGAAAATCAACTTGTCGGCAGCTAACAACGACAACAATAGCCTGGACATATTCAAGGCATAGTTTTACCTTCTTAAGTTTACGGTGCTCTTTAAAAGGAATATTTGTATATGGCTATACTGCCTACTTCTAAAGAGTCTTTGCTGAGGCCCCCCAATTATGAAATTTATATTTCCTGGTATTTTACAGTTTTATCTGTCTTGTTTAGCACATTAAAAAGCACTTAAGGTGCTTTTTTTTTTTTTAAATGCTAGTTTTATCTTGTGCAGCCTGCCTTGACAGCATGCTTTTTACTGATTGAATTTCCAACTATGTTGAGGAGTAAAAGTTACTATATATTTGTTATCGAAGGCAAAAGAACATTAAAAGTTTCACATGTTATGCATATATATTAAAGTTTTATCAGACTTAACGTTTGGTCAGAGATTATTACATCAGCCTAGCCCTGTTTATGATGGTTTAAGAAGATTGCATTTAGATGATGACTCAAAGCAGGGATGTTATTTTTAGACATCTTAAATTTCTCTTCCCTTTCTATTCCCAACTGTATATTCAGGTGCACAGAACAGAGAGAGTCAAACCTTACAGCAAACATGAAGGAATTCCTCCTTCTCTCCTTTTTAATAATTATTTATGCTTTTGTAACTATACAGTCCAGAAATGTAACAACAGAGCCTAAAGCTGCAACTGTACTCATATAGTCTGAAAAGCTTTACAGCTTTTACTTTGGAAACTAAAACTAAGAAGATGAAAAATACAGAGTTTTTTCTCAGTGTAGCAGAGCAAAATAAAATTATCCTCTCTTAAAATAAATGGCAGTTTGGGAGAGCAATTTTTCGTGTCATGGATAAAAGCTAGGGAACACAAAATCAGCATTTAAAGTATGTTAACTCACAGTGTTTTAAATAAAAAGAAGCTAAAATGCATTGTATAGCACCTGTTCCCAAGGATGATTGCAGTGTCTTGTTATTAAGTCCTGACAAATACATAGATACTTGTCAGGCAGAACTATAAAAGTCAGGGATGAAGAAAGACATATTAGGTCAAATTTTTAAGTTATTCCTTTTTTGATGAAGGTCTCCATTTTTCATTAATTTAATCAAATCAGCCTTTTATATAGTTCTCCATCTTGAGTTCATATTCACAGACCTGCCAAAGAAAAGTTTTCTGATATTTGAGGCAATACTGGAAACTCAGAGCCCCTCCCTGGGTGGTGCAAATGATTAAGCACTCAACTACTAGCCGAAAGGTTGGTGGTTCAAACCCACTCAGAGGCATCTCAGAAGATAGGCCTAGAGATCTGCTTCTGAAAGGTCATAGCCTGGAAAACCCTGTGGAGCAGTTCTTTTCTGCACGCAGGTGTCGCCATGAGTTGGAATCAATGCCCTAACAACTAAGGCCAACAACAAAGCCTCTATAGTTTTATCACATTTATCTATAAAGTTATAGTGGGAAAAGCATGGATTAGGAATCAAAACTTTTAGGTCTTAATCCCACTTAATAGCTTTGTAACCTGAGTAAGTCATTTAATTTTTCTGAGTTTCCTTTTGTTTATAAAACATAGTTACAAATGCCTGCTTTACTTAAATCACAGCACTGTGCCGAGGATGAAATGAGTCAAAGTAGACTTTATATACTCAAAAGTGTTATACAGGCTTCAGGTAGGTTCCCTTATAATTCCCATTTTGCAGATGAGGAAAGAGAGACTTAGAGAGGCTAACACACTTTGAGGTCACACATTAAATGGGAGCTAGTTCTAAAACCTTAGTCTATAACATCAGTGTTTCTCAACCTCAGCACTGTTGACATTCTGGGGTCGGTGATTCTTTGTTGGCAGGGGGCGGAGGGCTGTCCTCTGCACTGTAGGATGTTTAGCAGGATCCCTGGCCTCTACCCATTAGATGCCAGTAGCACCCTCCTCCCAGTCATGACCACCAAAAATGTCTCCATACTGCCAAATGTCCCTGTGAGGCAAAGTCACCACCAGTTGAGAACCACTGGTTTGTATGATTCCAGAACTAAAGTTCTTAACCACTTTCATGATGGTTTTTATCAGCATTTTGTTATTCTGAGTATTTCCTGCTTGGAATACTCCATGACATAGCAATTTTCAGAATTAAAAAGGATAATTGGTTTTCATCCATCGTTTTTTCTGTCTCTGAATATTAGCAGTGGCATTGTCTTCTTTGGAAGATGGTGAGTTTCCCATCCCTGTAGACTGTTCATATGGAAACAGGATATCACCTACCCAGGATGCTATCCACAGTGAGCTAGAAATCAGACTGAAGGACCTCTAGACGAAGTGCTCACTCATCTATGCCAAGAAATTTGGAAGACAGCTACCTCGCCAACTGACTAGAAGAGATCCATATTTGTGCCTATTCCAAAGAAATGTGATCCAACAGAATGTGGAAATTATCGAACAATATCATTAATATCACACGCAAGTAAAATTTTGCTGAAGATCATTCAAAAACAGTTGCAGCAGTTCACTGACAGGTAACTGCCAGAAATTCAAGCTGGATTCAGAAGAGGATGTGGAACAAGGGATATCAGTGCTGATGTCAGATGGATCCTGGCTGAAAGCAGAGAATACCA
>NW_004444090.1:2105949-2117687 GCF_000243295.1 Trichechus manatus latirostris
ATGGGAATTCCAGAACACTTAATTGTGCTCACGTGGAACCTGTGCATAGATCAAGAGGCAGTCGTTCAAACAGAACAAGGGGATACTGCGTGATTTAAAGCCAGGAAAGATATGCATCAGGGTTGTACCCTTTCACCATACATACAGCACACAGTCTGTATGCTGAGCAAATAATCTGAAAAGCTAGACTCTATGAAGAAGAATGGGGCATCAGGATTGGAGGAAGACTCATTAACAACTTGCATTATGCAGGTGATACAACCTTGCTTGCTGACGGTGAAGAGGACTTGAAGCACTTAGTGATAAAGATCAAAGACCACAGTCTTCAGTATGGATTACACTTCAACATAGAGAAAACAAAAATCCCCACAACTGGACCAATAAGCAACATCATGATAAATGGAGAAAAGACTGAAGTTGTCAAGGATTTCATTTTACTTGGATCCACAATCAACACCCATGGAATCAGCAGTCAAGAAACCAAATGACATACTGCATTGGGCAAATCTGCTGCAAAAGACCTCCTTAAAGTGTTCAGAAGCAAAGATATCACCTTGAAGACTAAAGTATGCTTGACCCAAGCCATGGTGTTTTCAGTTGCCTCATATGCATGAGAAAGCTGGACAATGAATAAGGAAGCCGGAAAAAGAATTGACGCCTTTGAATTGTGGTGTTGGCGAAGAATACTAAATATACCATGGACTGCCAGAAGAACGAACAAATCTATCTTGGAAGAAGTACAGCAAGGATGCTCCTTAGAAGCAAAGATGGTGAGACTTCGTCTCTTGTACTTTGAACATGTTATCAGGAGGGACTAGTTCCTGAACAAGGCTGTCATGCTTGGTAAAGTAGAGGGTCAGTGAAAAAAAGAGGAAGACCCTCAACAAGATGGATTGACACAGTTGCTGCAACAATGGGCTTAAACATAGCAACAGTTGCGAGGATGGCACAGCACAGTACCACGCAGTATTTCGTTCTGTTGTACATAGGGTTGCTATGAGTCGGAATCGACTCAAAGACACATAACAACAACAGACGGCAGCTACGCAGTGGTTGAAATGTTCAGCTGCTAACCAAAAGGTCAGTGGTTTGAACCCACCAGCCGCTCCACAGAACAAGATGTGGCACTCTGCTTCCATAAAGATTTACAGCCTTGGAAACCGTATGGGGCAGTTTTACTCTGTCCTATAGGGTCACTATCAGTCAGAATTGACTCAACGGCAGTGGGTTTTGTTTTGTAATGCATTAAGATGGCAGCTAACAAAACAGTCTCTCTTCCCGTGTAATTGTATAATCATTTCCTATCATGCCCTACCAGTCTCTCTTGAACAGTCCCTTTTCATCTGAGATATTCATGGGCTCTTGGTGTCTGCTTTAGCCGAGAGTCAGAGAAGAGAAACACGTGAATTTTCATATTCATTATCTCACTTAATTTTCACAATAAGCCCTTGAGGTTTGTATCAATTGTCTGCGTTTACATTTATTTAGGAAACAACCTTCTTCTTTGCCTATTTCTTCAAGGTTGATGGTGTGCTCATTGCAGAACTTGATATGGAAACTCAGCAGGAAGTTGATATGGAAACTCAGCATGTGCCTTTCTTTCCAGCACTGTATGAAGAATAACATACTTCTGAATTCCTCAAAATAAAGCAGATGCTTTCTCTGGCATGCCTCTTCCTTTTTACTTTCCCCACACGGGGATCTTTAAATACATGCTCCTTTGACTTCATTTTGGGATATAAGGACCAACTTACTTGATAGTCTTGACAGGTTTCCCATATTTTTCCACGAGTCGAATGCTTTTACTTCTGTCGCTCACCCTTTATCCAAAAAAGGCTTAGGACAAGCTTCCCCAGCCTTCCTTACTACCCCATGTTTATCTCTAACCTACATTCAATTCCTAATACTGGCAATATATTTTCAATATATTATCACCTCTGGATTAAAACTTTCTAAACTTTCAGTGATTGACTTTATTATGTTTATTTCTTTCTCTGTTATTAAAACTTTTGGGAAATTAGATACATTTGATCTGAGCCTTATTAAATAACCTGAAAGTACGTAGGCCTGTGTGCATTAGAAATTTTTCAAACACTAGTTTTTAAGATGAATTTCTGCTGACAAGCACAATAAATATAATTGAATGTAATTAAAAGTATTGTTGTGACATGAGAAGAGGCTGGTGTAATTACTGGTATTGACAAGGAACTGGAATTACCTAGGAATCTTTGTGACTTGGAACTGTGCTTATGGAAGGTCCAGAACGGTAGCTTGAACCAGTGGGAGAGAGGATTGGATTCCTTATAGTAATACAACTTTAGTGTCCATTAAAACTTCATTTTTTTTTCTTTAAAGTGCATGTGAATCATTTTAATTACTAGATGGTTCATTAAAAAAAGAGTAATTGGCTCCTGCTATAAAATGGCAATGTCTAGCTTAACTAAAAGAGTCATTTTTCTTTTTCGACCAGTGTGCATCCTTATTGACCAGATATAACTGATTCTGATTTGATGTGCATCCAGCCATTTCTCATGTTAAATAAATAAAGATGGTGGGTTTTTCTTTCTTTTCCAGGTGGCTTTCTTGAAGATGTAACTGTTGGAGCCCAGTCATTCCCTTCCTGGCAGACAGCCCTCCAGCTCCAGCATGGAGCACACCAAAGACCAGCAGTCAGCTCGGCCAGTAGCTGTTACTGAGACAAGAAACAGAGCCACAGAATTGCGCTGCATTTTTTACTTTCTTTGTTTGCATATTTTCTCTAAGAGAAAAGGTAACTTTTGGTCTTCGAAAAAACAGGGCTGTTAAGAAAGTCATAGTAGCCGGTTGTCAGCAGGTTGAGATAAGTATAGAGGTTACATCTCTATTTCCCACAGAGAGGAATATTCAAATATGTGCTGTGTCAGCACCACCTGGAAGGATGTTAGCTCATGGAGACCCATCTGTCCTGTGTGGAATGCAGTGAGGAACTTCATCGGCGGAACTGAGTGTTAACTGTTGTAAATCCTAGGAAATAAACTTACAAGAGCTTCTAAGATTCGTTTAAAACAAATTTATAGAAAGAAATAAATGAAATTTCTTATATCCAGGCCTTTTTCAGAGGAGATACTCATGTTTGATTCCATGTTTGTTTGTTGGCTGATTATCAAATTTGAGGTCTTCCCATTTTCTCAAGCCTGCATGTATTCCTTTTGTTCTTGGTTTCCTTTACTGAAAACTTGCAAATTAATAAATATACTTCATTGGCATCCTGCTGCAAAGCTGCCTTAATCTGCCAGGGCAGATGGGAAGAAGACCATTGAATGAGACTGTTGAGCTATAGGGAATCTCACCAAGCACATGCTGGGTCCTAATCTTACAGAGAAGCCATGAGACTTGTCTGTAATTGCACAACTAGGATCAAAGCTGGGACTGGGGCCAGGGAGATCACCTCCTCTGCCGGAGCTCTGATCCATCTCTCTCCGATGATCATCCTTCCCCATGCTCCGCACACAGGGCAATCTCTGGACTTACTACTATACCTGCTGCTTGCCAAACCTATTAGTGTTAATTCTAGCCTACAGACCACCTGATACACTTTCCTCCAAAAAAGCCCTGAGTTTTCTGTCCCCTAATTTACCAACAGAGTCCCTGGGTGGTACAATTAGTTAAACACTCAGCTACTAAATGAAAGGTTGGTAGTTCAAACCCACCCAGAGGCATCTTGGAAGAAAGGCCTGGCAATCAGCTTAAGAAAGGTCACAGCCTTGAAAACCCTATAAAGCACAGCTCTACTCTGCAGACACGGGGCCAATGAGTTGGAATCAATGGCAACTGGTTTGGTTCTTTTGGTTAATTTCCCAGCATTCCTAACATAGGTGTGTCACTTTGCATTGTGATTGAGTGAACCTTTCACGATTTCTTCTTCCTTGTGATTCAACCAAAACACTTGTCCTACCAGCAGAGCAGTGGTGTAGCACTCCTAATTCTGTAACTGGTGAACTGACATAGGAATAAAATCCATCTGTTTGATCCTGCAGAGCCCTTTATTAAGCACGGTTTGAAACACTGAAGATCTTGATGATATGTCCAAGACTCACAGCCATATAGGAGAGTTAATTTGGCTCCCCTTAAGCTACTAGGCTCACAAACACCATGCTGACTTTTTATGCTTTAGATTTCTATGTCAGTATAGAGCAAGGTTTCTCAACCTCGGCACCTGTGACACGTTGGGCTGGATAATTCTTTATTGTGGGGGCTGTCCTGTGCATCATAGCATCATAGGATGTTTGGCAGCATCCCTGGCCTCTACCCACAAAATGCCTGCACCACCCTCTGCCCCTACAACTAAAAACATCTCCAGATAATGCCCTAGTGGGCAAAATCCACCCCTGTTGAAAACCACTGGCATAGAGGATGTGGCCTGAGAAACCAAATTCGGTGACTGCCTACAGTTGTGTATTGCCAGTGACATAGGTTATTACAAAATGTGAATCTTTTTCAAGCATGTAGCCTTGCCTTATAATGTTGTTTTCACAAATAAATGCATTCACAATGAACACTTTTGCTTGCAAGTATTTCTTAGAGTTCAGTTTGTATTGATATAATATTGGAGACTGAAATAAACTAGATGAAACCGAATTTAGCCTCTGCATAAAAAATTTCTCAGATAGTTTTTCTCCCTCTGGAATAGAAAGAAGCCTTGACCATACCGTTAGGTTGTTGTTAGGTGCAGTTGAATTGGTTCCGACTCAGCGATCCTATGTACAACAGAACAAAATACTGCCTGGTCCTGCACCATCCTCACAATTGTTATGCTTAAGCCCATATTAATATCATACTAATGTTTATGATTTAGATGGTGAAGGTGCTCATGATTCAAAAGATAACTCTACTGCTCAACAAAACGAGCTAGAATAATGTTCTAATTTACTAACCTTGGCCTAAATAAAATAAGTTGTTGAGTCAAATGTAGTTAGACCCCCCTCTGTCTGGGTCTTAAGAGGAATCAAGCCAGTCAGAGCTAAGCCTACCCTTTCTGATGGCACAGTGTAGGGAGTGACCAGTGAGAAGCTCTGAGGGGCAGGCGTAAGGGAAGGTCACACACAGAAAAAGGCCAGAGTTCTGGCCATAGACTGTAGCGACTGTTTGAAGTTGTATCTGTCCTGTCATAGAGAAGTTCTAAAGCTAAACAGGTATCTGTTGGCTTCTCCCAGGGATGGGAAGTGGGGACCAGCACAGCTGAGCCAATGCCCAGAATGAACCATTAACATCTAGTTGCGGAGTAAGTTCCTGAGGGGTAACATGCCTGAACCAGTAAGAATCGTCTTCTTTGGAGCCGTAAGGGTAGGGTAGAGTAAGGTGTAGAGGGAGAGGAAACAAATTAGGGAGCGGGGGGAGGCATTTCTATCTCTTTCTCTTAGTCTAAATAAAGCGAAAGTTGCTTTTGCAGGTGTGTACACTGTGTGTATGAGAGACATACAGAGAGAGAGGTCCATCCATCAGGCATTAAAGAGATAAAAGTTAGTTAAACCACCTTGTGCAGCCTAGAGAGAACTGAAACAGGCTGTACATTCCTGGGAGCCCTGGTAGCACAATGGTTAAGCGCTCATCTGCTAACCAAAAGATTGGTCATTCAAACCCACAAGCCAGTCTGCAGAGGAAAGATGTGGTAGTGTGTTTTTGTAAAGATTACAGGCTTGGAAACCCTATGGAGAAGTCCTTCTCTGTTCTGTAGAGTAACAATGAGTCAGAGTTGACTCTACAGCAATGGGTTTGGTACATTCTTGATGTTGGCCCTTGGAAGTCTTTCTGCATTAGCCTCCTGTGTCTTGTAAATATAATTCCAGAATCTACTCAGTTGCATTCCTAGGTAACTGTACCACAGAATTTTGGCCTATAATAAGATGTTACCAGAGACCAGAGGCATAATAAAACACCAAATTTCTAGTCCATTTTTTATATCTCTGAAAACTGCTATAAATAAGTGGTTCTGTGGACTCTCATTCTCACCTAGTATAATTATCGTTAGATGGACCCAGTTGAGAACTTCCATTAGCTGCTCATTTTTCCAACTGGCAAACCAATCTATAAGTTTGTTTATTCAACAGATATTTATTGATTACCTACTACATGTTAGACACAGTCATGGGCACTGCAGATAGAGTCAGTAAGACAAAGTCTGCCCTCACGGAATTTACATTGTCATGGGGGAAACAGACAACAAATAAATATTTTATTATAAAATATTAATTTGTAGTATTATAAAATATTATTTATCAAGCACTTGTTGATGAAGATCAAGGACCACAGCCTACAGAATGGATTACATCTCAATACAGAGAAAACAAAAATCCTTACAACTGGACCAATAAGCAACATCATGATAAATGGAGAAAAGACTGAAGTTTTTGATTTGAGGATTTCCTTTTACGTGGATCCACAATCAAGGCCCATGGAAGAAGCAGTCAAGAAATCAAATGATGCATTGCATGGGGCAAATCTGCTGCAAAAGACCTCTTTAAAATATTAAGAAACAAAGGTGTCACTTTGAAGAGTAAGGTGCGCCTAACCCAAGCAACGGTGTTTTCAATGGCCTCAATGCATGCAAAAGCTGGACAATGAATAAAGAAGACCAAAGAAGAATCGATGCCTTTGGATTATGGTGTTGGTGACGAATATTGAATGTACCATGGACTTCCAGAAGAACAAACAATTCTGTCTTGGAAGAAGTACAGCCAGAATGCTCATTAGAAGCAAGGATGGCGAGACTTCATTTCACACACTTTGGACATGTTATCAGGGGGATCAGTCCCTAAAGAAGGAAATGTTTGGTAGAGTAGAGTGTCATAAAAGGAGAGGAAGACCCTCAACAAGATGGATTTACACAGTGGCTACAACAATGGGCTCAAACATAGCAACGACTGTGAGGATGGCGCAGGACTGGGCAGTGTTTCGTTCTGTTGTACACAGGGTCACTATGAGTCAGAATCGACTCGACAGCACCTAACAACAACAACATTATAAAAAATAAACTGATAAAATTTCTGAAAATTAATAAGTACAAGCTAAAAAAAGCTGAGTGAGGAGAAAGTGAAGAGAGGTGCTACTTCAGACAGGGAAGTCTAAGTTAGCTTAAAGTGTGTTTACCTTTGGTGTACCATATACGGTCAAAATAATTTAACTCCATTAGGAGTAACTATGGAGATACATTATTAAATGCCAACAGACTAAGTAAAAACCACAACCTTCCATCATTTTTGCCAAAAGTATCTTAAGTAAACAAGGATCCACCAATATTATCAAAGCTTGTTTGATTCCATTGATTACAGAATACGAATCTAGTCAACTAGAACCAGGCACTCTGAAATAATTAACCTTGCTCTAACCACTTGGGAGGCACTGGGTGGTGCAAATGGTTAAGTGTTCGACTACTAACCAAAAGGTTAGACACCCAGAGGCACTTTGGAAGAAAGGCTTGGCGATCTATTTCCAAAAGGTCACAGACATTGAGAATCTATGCAGTGTAGTTCTACTCTTACCCACATGGGGTTGCCATAGTCAGAATCGACTCAATGGCAACTAGTAACCACTTTGATAATTAAGCCTCCTCAGTAGCCACTGTAGTAAAAACAACAGACAGGGTTTAGCGGTTTTGCCTGATAGATAAAGCCAGCCTAGTTGTTATTCCTTGCAGATTTCTTTTTTGCTTACTCTATATCTTGGTTATCTAGTGCTGCTATAACAGAAATACCACAAATGGATGGCTTTAACGAAGAGAAATTTATTCTCTCACAGTCTAGTAGGTTACAATTCCAAATTCAGGGTGTCGCCTCTAGGGGAAGACTTTCTCTCTGTGTCAGCTCTGGAGGAAGGTCTTTGTCATCAATCCTCCCTTAGTCAAGGGGCTTCTCAGGTGCAGGGACCCCGGGTCCAAAGGACGAGCTCTGCTCCTGGTGCTGCTTTCTTGGTAGTATGAGGTCCCCAACTCTCTGCTCGCTTCCCTTTCCTTTGATCTCTTGTAAGATAAAAAGTGGTGAAGGCCACACCCCAAGTAAACTCCCTTTACATTGGATCAGGGATGTGAACTTAGTAAAGGTGTTACAATCCCGCCTAATCCTCTTTAACATAATCTAATCTTGCCTCATTAACCACTGGCAGAGATTAGGATTCACAACACATAGGAAATTTACAATCACAAAATGGAGGCCAACCACAAAATACTGGGAATCATGGCCTAACCAAGTTGACACATATTTTGGGGGACATAATTCAATCCATGACACTGTATAACAAAGATTAATTGGGACTCAACATTTCACTGTAATACAGGAATGTAGGGAAGACTGATACATCTTAGTCTGCAGTTAGAAAACCATTAACATTTATCTTACACATCAGATGGGCAGTTCCCACTAATTGCTTATTACTTATCTAAGAGTTCTACCCATTCTTAAGTAGTCTTAAAATACTGAAGACTACTCAGTGTGGCTTGATATAAGGGTTTCCTTTTGTTTGCATCTTGAGATGCAAGACTTCATCTGCTACTGCTACCTTAATCTGGGAAAAAAGTAGAAAGAAGTTACATGGAAATAGTCATTTTAAGCTGTCTGACATTTGTGGGGAAATCATTTGCTTCCCTCAGATCCACTTAATGGCTTAGCCATATCCTCTGTACTTTTTCTTTCTCTTGAAACCATTCCTGGCACCATCTTAATTTTCCCTCTTTGTCTCTTTACTGCCCTCTTTTCTCTGCCCCTTGCACACTCTGTGGATAGGGGCTCTATTGTTGCTTGACCTTCTTTCTTCTTGACTCTATCCAAATTTCTCATTTCTATTAAAACTTTTATTATTTTGACTTCAGTTTTATTCATACATTTTAATTTTTAAAGTCATTGGATTTACTTCTTCCCCTATTGCTTTTGGAACGTAGAGGGGATATTTAATGGTGTTATGCAGGAATTCTTAGAAACTATACAGGGGAACATCCATTTTTATCTAAGGCTCAAAGCAAGAAAAATCCCTTAGCAAGAAGAAACTCCTGTCATCAAAATGGAGAACATAGGAATGCCCACAGTACGCAGATAAGGAGAATACTCAGGTCAGAGAGAAAGCTACAGGGTCTACAGGCAATTTCAAATTTCAGAATTAAACTTTCAGTAAGACAGATAATTGAGATTTTTCAGAACACAATGAAGAAAAAAGCCTCTATAAAGACTGCACTTAAACAGTTACCACTTGCATATTCATTGACTGGAGAAGAACCCTGAAAGGTGAAGGGGGGAGCATTACCATTTCCTGAATGTAAACTATGTGTTGGGCATTACGCAAAGTAATTTACCTGGATTGTCCTAATTAATTTTCACACCAATTCTATGAAATAGAACTATTATTTCAGCCAATTCATGAAAGAGAAAACAAGGTTCAGAGAGGTTAAGTAAATTGCCCAATTTAATGCTAACAACTATCAACTCTAGATATCTAGGTATTACAGTCATATTCTGGTAGCAAGAATGGGAAACCAGATAAATAGTCCCCATGTTACAGAACTGTATCTTAAGTAGTGTTTTAATTGGGTGTGTCATTTAATACTCTTTCGTATTTGATCATGTGCTACCATTCTATACTATCTTGAAAGAGACCAGAGATTTTCACTTTCAATCATTTTAAAGCATATTTTAACATTTCCACTTGTTCAAACAGGAGTTTGCTTATCCTCTCTGTATTCTCTGCTAAGTATTCTAGCACCTGAAAAATTATTTCATTTGTTGCCAAAGCATTATCAAAAACAGCAATAGTTTTACTTTGTATTTCATAAATTGAGGGGTTTTTTTTGGTTCATAATCCTATTAATTCTTCTGGTCTACTTCCTTTTTGTAAATATATTCCAAAGTGTTAGCATACATACCTAAATAAATAACATTTTAATTCTCTTTTCTTGCAATGTGATTAGAAAATGTGATGCTACCGTTATACTGTAAACTCCCTGACTGCAGTGACTAAGACAGTGTCTGGCAGAGTGCCGGGCACATAAAAGGTGTTCAGTATGTATCTGTTGACAGACTTTTGGCTATATTCAAAATTAATACCAAAAATAATAAAAATTGTGATAATTAATATTTCCTGAGTAAAAGTAAAATTTACTATGTGTTTGACATTCTGTTAGGTTTTAAATTAATTCTCTTAGAGGAGGTGGGGCCAAGATGGTGAAGTAGTCAGGCACTTCTGGTGGACCCTTACAACAAAGACCCAAAAAAACAAGTGAATCAATTATGTATGACAATCTAGGAGCCCTGAACATCTAAGGCAAAGTTGAGGAACCAGACAGAGTGGCAAGGGGAGGGAGAGACAGTTCTGAAGCAGCGAGGAGCTGCCAGACCTGATGTGGCGAGAGCCTGAGCCCTTCAGGCCTGATCAGCTTATGGGTGAGTGGTGAGGCAGGCAAGCAGCAGTGCTAAGAAGGCGTATTCCGCACCGAAGAGACCCAGCTGCAGAGAGTCTACTTGGCCACCCAGAACCGGGGAGAAACAGCCCTAAATTGGCGAAAGATAAGTACTTGCATACGGCCAACCTAGCGGATCGAAAACACCCCCGTAGGGAAAAACCTCTCTCTCATTTACCTCCCCACTCTGCACTGGGTCGCAGACCAGCTTCAGCAATCACCGAGTCCCCTGGGCCGGAAGTAGGATCTATCACATGCCCTGAGCCATTCTCCCGGCCTTGAAGAGTGAATAAATTAACAAATGGGAAAAAATGAAGTGCTGGCTCCCCTAAGCCAGGAACCCAGGGTAGGCGCAGCTCCTTTGCCTAGGCACAGGCATAAGGGATCCATGGACTTTAAGTGCCTTTCCCCCTGCAGAGATTTGTGTGGGCCCATCCCAACAGCATAGGCCCTCATTACCGCAGTACAACAGAGTATATACCTGAAGTCTAACTTGAACTGTTTCAGCTGTGAAGTGGCAGATTCTTGACAATCGACACTGCTCTGCCCATTAAGCAGGGTATTCACCTACCCACATCAGGGGCCTGAGGACTGGTGGCTCCAACCACGCTACTTAGCCACCTGCCATAGGACCCCATGAATATGAGGTGCACCCCAATCCTTACAGCCAACAACATTGGGTGCTCATAGTCCGGCTGCAAAATCCACCCACCTATGCACTCTAGGAAACAGGGACACGCTTCTTCCTGAACACTTGGGGGTTACTGTCAGGCCCCTGCCTTCCTCAGAGTGTGTCCCCCTGCTGCAGCAAGATGCCAGTGCCTACGCCAATCATCCATGCCTGCCTAGGACTGTGAGAACCTACACCACATACTTGGTGGCTATCTACCTAGGCACCTGAGCTGAATCCATACAGGAGGAGTGGGCAGACTCTTGAGTTCACATACCTATTAAAAGATCTAACAACCTGTTGACAGGACATTAGGGCCTCAAAGGTGCCAATAATCAAACTAGCTCATACGAGCAGCCTATTTGGGCATATCAAAACAAAACAAGAAGCTACTACACAGTAAGCAAACATAAAATAAATATAATAACTTATTGATGGCACAGAAACAACAGTCAATATCAAATCACATATAGAGGCAATTCATGAGGGCTTCAGCAAGCTCCCAAAATAAAGAATCTAGAAATTTTCCAGAGGAGGAATATTTCTTGGAATTACCAGAGGTAGAATACAAAAGATTAATATACAGAACTCTTCAAGGAATTAGGAAGGAAATTAAGCAAAACACAGAACACGCAATAGAGGAAATTAAAA
>NW_004444090.1:2119133-2120252 GCF_000243295.1 Trichechus manatus latirostris
CACATATTAGGCCATAAAGCAAGCCTTAACAGAATCCAAAGCATCGAAATATTACAAAGCATCTTTTCTGACCATAAAGCCATTAAAGTAGAAATCAACAACAGAAAAAGCAAGAAAAAAACAATCAAACACATGGAAACCGAACAAAACCTTGCTCATAAACTACTCGGTTATACAAGAAATTAAGGATGGAATTAAGAAATTCATAAATCAAACAAGAATGAAAACACGTCCTACCAGAACCTTTGGGACACAGCAAAAGCAGTGTTTAGAGGTCAGCTTATAGCAATAAATACACACATCTAAAAAGAAGAAAGGGCCATAATCAAAACATTAACCCTACAACTGGAACAAGTAGAAAGAGAGCAGCAAAAGAAGCCCTCGGGTGCCAGAAGAAAGGAAATAGTAAGAATTAGAGCAGAATTAAATGAAATAGAGAATAGAAAAACAATTGAAAGAGATTTTGGTTCAAAACCAAAAGCTGATTCTTTGAAAAGATCAACAAAATTGATAAACTATTGGCCAAACTGACAAAAGAAAAACAGGAGAAGAAGCAAATAACCCAAATAAGAAATGAGATGAGTGATATCACAACACACCCAACTGAAATGAAAAGAATCATAACAGAATACTGTGAAAAATTGTTCTCTAACAAATTTGAAAACCTAGAGGAAATGGACAAATTTCTACAAACTCACTACCTACCGAAACACAACACAGGTAGAACAACTAAATAAACCCATAACAAGAGATTGAAAAGGTAATTAAAAAACTCCCAACAAAAAAAAAGCCCTGGCCCGGATGGCTTCACTGAAGAATTCTACCAAACTTTCAGAGAAGAGTTAACACCACTACTACTAAAGGCATTTTAGAGCATAGAAAAGGATGGAATACTCCCAAACTCATTCTATGAAGCTGGCATAACCCTGATACCAAAACCAGGTAAAGACAACACAAAAAAAAGGAAATTACAGACCCATATGCCTCATGAACATTGATGCAAAAATCCTCAACAAAATTCTAGTCAATAGAATTCAGCAACATATCAAAACAATAATTCACCATGATCAAGTGGGATTTATACGAGGTATGCAGTGATGGTTCAGCATTAGAAAAACA
>NW_004444090.1:2121215-2141098 GCF_000243295.1 Trichechus manatus latirostris
TGGAGAGACTGGAACACTTATACACTGTTGGTGGGAATGTAAAATGGTACAACCACTTTGGAAATCGATTTGGCGCTTCCTTAAAAAGGTAGAAATAGAAGTACCATATGACCCAGCTATCCCACTCCCTGGAATATATCCCAGAGAAATAACAGCTGTCAAACGAATAGATATATGCACACCCATGTTCATTGCAGCACTGTTCACAGTAGCAAAAAGATGGAAACAACCTAGGTGCCCATCAAAGGACGAATGGATAAACAAATTATGGTATATCCGCACAATGGAACACTACGCAACGATAAAGAACAACAATGAAGCCGCGAAACATCTTCTAACATGGAAGAATCTGGAAGTCATTATGCTGAGTGAATTTATTCAGTCAAAGAAGGACAAATATTGCACAAGACCACTATTATAAGAACTCAATAAAAGGTTTAAACACAGAAGAAAACATTCTTTGATGGTTATGAGGGTAGGGAGGTAGGGTGAGGGTTATTCACTAACTGGATAGTAGATAAGTATTATGTTAGGTGAAGGGAAGGACAGCACACACTACAGGGGAAGTCAACACAACTGGACTAAACCGAAGCTAAGAAGTTTCCTGAATACAATCAAACACTTTGAGGGACAGAGTAGCAGGGGTAGGGATCTGGGGACCATGCTTTCAGGGGACATCTAGGTCAATTGGCATAACAATGCTTATTAAGAAAATGTTCTGCATCCTACTTTGGTGAGTGGTGGCTGGGGTCTTAAAAGCTTGCAAGTGGCCATCTAAGATGCATCAGTTGGTCCACCTGGAGTAAAGGAGAATAAGAACACCAAAGACACAAGGAAAGTATTAGCCCAAGAGACAGAAACGGCCACATAAACTAGAGACTTCATCAGTCTGAGACCAAAAGAACTAGATGGTGCCCAGCCACCACCTATGACAGGGAACAGAACAGAGAGTCCCGGATGGACCGGAGACAGGTGGGGTGTAGAACTCAAATTCTAGTAAGAAGACCAGATTTAATGGTCTGACTGAGACTGGAGGAACCCTGGAAAGCATGGCCCCTAGATTCTCTATCAGCCCAGAAGTAAAACAATTTCCAAGGCCAACTCTTTAGACGGAGAGTGGACTGGACTGTGGGACATAAAGTGATACTCATGAGGAGTGTGCCTCTTAGCTCAAGTAGATACAAGAGACTAAATGGGCAGCTTCTGTCCAGAGGTGAGATGGCAGGTCAGAGAGGGTTAGGAGCTAGTTGAATGCATGGGGAAATGGGTAGAAAGGAGGAGTGTGCTGTCACAGTATGGGGAGAGCAATTAGGGTCACAGAAAAATGTATGTATAAATTCTTTTATGGGAGACTAACTTGAAATGTAAACTTCATTTAAACTACAACAATAAAAATTTTTTTAAAAAAAATTTAGTTTCTTAAAACTCACAACAATGTACTATTTCTATTTTCCAAATTAAGTTTTGGAGAGATTGGCTGCCCTAGCCAAGATCATACATCCAGTAAGTGGCAGAGCCAGTTGCCATCTCAGCTGTATTTGACTCCAAAGCCTACCACTTAAATTCTATACCATACAACCTTCTCACAGCCCTCGCAACTTTTCTTAAAAAGCTGCTGAACACTGTTTTTTAAAACTGTTGTAAAAATATAGATAACACATTCGCTGAAAAACATTTTTCACGGGTACAATTCAGTAAAACCAATTACCCAAGAGACTTGAAAGCAGTGACACAGACACATGTACACCAATGTTCACTGCAGCACTATTCAAAATAACCTAAAGGTGCAAACAACCCAAATGTCCATCAACAGATGAATACTCTTTTAACTTCACTATTCCCTTTCACATTTCCTTGGATGATATATACATTAATAAATGTCATTTCTCAACCTCCCTCCAATTCACATCCACACCCCTGCCAGGAAGTGTCAGATCTTATCATGTATGATCTTTATTTAGGGTTCTTCCTAGGCAGGGGCAGATTATTCAATAGGCAAGGTAAGCACAGTGCTTACTTTGTTTACCAGATCCTCTGTAGGGAACAATTTCACATTTTTTCACCACATCAAAGACTCTGCTTCTAGGTATGGATGGCATTTGTCTCTCTCCCACCCCCACAGCACCTTCCTACAGAATCAAAGCCTCTTTTCAAATTTACAATTTCTGAACAGGGACAGATGACCCAGAAAGTAAGGTAAACACAGGCTTATTTGTGCTTACTTCCTAATCTGTAGTGAACAATTTCACATTTTTGATATGGTGAGAAGCACGTGAAATTGTTCACTACAGATTAGAAAGTAAGCACAAGTAAACCCATGCTTACCTCGCCTATTGGGTAATCTACCCCTGCTCCTAGGAGTGTCCTGGTAAATGTTTAACAACCAGCTCTGTTGGGGTGGGGAGCTCTGATTTGTTGTGTTTGCCATGTTTTGTGGCAAATCGTTCACCACAGTCGATTTTCAGCCACCAACATGCTGTCATTGAACACAGAGTTGGAAAGAGATATGCTCAATTGGCTTTCTAGATCCAGTGCCAGGGAACTCCAACTAATCGCCTGTTCCTCCCCATACTGATTAGTGTAAAGCTGAAAAAAAAGCATTAAAAAAAATCCAAACACCTCCCTGTTAGGATTAGCTTTGGATGAGCACCTAGTAAAAGCTCACATCTTTGAGAAAGTACTGTTTGATTAATTAAACTCATTTTTTGTTCTTCTAGAACATTGATTTCCAAAGTGTAGTCCTCAGAGCAGCATCAGCATCCCTTGGGAACTTGTTAGAAATGCAAATTCACGGACCCCGCCCAGACCTACTAAATCAGAAACTTGCTAGTGATAGCAGAGGTTAGTAATCATGGTTTTAACAAGCCCTCCAGGTGATTCTGATGCACACTAAAGTTTGAGAACCACTGTTGCAAATGCCAAGGAGCCCTGGTGGTCCAATGGTTAAGCACTCGGCTGTTAACTGAAAGGCCAGTGGTTCAAACCCAATAGCCTTTCCACAGGAGAAAGCTGAGGCAATCTGCTTCCTTAAAGATCACAGCCTTGGAAACCCAATGGGGCATTTCTACCCTGTCTTATAAAGACTCACTGTGAGTCAGAATCAACTTGATGGTAACGGATTAATGGTTCTGAATGTCAAAATCTCTCTTCTGCTTCAGCTTATGAGGCTTAAGAAGTCAAGGTAGAGAGAAACTAGCAAAAAAACCAAAAACCCAAGGTCAACTTTAATGGAGGAAGAAAAAGTGGGGGAGGTCATAGGTCAGGAGAGGTAAATTTATAACCCGCCTGAAGACAATCTCTCGAAAACAAAGATGAAACTCACTGGCTCTTCCAGTCTCATCCCAGAAGGCACTATGTTAGCAGATGTCAGGAGAATGGACCCACCTGGAAAACCTCACTCTTCAGCTTGCAGCTGGGAACATAAGTGGGTTAAAACACAAGTCTCCTACCTAAACACCACCCGGGTAAATTTTTTTCTGCCTACCTCAGTAGTTCACCTCCATCAGAATCTCCTGGAAAGCTCATTAAAACACAGAACTACCACCCCACTTCTACCCCACCTTCCAAGTTTCTGAGTCAGTAGTTCTGGAGTGGGGCCCAGAAATTTGCATTCTAACAGGTTCTCAGAGATGCCGAAGTTGCTAGTCCCACACTGTGAGAACTACTAAACTCTCTAAGTCCTCTTGCCCTGATATTTTTCTTGAATCGTTAAGAGGCTGTTGGATTTTATCCAGAAGTTGGCCTGATGTATTGGTAGGTGAAGAGATGTGTACAACGTTTCGGTAATAGCAAAGCTTTCATTTCCGTAGAAACATCACTGCAAAGCAGAGACACAGTTTAATCAGAGCCATAACTGGTACATTGCATAAGGATTTTCATTTACTCTGCTGCATTTCATTTTACCCTGAAAAGGAATTTATGGCAGAGTTTTTAAAAGAAAATTTTTTTATAATTAGTTTATAAATGTAATCCATTTTGGTTTACGGGACTGTTTTTCTAGAAGTCATCACGTAAACTGACATCAACATACAAATATCCCAGAAACAAACATTATATGCAATTTACAAGGTATTCATTAATATTCCAATATTCTATTTCCAGCATCTCATTTAGAAGTGTGCAGATACTTTCTCCGTGAAGAGTCAATGTTCCTACTACCAAAATGACCCAAATGCAACAAAGCAGTCAGGACAACCTGTCTTCTTCATCCCGCCCCTAACCACATAAATAACCAAATACCATTCATTAAGTTTATGGATGGTGTCAAGCTGGAAGAGAGAGTTACCACAGAGGAGAGAAAAAAATTGAAATACAGCATGACCTTGATAATTTGGAGCCAGGGAAAGAAATATAGCAAATATCACAGCACTATGTTTAAAGATTTAAAATGCAAGTTGCAAAATAAAAAGGTCAATGTACATATAAACTTTCCATTTATTTATTCATTTATTTGACAAATAATTACTGAGCATCTACAATGTGCCAGGCTCTGGGGACAGAGTGGTAAACAAAACAGACATTGTCCCTCATTCATAGCGTTCACAGACAAGAAGGGAGAGAGGCATTAAACAAATGAATAAACAAAAACTTAACTTCCAATTGTGATAGGTGCTCTGAAGGAAAAAAGGGATGTGATAAAATAAAGATCAACTTGGTGTATAAGCTGTTGCTGTTGAGTCAATTCTGACTCATGCGACCTCATGTGAAGGAGTAGAACCTCCCCATAGTGTTTCTTAGGCTGTAATCTTTAGGGAGCAGATCACCAGGTCTTTTCTCTCAAGGGCCGCTGGGTGGGTTCAAACCGACCACCTTGCAGTTAGCAGCCAAGGGCTTAACCATTGTACCAGCAGGGCTCCTTGGTGTATGAGAGAAGGAACTATTTAGGTAGAGTGGTTAGGGAAATCCTTCTAAGGAACTGATATGAGCTAGAACATTTAAAAAAAAAAAAAAGGAAGAACGCAGGATGATAAGACTGTTCCAGACAGAAATGGCTGTTCCAGGCAGCATGAATTGTCTGTGGTAATGCCTTGGGCAGGAAAGGTGTGGTGCCAGTCTAGGAACTGAAAGGTCAGTGTGGCTTGAGCATAGCGAACAAGAGAGAGGGTAAAGACAGATGAGGTGGGAGAAAAGGCATCCAGTGTGAGTGTGCAGCAGGAGCACATTAATATTTTAAAGCAGAGGTCGGCAAACTTTTCCTGTAAAGGGCCAGGTATAAATATTTTAGACTTCTGTGGGCTTTACGGTTGGTCTCTAACTACTCAACTCTCTGGTTGTAGCGTGAAAGCAGCCATAGATAATACTTAAACCAGTGCATGTGGCTGTGTCCCAATAAAACTTTACTTATAAAAACAGCAAGGTGTTTTTTGCAGGCCAAATTCTTTTAGTTGCCAACCCCTGAAAGAATAGACGCGGGCATGACACTGTTCCAAGAAACCTAAGTAGGAGCAGGAAATTCATCTTCCAAATGGATCAGCATTAGTCAGACCATCATTGAATAAAATGTCTTCCTTGGGCCCCACACTTAAGCAGCATATGATAAAACATGCATAGCTTCTGAAAGAATGATGATTGTAACTTTGGAAAACTATGACCAAGTGAAAAGTTTAAAAGAGCTGATTTATTCAACTTGAACAACAGAGAAAAGGTAGTAAAATAGTTTTCATGTGTTTGAAGTGTTATTTTGCTGAGAATGTGCCCAACTGTCACATTTTCACTGAGTAGAAAGACATGGGAACCAAAGGGAAGAGAAAAGCAAGAGGAAATGAAAGTGGAAGGATATAATGGAGCTGCAGCCTAAAGAGGTAAAAACCTATGACATTTGTTCCCACAGGTTATCCGCCGTCAGAGGCAGACAAGTTTATCCAGGAGTAAAAGAATGTTTTAATCAATGTATCTTGAATATATCATCGTTTAAAGGAATGCCATGTTGTATGCTTTTGTCAAGTAAAGTGCTGTTGTTAGGTGCTGCTGAGTCGGTACTGACTCATACCAACCCTATAGGGCAGAGTAGAACTGCCCCATAGGGTTTCCAAGGAGAGGCTGGTAGATTTGAACTGCTGACCAGATTTGAACTGCTGACCATTTGGTTAGCAGCCAAGCTCTTAACCACTGCACCATAGGGGTCCTGTCAAGTAAATAGTTGCCCCATAACTTAAGTCTCCTAAACACTGTTGTTGTGTGCCATCAAGTCAATTCTGACTCATAGGTACCCTATATAACAGAGTAGAACTGCCCCATAGGATTTCCTAGGCTGTAATCTTTACAGGAGCAGATTTCCAGGTCTTCTCTTCCACAGAGTCTCTGGTGGGTTCCAACTGATTAACAGCCAGTTGAGCACTTACCTATTGCACAACCACAGCTCCTTTTTTAAAATATTACATTCTCCTTTTTTTAAAAAAAAAAAAAAACCACCACGTATTGGCTCATTGCTATATGCCAGGTGCCCGAAGACTTTGCATGCATTGTCTCATTTACTACTCACAATACTCCTAAGAAGTCAATACTAGTGTCATCCTCATTTTCCTGAAAACTGAGTCAATATTATTATTATCCCCATGTCACAGAAACCCTAGAGGGCTCCAGACTTAAAGATATTAAGTAATTTTCCCAAGGCCAAATAGCTAATATATGGTAGACCCATTTTTTTTTTTAAGTGAGGTACATTAAAATTGAGGAAACTCTGTACTTCCACTTTTTTAAATAGCACTGGGTAATATAAATCATAAGATCTCCACTTTTTGTGTTAAAAGGGTCAAAATTTAAAGAGAATGTACTTTTGACTACAGCCATCTTAACTCAGCCACAGCTCTGTAAGCATTTCTAGAAAACCAATGATTTCTATTTCTTGTCTATGTGTGTGTATTAAGTTAGGACGCTTAAATCTTGTAATACTCTAAGATGTAGATCCATTTTCTAAGCGTTCCTAAAATCTTTTGTATTAATTAGGGCTTTAAATTTCTTTAAACATAGAAAGCATAATTAACGCTTTCATCTGTACTTCATAATTTGAATATCAAGTACTTGTGGGTCTATTTCCGCTGTTATTCTGTTGCTTCTCACTCTTGTGCCTTATTTCCTTATGTGCTTACACGTTTTTCATTAAAAAGCACTCATTTTCTTCAGAAATTTGTGAGAATTGAGGCCTTAAATGAAGATACATTGCTCCATAGAGGACTGGAATTTACTTCTGCTTGGAAGCACTACCAGTTCAAGACCACTTTAAACAAAATTCACAGCCTGAGGTTTAACTGGACTGCAAATCTGGGCATTTGGGCTGCAAATCTGTGTCCAAGTCAGCTTGTGGTTACAACATGTCTGGGTAGCCCCCTCCCAGAGGCATAGCAAGAGGAGCAGAGGAAGGGCACTTGCCCCTGGGTGAAAGTCCAAGGGGGGACCAGACTAGACGCAGAATGACATTCCAAGGTGCCACAAGCTGCACCTGACTGAGGGAGCTGGACAAGGAGGGGGGAAGGTGTTTCTGCTCATGTGTCGCCCCTGCTATCAACATCTATTCATCTTGAAATTGGGGGTGGAGGTGCAACCTAGAGATGACCCCTGGGCACTTGTTACCTGTTGCTAAGCCTCCACCCCCTCTCCCCTTTCATCACTGTTTGATGGCAAGGTAAATGTCCTTGCATTCCTTGGAGGAGGGTGTGAATGAATTTTTTCTGGTTTTCCCTTACACTTTTAGGTCCTAGCTTTATGAGGGAAGGGTCTCCTATTAGATTTCCCATCTAGGGTAGGCTTTGTCTCCTGATTCCACTCCTTTGAGGCCAGCTGGACAAGTCCACCAGGACCAGCAAATTTTCTCAGGCAAAAGCAGCTTTAGAACTTTGCTAACCTCTGTGGGTCTAAACTTCGCTAAATTTTGACCCAATAATTCCATTATCTTGTCAGCTCTTCCCTGCTTGTAAAAAGAGAGTTTTAAAATATTTTATAGCATTTTAAGTTGTTTTCAATGGAAAGCAGTTGCTTTCATTGGAAAGGTAGGTCTGATCACCTAGCCAGTCACATAATTGGAAATGGAAGAGTCTGTAGTAATTAGGGAACACAGCATTGTCCTGCCTTTAGTCTGTGTTTATAAACGTAACTCTTCTACCTGAATTAAGCAGTGTGACTGATCTAATTTCAATCAAAATCTCAGAACCAGCTTTTATGAAATCTAGACTAAGTCAAATACTAGATGGTCTTTCAACAAATGAAACATCATATGTGTGTGAACATATATAAATGTAACATATGTGTATATAGCTGTGTGTATTAATACACCCAACTGACAAAACAGCACTGGATTAGGAGTCAAGAGATTTGGGCTACACTTGTAGTTCTGATTCAGGCTATGTCAACTTTGGTGATTTACTTATACCTTCTTTGAGTCTATTACCTCAAAGCTTGCAACCTAGGTCAGGGGTTCTCAGAGGAGGATATTTTGCCTACCAGGGGCCATTTTGGAAATAGGGCTATTTTTGGTCGTCACAACATTTGTGAGTGCTACTGGCATTTAGGGGAGGCCAGGGATTCTAAATATTCCACAAGATGTGGCACAGTACTGCTCAGCAAAGGATTGTTCCACATCTCACACAACTTTGAGATCTTTTGATCAGATCCAGGTAAATGTATATATGTAAGTGAACACTCCATTTATAATGATCTGAGCCTAGACTCGAACTCTATTTTCTATATAAAAACAAAGTATGTTTTTACATGGTTTCCCACTTGTGGACCCTGGTGGCATAGTGGTTAAGAGCTATGGCTGCTAACCAAATGGGTGGCAGTTCAAATCCACTAGCTGCTCCTTGGAAACCCTATGGGGCAGTTCTACTCTGTCCCATAGGGTTACTATGAGTTGGAATCAACTCAGTGACAATAGGTTTGGTTTTTTTTTGGTTTAGTACACACTGAATTTTCCAGATTTACAACTGCCATGTAAATTAAGGGAAGACTGCATTTTGTTTTGTTTGGCACTTTCACAGCCAAGCTGCTCATGTGTTGGACTCACTGAGACCACATACCTGCATCGGTCTGTCTTGTAGTTGTTGTATTCATGGTGCAAGCATAGACTACTCCACTAGGTCCTCCAGTGTGATCCTAAACTGAGCATTTACATACTTACATGCAGATTATTTTATTATAAATCACTTTCACTTCTTTTCTGTATTACAGTTAGTACACTATGGTGATTTATTTTTAATTGGGTATATGTGAGTAGGTTATAATATCTATGGATTTCATTTCTGTGTTGTGTCCTAGCCTGCCTTTCAAGTTTGCACTATGTCCACTGTGCATAAAAAAACAAAAAATGACCTGGGATCCCCCTTTTTCATGAAAAGATACTATACACTGTTAAGAATATACTACAGTCAAGACTTCTGCAACTCTTTCTTCCCGCTTTCATTTCAGTTAATCAGCCTGGTTGAGGCTTTGTGCTGGGAAAAATTGTGGGTATGTTTCTAAGCCATTCCACTCTACGGGGCTTCATAACTACATGCTCCCACAAGGCATGGTCTATTATGATGGATGACCCGCTCATTCAGGGAAGAAGAAATGGACACATCAAGTCCATTGTCAAAGGTAGCCTCTGCTCAGGACCACGTGACTGTGTCTTCATTTCAGCATAATTCATCTCAGTGAACTTCATCTCAGTGAACTTACTGTGCACCTACTAAATAATGGAATCATGCTGATGAGTAAGACAGTGTCCTTGATCACAAAGGGCTTGTAATCTAATTGGGAAGAAAAGTGTTTTTAAAATGCAAAAGGCTCTGAAATAATACAGGAAATGAGAGAAATATGAAGTGTGAGGTCTAAGCAAAATGCTATGGGAGAGCTAAGGGGAGCAACTAATTGGACCTGGGAGAAGAGGAAAGATTTCAAGAAGTGGGATGGGTTTGGGGCATGGGTGTACTCAATTAACCAAGGCCTGAATTGGAGGCCAGAAAATTTAAGGCAGGTTGCCCGAGTCTGGTTTGTATGCTCAGAAAGTAACATCTGTGAGGAGATGTGGACAAGGTAAGGCTTGGAGCCCAATCATGGAAGGCCTTGAAAGCCAGACTGAGGAATCTGGACAGAATTCTGTAGGAAACAGGGATCCATGAAGTTTTGAGGAGAGTGATATGATCAGAGCTCTGGTGTGGGAAGATTTTCTAGTTGGT
Source organism: Trichechus manatus latirostris (assembly GCF_000243295.1). Lineage (NCBI taxonomy): Eukaryota > Metazoa > Chordata > Mammalia > Sirenia > Trichechidae > Trichechus > Trichechus manatus. Next base: position 2,131,367 of record NW_004444090.1, read on the forward strand.
ATCTGTAGGATGCATTGTGGGCCAGGAGAAGATAGGGGAGAAAGAGACTTCTGTTAGAAGACGGCTGTTCTAGTCCAGCTGAGAATATTGATGGGGGAAATAGAACAATTGCAGCTGGCCTGGAAAAAGAGGGTGGAGTGAAAGACTTTCAGAGTAAGACGATTGTGGGGGAAAAAGTGTGCCTTGACTCCAAGGGTGCTGGCCTGGGTGCCTGGGAGCACAGTGATGATGCTATAACCTACATACCTATGGCAAAGGAAGGGTTGTCCAGAAAAATGGAGGAAGTCATTAGCTTGGTTTTTAGACCAGTTGGATGTGGAGGGTAGACATTATATTCATATGGAGATGTCCAGAAGGCTATTAGAAAAAGAAATCCAGTGTTCTACATTTTCCAGATTATCTGTTACTTCTCTATCACCCTCTCCTCCTCCAACAAAGGCCCTTTCTCTATCACTCCTGAAATGCTACAGATAACATATTGGTTAAGAGCCCATGGGCTGGACCCAGCCAACCTAGAGTCAAATACTAGCTCTACCACTCTCTAGCTTTATGCCTTGGGTGTTATTAGATTTTCTGAGCTTCAGTTTACTCATCTATAAAATGGTGAAAACAAAAGTATCTTCCATGTCATGTTGTTTTGAAAAATAAATGAGTTAGTACCTGGTATATTGTAAATTCCTAAAAATATTACCTGTTATTAACTAGATTATTTACCATTCCAGAAACACACCCAGAACTTTCCTACCTCCAGTCATTCGCCACTGCCGTTCTCTGCTTAGAATGCTCTCCCACCCTCACCCAACCCATTCACCAATGGAATTAATTCCTACTATCACTTTACTTGGAGCCCTGGTGGCACAGTGGTTAAGAGCTATGGCTGCTAACCAAAACGTCAGCAGTTTGAATCTACCAGCCACTCCTTGGAAACCCTATGGGGCAGCTGTACTCTGTCCTATAGGGTCACTATGCGTCAGAATTGACTGAACGACAATGGGTTTGGTTTTTGTGTTTTTTTGTTTTTTAATCACCTTATTCCCTACTCAAGATTTTGAAATCCTACTTACTCTCAATTCTAGAAGCAGGGTTCAGCAGAGTCATGTGTCTGTCATCTTTAGAATTAATAAGAGATAAAGTGTCACTTTGCACAAAGTTTCTAAGCCAGGTCAGGAAAGAGCCAGGACACAGAATGGATTTATAGACCTGGTCATTATTTGGAATTTGGAATTACTCATGATACTGGAAGAGTTTGCACACTCACCGTGATGATTAAACAAAGTTGTGGCTTGCTCAGAAGGGGAAATCCAGACTTTGTGCTATTACAGAAAATACTCTGAATCCATGGGGCTTTCCTAATATACTTTAATATAGGGATCACTTAGCAAAGCACCTTGCCAAAATACTGGTTTTATCAAAATATAAAAAGGAGAAATGGAAAGCTTGAGAAGCCCAAACAAATTCGGTAATGTCTAAAGTTTGCTACCTTTTTTCTTTTTGGACAGTTGAATACATTTTTCCTTGGCACCTCTATTTTGAATTCTTCTTTGGCAGCATTTTCCCAGGTGAACAGTGCTACCAGCCAATTCTTCCCTGCTACCTTCTGCCCACACTTTGTTTTGGCAAATGTAACTTGCCTGGGAGCTGCAGAAATGCTGTTCTGCACAGCTCTGATGCCAGATGGGAAGAAACAATGGTCTCTGTAAAATTAAGATAAGAGTTCAGAAGGGCCAATCTGTTTCAAAATATGATTTGAACCATTTTTTAAGTTAACTGAAGTAGCAGCTCAATGTCATTCTTTGAGTTTCTACTTATTACAGTATCTTTCTATTGTTTCAGAAAAGACGTTCTTATAGCAATATAATGAAAATAACCTTTTTTTTTCCAACCACAAAGAGGGATCTATAAATTATTCCTCACCCTAGTTTCCTTTTAGCACATACAAAAGCCAATGCTTGCTTTGCCCCAATAAATCAAAGCCTCAAAGAGGGCAAGGCAGCTAATCAGGGAATGCAGCTTCCACTAACTAGACAATGAAATCCTGTGCCTGTCATCTTTGAAATTAATAAGAGATAAAGTGCCACTCTGCACAAAGTTTCCAAACCAGGTCAGGAAAGAGTTAGGACACAGAATGTATTTATAAAGCTGGTCATTACATTATTCCAAGACTATAATCCAGTAAAGAGTGAATCTTCGTCTGCCTTTTATAGCCATGGGTAAGTGTCATCAATACATTTCTAATAGGATCAAAGACAAACATTTTACTTTTGAAAAATACATTTTTTTAAAAAGTGCTTTTGAGCTGAGAGTGTTTAGGAAAATGTTTCTTAAAGAAAGTGATATTTGAAATAAAACTTGAAGGATGTAGAACATTTTAACAGTCAGATAAATGTATAAACATTTTGTAAGAATGGATTGACTCAGATCAATCATACCCCATTGATCCAGTTTTCCTAGTTTTCCAATATTAATGCCCCTGATAGAGTAATTAATGAAGCTGACACTTACTGAATGCCCTCTCTACATTAGGCATAGTGCTAAGCACTGAGGTTAAGAAGATAAATAAGACATTGGACCTGCCCTCAAAGGGATCTCACCCTTCAAAAAGCTCAACTGTTGCTTAATTTTATCACACAAAATAAAACACACGAATCATTATAAATTGATCCTGAAGTTCAGTTGGAAGCTCTGCATGAAAGTTTTGCTTCACAGCCAATTTTCTCAGTAAAATAAAATCGAATGACCTAAGTCTCAGAGAAGACCATTTTTCCGGGATAGAATATAGTTGCAAAAATCAACTGAATCCAATAAACTTTCACCGTAACCAGAGCTACAAACTTACTAATTCTACATAATTGCTTGTAAACTTAAAAATAAAAAAAGGTTAATGCTTATGCACTTCTGTAAAAGTAGGATAGGCAAATATATAAATATATTTGGATTAAACAGTGTTAATCTCTGAGACGTCTGGTGTGAGTTTATTTACATGAGGGACCAAGAGACTTCCTGGGAGAAACTTACTTTAAAAGATGAGAGGATTCAGCACACATGCTGGTTTCAAAACTGGGGGTTCAGTGTTTGAAAGAAGAGAGTGTATGTTGTTGTCATCATTAGGTGTTGTTGCGTCGGTTCTGACTCATAGTAACCCTATGTACAACAGAACAAAACACTGCCCAGTCCTGCGCCTTGCCCACAATAGTTGTTATGCTTGAGCCCATTGTTGCAGCCTATGTGTCAATCCTTTTGAGTGTCTTCCTCTTTTTCTCTGAACCGCTGCTTTACCAAGCATAATGTCCTTATCCCGGGACTGATCCCTCCTGACAACGTGTCCAAAGTATGTAAGACACAGTCTCGCCATCCTTGCTTCTAAGGAGCATTCTGGTTGTACTTCTTCGAAGATAGATTTGTTTGTTCTTTTGGCAGTCCATGGTATATTCAATATTCTTTGCCAACACCACAATTCAAAGACGTCAATTCTTCTTCAGTCTTCCTTATTCATTGTCCAGCTTTTGCATGCATTTTGACACTTTAAAAGGTCTTTTGCAGCCAATTTGCCCAATGCAATGTGTCCTTTGATTTCTTGACTGCTGCTTCCATGGGTGTTGATTGTGGATTCAAGTAAAATGAAATCCTTGACAACTTCAATCTTTTCTCCATTTATCATGATGTTGCTTATTGGTCCAGTTGTGAGGATTTTTGTTTTCTTTATGTTGATGTGTAATCCATACTGAAGGCTGTAGTCTTTGATCTTCATCAGTAAGTGCTTCAAGTCCTCTTCACTTTCAGCAAGCAAGGTTGTGTCATCTGCATAACACAGGTTGTTAATGAATCTTCCTCCAATCCTGATGCCCCATTCTTCCTCATATAGTCCAGCTTCTTGGACTGTTTGCTCAGCATAGAGACTGAAAACGTATAGTGAAAGTATACAACCCTGACAGACACCTTTCCTGATTTTAAACCACACAGTATCACCTTGTTCTGTCCAAACAACTGCGTCTTGATCTATGTACAGATTCCTCATGAACACAATTAAGTGTTCTGCAATTCCCATTCTTTGCAACATTATCCATAATTCGTTACAGTCCACACAGTCGAATGCCTTTGCATAGTCAATAAAACACAGGTAAAAGATCTTTTTTTTTCTTAAATTGTTGTGCTTTAAGTGAAAATTTACAATTCAAGTTAGTCTCTCATACAAAGATTTATACATACATTGTTTTGTGACCCTAGTTGCTCTCCCTATACTCTGACAGCACACTCTTCCTTTCTACCCCAGATTTCCCGTGTCCATTCAACCAGCTCCTGACCCTCTCTGCCTTCTCATCTCACCTCTGGATGGAAGCTGCCCATTTAGTCTCATGTATCTACTTGAGCTAAGAAGCACACTCTTCATGAGTATCATTTGATGTCCCATAGTCCAGTCTAATCTTTGTCTGAAGAGTTGGCCTCAGGAATGGTTTTAGTTTTGGGCTAATAGAGAGTCCAGGGCCGTATCTTCCAGGGTCCCTCCAGTCTCAGTCAAACCATTAAGTCTGGTCTTTTTACTAGAATTTGAGTTCTGCACCCACTTTTCTCCTGCTCTGTCAGGGACTCACTGTTGTGTTCCCTGTCAGGGTGGTCACTGGTGGTAGCCAGGCACCATCTAGTTCTGCTGGTCTCAGGCTGATGAAGTCTCTCATTTATGTGGCCCTTTCTGTCTCTTAGCTAATACTTTCCTTGAAAACATAGGTAAACATCTTTCTAGTATTCTCTGCTATCAGCCAGGATCCATCTGACGTTAGCAATGATATCCCTGGTTCCACGTCCTCTTCTGAATCCGGCCTGGATTTCTGGTAGTTCCCTGTTGATATACTGCTGCAGCCACTTTTGAATGATCTTCAGCCAAATTTTACTTGTGTGTGATATTAATGATATTGTTCAATAATTTCCTCATTCAGTTGGATTGCCTTTCTTGGGAATAGTCATAAATATGGTTCTCTGCCCGCTGGTTGGCCAGGTAGCTGTCTCCCAAATTTCTTGACATAGATGGGTGAGCACTTCCAGTGCTGCATCCATTTGTTGAAACATCTCAATTGATATTCCATCAATTCCTGAAGCCTTGTTTTTGCCAATGTCTTCAGTGCAGCTTGGACTTCTTCCTTCAGTACCATCAGTTCCTGATCATATGCTACTTCTTGAAACGGCTGAATGTTGACCAACTCTTTTTGGTATAATGACTCTGTATTCCTTCCATCTTCTTTTGATGCTTCCTGCACTGTTAAATATTTTCCCCATAGAATCCTTCACTATTGCAACTCAAGGCCTTGGATTTTTTCTTCAGTTCTTTCAGCTTTAGAAATGCCAAGCATGTTCTTCCCTTTTGGTTTTCTAACTCCAGGTCTTTGCACATTTCATTATAATACTTTACTTTGTCTTCTCGAGCCACCCTTTGAAATCTTCTATTCAGCTCTTTTACTTCACCATTTCTTCCATTTGCTTTAGCTACTCAACATTCAAAAGAAAGTTTCAGAGTCTCTTCTGACATCTATTTTGATCTTTCCTTTCTTTTTAATGACCTCTTGCTTTCTTCATGTATGATGTCCTTGATGTTATTCACACCTCGTCCAGTCTTCTGTTGTTAGTGTTCAAAGCGTCAAATCTTCTCTTGAGATGGTCCCTAAATTCAGGTGGGATATACTCAAGGTCATATTTTGGCTCTCATGGACTTGTTCTAATTTTCTTCAGTTTCAACTTGAACTTGCATACGAGCAATTGATGGTCTGTTCTGCAGTGGGCCCAGGCCTTGTTCTGACTGATGATATTGAGCTTTTCCATCATCTCTTTCCACAGATGTAGTTGAATTGATTCCTGTGTAATTGCATCTGGTGAGGTCCATGTGTATAGTCACCGTTTATGTTGGTGAAAAAAGGTATTTGCGAAGAAGAAGTTGTTGGTCTTACAAAATTCTATCATGCAGTCTCCGGCATCGTTTCTGTCACGAGGCCCTATTTTCCAACTACCAATCCTTCTTTGCTTCTAGCTTTTGCATTCCAATCACCAGTAATTATCAATGCATCCAGATTGCATGTTCGATCAATTTCAGACTGCAGAATCTGGTAAAAATCTTCAATTTCTTCATCTTTGGCCTTAGTGGTCGGTGTGTAAATTTGAATTATAGTCATATTAACTGGGCTTCCTGTAGGCATATGGATATTATCCTATCACTGACAGCATTGTACTTCAGGATAGATCTTGAAATGCTCTTTTTGACAATGAATGCAATGCCATTCCTGTTCAAGTTGTCATTCCCGGCATAGTAGACCATATGATTGTCCAATTCAAAATGGGCAATACCAGTCCATTTCAGCTCACTGATGGCTAGAATATTGATGTTTATGCATTCTATTTCATTTTTGACGATTTCCAATTTTGCTAGATTCATACTTCGTACATTCCACATTCCGATTATTAACGGATGTTTGCAGCTGTTTCTTCTCATTCTGAGTCATGCTACATCAGCAAATGAAGGTCCTAAAAGCTTGACTTGAGAGTGTATAGGACTTGAAATTTATCCTCAAGTTCAACCCCTGTGCTGAGCTGGAGACTTTAAATTTTAAAAATTAGAAAAAGCAATTTTTATTTAAAACTCTTTATAGGCAATCAGGTGCAGGGAAACACTGCTTTGGGATCCATGTGATAAAGTACAATACAAAATGGAGAGGATTGACGTTCTCCCTACTTCTTTAGCCTACACACATGACTTTGGCTAATCAAAGTTTTAGAGACCATTGAACTCTTATGCTCTATAGGTGGCCCCAGGAGGGAGAGGAGACACACCTCATACGAGGACACAGTGGAATCATCAGCACCAAATATAGCTGGAGAAAAAAGGAAAAAAATGCTGGATGCCATGAAGTCGCTGATAGACAGTATAGAAATGAACATATATGAGCACCTCCTAAAAACCTCTGTAGACATAATTACAAAGTATTTTGCAGGGAGATGCAGGACTGGCAATAACAGATGAGGATAAGAAACAGAGAAATATAGTTTGTTCCTGCTCATCTGACCTCATTTGTCTATTCCCCTGTGTTGGAGTGGACTGTATAAACATAGGTTACTCAAACGCTAGGTTCTAATTCATTTAAAGAATATGCTGAGTTATTCTCTAACAAGAATGCTCACTTATCTGATATTTGGTAACATATGCCACAAAACTTCTTTTCCATCTGAGGTATTCCTGGTCAAGAACCCACATTTTATGGTGCTATGGCCCCACTGCATAATGCTGAACATATATTAGGGGGAAAAATAGAATTAAGAATATGAGGGAGTAGGGTTTACCAGAAGACTCTTTGCCTTGTTCTCCTGAGAACCAGTGATAATGAGAAAGGAAATAGGATTCCTGGTACTTTTGGAAATTATATAAAACGTAAAAACGTAAATTGAACTTTAGTCCAGAGGGCATCCCCGTAGGATGCCTGGTCAGAAACTTCTGGGCTGGTTTCCTTTCCTAATTTAAAGATTTTTACAAAAGGTTTTACGCTCTCAAGAGAAGACTCTAAAAAAGGACTAGTTTTTAAAGTTCTATGCAAAATGTTTAGAATAGGTTATCCTGCACCATGTTAGATCAAAGCTGACTGAAGATGGAATAGTATGTATCCCATTGTACTTTTAATGGCCTTCAAAAATAATTAAAAGTAGAATGGGAAAAAGCACTTGTGAAGTTATTTGGTCACGACATTCTTTGAAAGTGTTTTGGAATTGGAAAGCCTCTTCTTGTTTTGCAACAATAGGTCTTCCTTTCTTGTTTTCAACCTACTTTATGCTCTGCTACCAGATTAATTTTCCTGATGCATCACTTTCTTTTGTCATTATCCTGCTTAAAATCTCAGAAAATAAATACCATAGGCAGTGGGTTGTAGGGGGAGGAACCAAACCCAAACCCTACCTGTTGCTGTTGAGGCAATTCTGACTCATGGCCACCCCACATGTTTCAGAGTAGAACTGCACTCCACAGGGTTTTCAGTGGCTGTAACCTTACAGAAGTAGATCACCGGGACTTTCTTCTGCAGCGTCGCTGGGTGGATTTGAACTGCCAACTGTTCAGTTAGTAGTCAAGTGCAAACTGTTTACGACACGCAGGGACCTGCTGGTGGGGTGGAACAGAGAGCAGAAAATTCATAGAGTAATAACTATAGCTAAAATGTATTGTGCGTTGTGTACCAGTTACTGTATAAGTACATGTATTAACCCATTTGATACTAAAAAAACTCCTATGAGATAGATGCTATTTTTTTTTAACTCATTTTAAAGATGAACTTAAGGAACTTGCTCAAAATTACAGAGGTGATATTTCAACTCTTGGGTCCTCTCAGCTCTTAATCACTGCATCTAAATCCTAGAGTCCAAAAGGTCCTCAAGGGTACAAAAAAAAAAAAAAAAAAAAAAAAGTTTCTTGTTCATGTGTAAGATCCCTGAAAAGTCAGAAGGAAGAAGGTTCTCTGGCATCATGACAGCATTCAAGACCTTCTACAATCTAGCAAGAACTCTTTCCTATCTTATCACTCTCCCTTCTCAATTCCTTCAATCTAGCTAAACGTTCTTATCTTTTCAAAATGCTGTTCTTCCTGCCTAAGTGTCTCCATTTTCCCATCTTTCCAATCTTAAACTATCATTTAAAGGCCACATCAAATCTTGTCTCATCCATCCAAGGACGTCTTCTCTGACCATGTTCATTGTCGGAAGGGACCTCGTTGGACTCTGACAATCACTGGGGTGCATTCCAGTGGTTTTGCATCATCACTCACTGCTTTGCAGGGCTCTCGCTCATGTGCTTTTCTCATCTCCATCCTTAATTTTAACCCCATCAAAAACCAACAGTCCCTGGCTGGTGCAAACAGTTAACACGTTGGGCTGCTAACCAAAAGGTTGGAGGTTTAAGTCTACCCTGAGGTACCCTGGAAGAAAGGCCTGGTGATTTGCTTCTGAAAAATCAGCCATTAAAAACCCTATGGAGCACAGTTCTTCCCTGACACACATGGGGTCGCCACGAATAAGAATCAACTTGACAACAACTAATTTTTTGTTTTTTTGTTTTTTAATGACAGCATGCATTCCAAAAACACATTATTGACCCTGTAAAGATACAACCATCAAATGTTCCACAGATATTAATGAGACAGAGAAAAAAATCACCAACTTCATATGGAAAGGGAAGAGGCCCCAAATAAGTAAAGCATTACTCAAGAAGAAGAACAAAGTAGGAGGCCTCACACTACCTGATTTTAGAACCTATTATACTGCCATGGTAGTCAAAACAGCCTGGTACTGGTACTGGTACAACAACAGATACATAGATCAATGGAACAGAATTGAGAATCCAGACAGAAATTCATCCACCTATGAGCAGCTGATATTTGACAAAGGCCCAAAGTCTGTTAATTGGGGAAGAAACAGTCTCTTTAACAAATAGTGCTGGTATAACTGGATATCCATCTGCAAGAAACTGAAACAAGACCCATACCTCACACCATGCCAAAAACTAACTCAAAATGGATCAAAGACTTAAATATAAAATTGAAAATGATAAAGATCATGGACAACACTAGGAGCCCTAATACATGGCATAAACACCATACGAACCATAAGTAACAACGCACCAGCACCAGAAGAAAGACTAGATGACTGGGAGCTCCTAAAAATCAAACACTTATGCTCATCAAAAGACTTCACCAAAAGAGTAAAAAGACAACCTAC